>NC_056740.1:394247545-394585045 GCF_019279795.1 Protopterus annectens | reverse complement strand
TACAAGTCAAATAACCACTAATCTAGCCACTATTTGAATAATTGCATGCCCTCTTTTGATTACAATTTCACAAGTAATAAAAATGATTTGCAACATATGCTTTAAATACATAAGATATATTTATTTATAATTAGGGAATATTTCACAGACCCTTTTGGCAATACAGAAAAAAAAACACTTGTAACAATCCACATCTGGGACTTGGCTTCTGCACTGATAACAGACTCTTCATTGACCCCTTGCCTCTGTGGTGGTTAGAAAATCCTTTATCCTTAAACAACATATCCTTCGTATTATCCCACCATGGTCTACTGATGTTGTAGTACCACTTTATCTCTCCGTTATTAGGGCAATCATTGATCATAATGACTGATTCATCATGTACCTCACTAAACGATTCCACATGCTTAAAACACAGCAATGTTTCCTCACTAGACAGACTAAAAGCTAAGTCCATATACTTTGTTTCACATAGACTCCTCAGGGATGATCCTTGCTTATGAACAAACCAGTATTCTAGCACCTCCTTCACCTAAATAGAACCATTTTAAAGCAAACACATGTTTTAGAGACTTAAACCTATACTAGAATATCAAACACACCAGACAGCAAGATTGGTATGTAAACCAGTGTATCTCCATTTCTGGAATAGGCCGCCATTATATATCAAGCTGAGAAATTCCATAGCAACCATTAAAACCAATCTGAACTGCTGAATGGAAGACCATAAACATTCACCCGTGCCTTAAGGGGGAAGGAAGTCTGCTTAAAGGAGGCATTGTTAATCTCTCATGAGTATTGGGTGATGGGGCTGAAATTTTTTATGGTCCCTTAGCATTAAGGCTAGCAATAGCTTATGAACCTATAATTAGGGGAGCCGACTGTACCAGATCTTCACATTTGCTATGAAGCTTTACAAATGTGTTTTTTTTTATTTGCTGAACATGCCACCATGTTGCAACATGAGAACTGCTGCCCTCTTTGGCATGTGATATTTCAAGGGAATTGTTATGCTTGGCGGTTTTGGAATCTAGAGGTGTTGGAAATGGAATCCTCTTTTAACCACAAAACTCCTAATAAGGCTAGCTAGAAACTTATGAAACTATATATACTCCCCCAAAATAAAATAAAAAATAATAACCATCACCAGTAAAGATATTTACAGAATTTTTGTTTGTTTAGATCACCAGTATCACATGCAACTTTGTTCATAATCACTTTCTGATTAAGCACTGTTTGCTGTAAAAAAACAATGAAGACACCTTTCCCAGGCCCCAACACAAGTTACAGTAACCTTTTGTGTACACCTCTAAGCAGGGCTGGTTTTGCAATGAGAGATGGCTGAAGGCAGAGACAACCACTAAGTCCATGTCAAAATCCACTTATATAGTCTGACATGTAAGAACCATCACACACCCTAGAAGTACCAAGTCTAAATGTTCTGTGATGTATTTTATGCCTTATTTTTGAAAGATAATTACTTGTTAACCAGTTGACCCAGAAGAGATATGCATATACCTGACATTACTGTACATTTGCACAAATAAAAAATCACTGATATTTTTACACACACACACACACACACACACACACACACACACACACACACACACACGCACGCACGCACGCACGCACGCACACACACACACACACACACACACACACAGCAAAAGTCATACCAAAGCTAGTCTTACACTGATGTCATTAAACTGCAATACATTGTATGACACTAGTACCGCTACACTAGATCAGTGACTACTGTTTAGCAGTCATCAGTAGTAAAGCACACCTTTCACTCTCCCTGATTTTGCCTCATATAGTTTTGCCCTATGCCTTTGTAAAATTTTTGATTTGTTGGTAAATCATTCAGGCTTACAGGCAGTCAATAATGTCAGATGTTAGAGTTGTATACTTATTGTCCAAAAATGCATGTTGATGTAGGGTTACCACCTGTCCCACTTTGCGAGGGACAGCCCCTTTTTGGGCAGTTGTGTCCTGCAAAAAAATTGAAAAAATGGCAAATGTCCTGAGATTTTTAGGGCAAAATTATTTCCTATATTTTATGTAATAGTTGCATAAAACAGTTATTCTGTATCTGAAACACCTAAATTTTATAAGAAACAGAATAAGCAGCTAAAATGCTACAAGAATAAGCTTTTATTTATGCAAAAAAGTGAAGTTTTGTCCTTTGTACTGGCCATGGGTATCTTTTGCCCTGCAAAACTTGACATTTGAACCAAAAATGTCCCACTTTGGGCATTTGAAAAGGTGGCAACCCTATGTTGATGCAGAACTTGTCATTCTATTAAATGTTAAATGAATTATAATAATATTTAAAGGAGTTCCTGATTTGGAACATTTATTCAGCCATTAGTTTTGACTTTGCCCAGAATTCTTGAATGAAGTAGTTGAGAGTTACAATACCTAACATTACTGACAACATTTCTTGAAAGATAATACTTTCCCTGAAGATTGGGAGTATCTGCCTCTTCTTGAAATCTAGGGTAAGCACTGAGATCAGTCTTGGGCGGCTGATCTCTAACACTCACCTAGCTCATGTTCATTCCCAGATTACTGGCTTTGTGCTAACAGGGTCATATCGCAACCATGTTTAGGACAAAGCATGTAATTGGATAATGAATGAACTCTGGGTTTCTCCTCATTTTCTCCTAACCAGCAGCTTTTGTGGGACCCCCACATAGTCAAGAATGCTAAGAGAGACCCCTGTGGCCTTGTTTATTGCAAGTGCCTGAAACCAGCTATGATATTACTTTTTGTGGAGATAAAGTCCACCAGCAGGATCTAACTATAACAAGAGTACTATGTCAGTGGTAAAAGTCAGGAATCTCGCTACTTGACAAAACACTTACTACAACTAGAGATGTCTTTAAATTTTAAAGGAGAAGAGAGTGCTAGTCCTTAGGGTTCTTCATTCTAAGATGTATTGCCTATCAAGTACAAAGTATTGCTGTACTTGCTTTTGTTGGTTTGAAAAACATGTATCAAAATATCAAACTAAGATAACTTGCTGTGGTTGGGACCCCCAGTGACTGAAGGGTTCCCTGCAGCTCATTTACATGCTTGTCTTTCGACTGCTGTGGGAACTAAAATCGAAAATGTATTGTATATATATATATATATATATATATATATATATATATATATATATATATATATATATGTATATATATATATTGCTGTTTTATATTTAAAAAGTTGCCAGTATTAGCATGCATTTTCTGAGGCATATAAAGTCTGCATCGCAAATGTCTGACATTATTTAGAAATTATAATCATCAATGCTTTGTCAAAAGATCCCATATTTTATGAGGAACAGTCCAAGATATGAGGCAAACACAAGGGTGCTTTACACGTATATCCTGGACACTATTACTGTAAAGGACATGTCAAACACTCTCATGTGGAGAATGGACCCTCTTATTCTCTCTCATATTTCCTTTTATTCATTCTGTCCTTCTCTTTCATATTATTTTTCTTATTCTGTCTCTCTCTTTCACATTCAGTTCCTCTCTCTGTGTTTTTTCTCTCTGTCATAATCTCTTTTTCTTATTTTTTCTCTCACTTTCATATTCGTTACTTTCTCATATTCTGTTTTTCTAATTCTGTCGATTATGATCCCCCTCTCTATTTCATATTGTTTCTCTCTTCCTCTCTTTATATGCTGTCTCTCTATCTCTCTCTCATGTTATCTCCCATTCTTTCTCTCTCTGTCTTGTTTATCTAAGCCAATACTTCCCACACAAGACATAGGATGTACAAACTGGCTAGGAGAGGGAAGCCATAAAAAACTCACAAATGAAACAGAACTTATCAAAACAATTAAATGTTCAACAATAATATATTATATGCACAAATTCAAAAGAAAAAGTAACCACCAGAAATGTTCAAATAAAAACATAGACTGTACATATTGCAAATGTCACTATTGTATAATAAGGAAAGTTTGCAAATAGCCCAGTACATACCTATGAACCTATGAAGGAACCAGCTAGAGTGGAACAAAAACAAATGCCCATAAAATATTTATATAATGCAAAGACAGAAGGAAAGATCACATATTGTTGACCTCTGTGTGAGACGTGCGGGTAACAATTCATTTACTTGAATTACTCTTCATTACTTTGATCTCCACAGGAAGTTAAGAAGAAAGAAAAAATGATCCTGGCTTCTGCTGCACCACTAAGATGAGCAGCCAGCAACCCCCAACTCACAAGCCAGCAAAACAGGTCTGAAGGAGTCAGTGGAACCCACAGATAAGGAATATGACAGCTCAACAAAAATAAATCAAAAAATGGCAAGTATAATAGAAATAAATCTAACGGTTAAAGCAGTTCAACGGTTGTAGAAATCAGAAACCCAAACAAAACAAGTGAACTTGTTGTACATCTAAGGAAAATCAAAACACGCCGTTAGTACAGAAGCAGCCAATAATGAGTTGCTATTCCAGACTTCCAAATCTTGTCCCGCCCCATCATGTACAGTATCTGTGTCTACATTGTTCTATGAGGTCTGTAGACTTTTTTACAACTTGCTTGCTCTCTTTTCCATTACTTAAAAAAAATGGTCACTGGCAATGTTTTTACACATCCTTCTCCCCCCAGGCAACAAGCCTTGCTTAAATATAAATAAGTATGTTAAAGGCTTACTACCTGTTTCAGCAATTTTTATTTGAATAACCAAAACTGTTAATTACTGATCTAGGTTGCAGGCTGGTACTTCCATTAGCAATTTAAACCTTATGATAGTAAAAGCAGCTATGCAGACTGACATTCTTGTGTGAAGATGGGAAGATAACATGGCAACATTTTTCTTAAAAGAGAAGTTTTTTGTAGTGTTTGAGATTTTCATTAGTGTGTTTCCTACCCCAGTGGCTGCCCGTATGTATGCTGTAGTGTAGATAGAGTACGCTTGCCATTCACTTCATGTAACCTCTTAGCAGGATTACTGTGGCTTTTGGACCATGATTGGACTGTACAAATCAGCTGACAAGGACGGCGCAGTGGTGCAGCGGTAGCCTTGTCACCTCCCAGCAAGAGGTTTTCCAGTTCGATTCTCAGCTGGGGTGCCTTCTGTGTGGAGTCTGTATGTCCTCACTGTGTTTGTGTGGGTTTCCTCCAGGTGCTCCGGTTTCCTCCCACATTACAAAGACATGCATCTAAAGCATTTCTCCCCGGGCCTCCACTGAAAATTGACTTTGTTCCAATTCTCACTTTCCCGTTAACAAATGATAAATAAAAATAAATAAAATAAAATAATCCTCACAGTTCAATAGTATTTCAGGAGACATGCTTGCAAGGCACACATGGGAAGTCTGAAGAACAGAACATACCTCCAAAATTGGTGCATTTGAGATATGAATGGTGGATAAAGGATGTGCATTAGCACCCCCAGTAGATCTGCCACTGACTGAAATGGAAAAATAAATTATTTTGACTATACATTTTCTGATTTCAACAAAAGAACAGTGCATTTCTTTTCTTTTTTTTTATGCCACCGATGTACAATGGCTTTAAAAGGGGAGCAGTGCACACCCCTATACCCAGGTGTAAATCCACCACTGAGAATATAGTACTAAGGGATAATACACCACTTATGATGGAAGATATGGTAGAAACAATGTTGAATAAAATCAAGAATATTAGTTTTATGGAATACAATAATATTAAGAGGTGATCCAGTACAAAATAAAAATAGCTGTCAGACTTCATATATTTTAACAGATTATCAAAATATAGGTATACACTGGAAAAATGGCAACAAGATATGGTAGCTTATCTTCACAAAAGTGGCATTAATTCAGAACAAGATAATTACCGATCCATCAGTTTAATATGCATACGTCGTAAAGTAGTGGAAAGGAGTATCACATACTTATTATAGAAAGAAATTGAATAATTCTTGCAACCAGAGTGAGATTAATAATTGTTCATGAAATCCTGCTTTTTCTTTGAATGAGCAAATGCTTCTGGTGGTTGAAAGTCTGACATTTTCCAGAACATTTCTGAACCTAGCAAAAGTACCTGAGACAGTACCTCATATTAAAATACTGGATTAGACATTGTCCTGTTCGATTCTCAGCTAGAGCGTTTTCTGTGTGGAGACATGCGTGAATGGGTGTACCTTCGTTGAAGGTTGTGCATCAGGGCTGGCAACTCGGCACGTAAAAATCTACTGCCAATCATTAGCGGACCGGAGTTCCGCTGTGGCGACCCCTAACCGGGAAAAGCCGAAAGACACCACAACAACTACAACAACAACAAGTAAAAGCTATAAAGCCACCAAGAAAACAATGGATCCTAAACAATGGCATTTAAATGTGCATTATCAGTCACACCTCAGATAAACTGTAGCCTGGAGTCTGAACAAAAGCCTTCCAAGCTCAGTTTACAGATACAAAAAAATACTCACAAGTAGTTTATCTATTTACAAATTAGTTGTCTTTCCCTTTAATGAAATGAACCTTTGAGTAGCACAAAGACAGTACTTTAATCTTTTATCATCTTATTTTCTATCAGTACTTGCCTTTTGCATTTTTATACTATATTTTCTGTAGAAGTGCATGTTTCTTCTGCTGTTTTGTTACAGCTTGTTTTTTGCATTGCATGCAGTGTTTTGTTGAGATCAGTCAGTGAGTCGGGGAAGGAAGATTAACGTCAAAGACTAATTCTAGCTACAATATTTAAAACTGTGAATGCAACACAAACCATCTCAGCCCAAGTAACACCTATTAATCACAGGGGTCAGATTTCTCACATTTCAACACTGAACTAAAGTTGTTGCTTTGAAAAGAACAATTAACTCAGCTATATTACCAAACCTATCATTCAAACAACCCTTAAACTGCTGTAGCAGAAATGGCCACTACTGAAAATCAAAGGAAACAAAGTAACGAAAAATGCAGATTGATGTTGCCAATCAGAAGCAGGCAGTCACAGAAAGTATAGTTGTGTACACTTACCATAAATGTAGATGTTCGAGTGTATTCACTGTTGCAGTCCTGGTTTGGGCTACCCTGTCAGGGATAACCCCAAATTTGATGACTGCAACAGTGAAACATGAAGAACATCTGTTGTAACCTGTTGAAGGAGAATCATAAGGAAATGATCCTCATGTCTGTCCATCTAAAATGACATCACGAAGACAAAGGCATTGGCTGTAAAACAAAAGTGTGATAACCATGGCACCCCCTTTTCAGGGCATTTTGGTGTATAGCAAATTAGAAATTAATAATAACCACTTTATTTGATACAGTGACATTAGTAATGTAGAAAAGTTCACAGCATGCTGAAAGACATTTTTTTCAGTTTTTCTGTGTGGTTCTCATTTAAAAACAAATATTAACTCTGACAAAAACAAAGACAGACACAGCATCTACCTAAATTATGGAACAAGCTCCCATTCCTGTTTAAACAATGTACACATGTCTATATTTAGCACATCAGCAGATGATCTGATAGATAAGAAATACAGATGTGCAGTTATGTTTAGTAATGCCTCTAGAAGATCAGAAGATTGAATGCTTGTATTCAAATCTGTGAACCTATTGTTGTTTATTTTTTTAATTGTACTTATTTGTTAACTACTTGTTTACAGATGCTTCTTTTCAGTGGTGATCCAGGAGCACTGCCTTATTAAAGGACTTGCTCAGAATCATACAATAGGAATTAGAGACTGAGGAAGTCATAGGAATACCTGTAAACTGCTAATTACCAAGATGACGAGATCCATTTGGATTTGCACTCGAACAATACTGAATTAGCTCTGTTGTGAGACTGAATACAAATTCTTCACAACAAATGGTATAAAGAGTAAAAAAGTAAAACAGCTATGCTACAGGATGTGAGGAATTTTTAAACTGCTATTAGAAAAAAAAAACAAAATCCTGACCAATGTACCTTAACAAATGTCAGAAATGAAAACACGGCGAGTATTTAATAGCCACATCTGATAACAATCTATTAATATTTCACAGGAAATATTGAGAACAGTGATTGCAAAACTGCAAACTGATATTTGACCAGAAAAGCATGTTATATTGGAAGAAACCATTTGCAATATCCTTGCTGAAAGAGGTTGCACCCCTACATTCTGTTAACTTTTTCTAGTACCTCTGAGATCAGAGTTACTCAGAGAAAAGACAAACACTTGACTTTTCAGACAGACAGATGAAGTATTTGCCTTTTCTTCCTTCTTA
The DNA here is from genome assembly GCF_019279795.1 of Protopterus annectens. NCBI lineage: Eukaryota > Metazoa > Chordata > Ceratodontiformes > Protopteridae > Protopterus > Protopterus annectens. The sequence continues at coordinate 394,576,830 of NC_056740.1, read as the reverse complement.
GGTCACTGTAGAGCACCGAAGCAACACTTCAAAAATACGGTGCTTCGGTGTGACTGCTTTCACCACCTGTGTTTTGGAAAAAGCTGTGCATTTCTTATAAACCACAGTATCAGTGAAATGAAAAGAACTTAAGTGATGTACTGCATTTGTGTAAGCATGTAAAATAACTTATGCAGTCATAGTACATTACAAAAACAACTATGCCAATGTCTTTTACAACAAAGTGATGAGTGCACTAGGTCTCCATATGATAATTATATGACACATTGTTATAGTTATTATGACAAAAAACACACGAATCAGAAACAAAGCAGCACTTTTCAAACCACAGTGTACTGTCACTAAAGCATTTCTGCAGGGGGACTACATCCCTCTACACCCTTCAATGTGGTGGAGCTGTACGCACTCACTTCTGCTGCTTATATATGCTTATTCTACTACCATTGTACCTCAGTGTAAGGGCACTAACCTCTTTGACTTTGTGTGTGTGTGTGTGTGTGTGTATCTATCTATCTATCTATCTATCTATCTATCTATCTATCTATCTATCTATCTATATTAGATAGACAGGCAAATGGTCTGTAGAACCAGCTTTTCATTTTTTAAGATAATATTGAATATAAAATTAATTTCTTGCAAAAAATTATGTGGCTAACAGAAAATAAACCCAGTTATAAATGCATTGCTAGTGTATTTCAACAAATACTTTTCTAGCATATGCTCTTATAAATGCAAGTCTACAAAATCCAATCTATTTACAACAGTGGACATCGGTTCTTTCCAAAGTTTTGTTCAATCTGGTATCTTTTCAGTTAATACACTTTTACTATTCTTTCATATTGATTGCACTGGATTTTCGTAAGTTTGCCAATAAAATAAACAGTGCTTACAGATATTCTCTTCAACACAGTTTACCTTAGAGGCATGGTAATGCTATTAGTACACTGGTCAACTGTCCAGATTTTTACAGAATGTCTATATTTTTGCCTCATATTTTTGGTCTGTTTTTAATAAAGTTGTGGTTTTCTGGCAACTCACTGGCAAATCATTGAGGACTGAAGTCACAAAATAATGGAAGAAATCTGAGTTTCAGACTTCATATCCTTCAGAAAAGTCATGCTAATGCAAAACATTGTTATTCTATCAATTTTCTAAGTTTAAAACGTGTCCCTAGTTTTGGGCTTTTGTCCCCCCCCTCATTATTTGTGGCTTTGTCCAGATTTTTCACTCTAAGAGATTGAGAGGTACGGGTTTTAGTCACTTGCTGGATAGCAGCTCTTATCCCTTTTCCATGTTTTATAGACACATTTCAGGCTACCTTCATCTTTTACACATAATCCCCTGTAAACACGTCTTCAGATCATTTCATTATATGCTTGTAGAGATAGTTGCTTTTTACTCATGGAGAGTTGTCTTTCTATGATTTGTCTCTCTGCTTCAGACTTAAAAAAAAGAAAAATCTATATTTTACTTTATTCTTGTTTTCCAGCTTTCTTCAAATTTAAAAAACAATTTATTTCCCTTTTACAATACAACTTTAAGAAAGGGCAAACACAATGAAGGTTTAACCAACCTTCAGAATACACTAAAAAGCAAGCTTGAATCTTGTTATAATAAAATCACTAAATTTGCAACAGGAATGTCTTATTATAAATGCCACTGTGTTGCAGTTATCCCCCTTAATTGGCTTGAACTCCTCCAACATCTAAATTACCTCCGACTAACAATTGCCCATAAAATTATCTATAAACCTGAAATCTGTCCTGCCTTAAATTCAATACTCCAAATCTACACACCTAGCCATGCTCTCTGTTCTGAAGATAAGCAGCTTCTAACTTTATACAGACCAAACAAAAATACTGGACAATGTCTATACTTCTACTCAGTAGCTAGATTATATAATGTTTTACCTTTAGATATCAGAACTACATCAAACTTCAAGAAATTCAAGTTTAAATTAAAATATTTCCTACTCAAGTCACATATCTGCCCCTGTTCCAAATCAAGCTGACTCCCACCCCCTTACTTACTCTACTTCAACTATCTTACTCCCACTCCCCCACCCTTGCCTCCTTGTATCTGTTTCAATCTCCATTAACACCTACCCCCCGCCTTTTCTACTTCAACTACTCCTCTTCCACTTTCTCCCCACTAGCCTCCTTTCATCCACCTTCATCTCTACTGCAACCACCATCTCTACTAATACTCACCTTTTTCCCCATCTTATACCCCCTACTATACTTTACCTAAATCCCCAACTCCTCCTGCCTCCTTCCTTCAACCTTCATCTCTACTAACCCCCACCTTCTCCTATTATATTACAAAACCCCCTCTCCCACTTCCAACCCTTTAGCCTCCTTTATCTTTATTGCAGCCACCATCTCTACTAATTCTCACCTTCCTTCTCATCATATTTTCCCTAACATAGTCTACCTAGTCAACAACTCCCTGCTGTTGAATCTATACACCATCTTCTTATTAAATCTCTAACTTAACTACTTTCCCTTCATTGCTTACCATCACCCTTATCTCCAATTGTAATTATGTTTCTCTGCTAGTATTACTTATATGTGAGTATTCTAGTATTATACTCATACAATATTAACAATTTTACAGTCTCTCTTTACTGTTAAAACACTTATCTATGTACTTCCTTAGTGGTGCAGCTGATCCTCCCATGAAAATATACTATCTGCTACATCTTGTTGAACTTTATTTGTAAAATGTATGTATGCAACTATTACTGTTAATCTTCTTTGTAAAAATGTCTGCATGCTAGATATGCCTGCTAATCTTTGTATTAGACATGCCTAATAATATTCATGTTAGATATGCCTGATAATCTTCATGTTAGATATCCCTGGTAATCTTCATGTTAGACATGCCTGATAAACTTCATGTTAGAAAAACCTGATAATCGTCATGTTAGATATGCCTGATAATCTTTATGTTAGATAAGCCTGATAATCTTCATGTTAGATATGCCTTATAATCTTCATGTTAGATAAGCCTGATAATCTTCATGTTAGATAAACCTAATAATCTTCATGTTAGATATGCATTATAATATTCATGTTAGATAAGCCTGATAATCTTCATGTTAGATAAACCTGATAATCTTCATATTAGATAAGCCTGATAATCTTCATGTTATATATACCTTATAATCTTCATGTTAGATAAACCTGATAATCTTCATGTTAGATATGCCTTATAATCTTCATGTTAGATAAACCTGATAATCTTCATGTTAGATAAGCCTGATAATCTACGTTAGACATGCCTGATAATCTTCATGTTAGATAAACCTGATCATCTTCATGTTAGATATGCCTGATAATCTTCATGTTAGATATGCCTTATAATCTTCATGTTGAATAAGCCTGATAATCTTCATGTTAGATAAGCCTGATAATCTTCATGTTAGGTATGCCTTATAATCTTCATGTTAGATAAGCCTGATAATCTTCATGTTAGATATGCCTAATAATCTTCATGTTAGATATGCTTGACAATCTTCTCATTTAAAAATGTATGCATACAACTTTTCTGCTTTCATCTGTATATTGGCTTTGTTTTTTTTGTTAATTATGTAAAATGTTATTTTTCTTATTGTCTGTATTGGAGCTTTTCTCCCCAGGCCTCCGCTAAAAATGAGTTTCTTACCCAGTTGGACTTTTCCCAGTAACCAAATGTCAAATCAATAAATAAATAAGTAGCAGACACAACATACTGTCAAGGGTGAGGACTACAGAGAAGGAAAAATATTAGTGCGTGCCTTTCATTTCTAATATGGTTTCATAACAAGATGGACTCCTGTATGTTCTCCAGTATGTACCTGTTAGCTTGCTTCCTGTCTTATATTAGCAAGTGCTGACAGGGTTACAAAAGTATAAGATTTGCGCTGAGTAGAAAGTTCTATCATGGAATTCGGAAGTCATGCCTAATATGGAATGTCATAAACGAGCAGTCAGGAGATCTTAGCAAAATTAATGCTGTAGTGTTCATTTCTAATTGGTTGGTGGTTGTTCTATGACTGTTACAATAATGTTGCTTTTAATGAACATCTAAAAAAATCATGCATACTGTAGTTTGGGGAGACAGAACCTTGAATTCCAGTTTTCCCATGTACGTGTTTCTCTGTGCAATAAAGGAGACTTATTCTCTGCTGAACTGGCTCGTTTGAAATGTATTTGGTACCTTAACAGTCTGATGCCATGCTTACTTGGATTTCCAAGTTGTTTGCATGCCACTGCATTAGAAATTGCCACTGGGCCCAACAGAGAAACAGATTTTCTGTCAGACAAGTTTTTGGTGTACCAATATGCAGTTTCAAAATTGAAGCAGGATCTAAAGTCTGTACCGGTAAGCTTTACTAAAATTTTCTTCACAAGTTCTGATTGAATGTGAGTGGGTAAATTTTATGCATCTGGGAAATTGGATGTGTATATGATCACCCGCACTAACAGCTTTAGATATAACTGTGTGCTAGTGGGGGTCTAATCAATATATACTAGAACCGAGTATCCTTTTCAGAAGACCAAAGTATCCTCACCACAAGGACTGAGTTTCTTTCTTAGAAGGACAGAGTATCCTCTCAGGAGATATAAAGGGCTCTAATCAATATAAAGAAAGCAAACAGGAAGGATCCCTTCATTCCAAATGTGAGTGACCCTAATTATAGTCGCAGATCTTTGGTATGGAAGTGGGTATTTACAATGGGCACAGTGCAAATGGTTTAAAGCAGCCGGAGTTTGTGACTCCAAGCAGATATTTGTTTAATAAGTATGAAAGTGACAGTTGTAGTTATTTGGTAAAATGGTCTGAGCTTACAAATACTGATAGTGCCTTATAGTTTCAGGAAAAAGGTTCTTTTTATAAGAAAATTTTAGAAAATCTAAAAAATAAACTGAAACAAAAAGGTAATAGGGTACCAGCCTCTTGTTGGTCAACTTTTAATGACTGTCAAGAAGAACCTAAGAAAGAAAAAGGAACAAGTAGTTAGAAGCTTAAAATATAACTCAGCTAGCTTAAAGTCAATCTGCGGGTAGGTAATATAACAGTAAACACACTACAAAAACATGCACATGAGAAATCCCACTCCATTAAACAGTTACATAAATTATCAGTCACACAGCTAGAATCATCAGAAGATGACTGGTTTCCATTGCCTTATGCACCCCTTCCAGCTTATGACACCTCTGTGTCTCAAGAAGCTGATAGTTCTCTCTCTCCAAGAAGGCATGTGGAGGTGACTTTTGCAAAAACAACTACCGCTTCCAAAAATACAGCCCAGATTACTTTCAGCATTTCCAGTGACCCCTCTGGGTCAGGTTATAACACTTGAGTCTGTCAGCAATATCATTCAGTCCCTACTGTAATACTCTCAGATGAAATGTTAATGCGTATTGCTAATAAAGAGAAACAGTTGTATCACAGCCATAAATATGGATCAAATGCTAAATATGTGGGAAAACTGAAAAGATTTCCCAATAAGAGTTCAACAGCAAAAGCTAGCACTTTGGGTAAGATTAAGTATGTTTTTACCCAATTCCCAGTTGTTATAGACAGGGAGGAATGTCAGTGGGCATCCCCTCAAAGGCGAACTACAGGAGAAAAGACATATCCTGACTATTCTACTGATTTTGACAAACCTTCTACACAAGCACACCCATTATAAGTAGGACCAAACCCTGTAGCAGCTACAGATAGTGAGGCTGAACCTCCTATAGTAGTAGTACCACAATGGACTGGACTGCAGTCAATTTCCAAGCCAATGTGTATTCTCTCCCTCCCATTTGAATGCATTCAGCAAAATCTAAGAAGGACATGTGGGACTGAAAAACCCTACCATCCAAGATCTGAGAGCAGTATTAAAAGCTTCCACATTTCCTGATATTTTTAGTAAAATATGGGATAAGTGTAACATAGATGACAACAATCCAGAGCATACAGGTGATGGATTCCTAGCTGCCAGAAATAACCTCTTAAAAGCCATTATCATAGCATACCCCCTCCACCCCTTTTTGGGCAAGAATAAAACCTATTGTGCAGAAAGAGAGTGAATCTATTGATGGATAATTTCAGTGCATAATAGATGCATTTGGACCCTTCACTGGACATCAAACATCTGTGGAAGCTTTTGTACAGGGTTTGTTATCACTTGTACAAAAACAGTTTAAACATTTTTGCTTGAACTGGCCAAGCTTTGGCATTCATGAAATTGTAAATCAGGCAAAATATGTTCAATATTGACCCCCCAAGGGTAAGGGAAGGGGAACAAAAATCTTCTGGGCAGAGATAGATTCTAGTTCTTTCAACAACCCCCAGGACAGTATCAGCAAAATTATCATCTCCCTGATTCACCACCATCACCTCAAAGTGTACCACATTTAAATGATTATTTTAATTGTGGTCAGACTGATCTTTGGCAGAATGAATGTCCATTATCCAGACAGCAAGCAAGTTTGCCAAATGCTGAAATGCCACATCAACCTGAAAGAAACCCTCCTGTATGGAACACTGCTTGGCAGCCACCAGTGAGACAGCAAACCCGCTAGGAAAGCCATGAGCAGGAACTATGGTTATTTCCCTTGGTACCGATTGATCAAGATGGTCCCTATGTCAATATTACACTGCAAAATACATCTATCCCATTTCTTGTTGATACAAGCACACAAAAAGTTCCATCTGCTGGTAAAGGTTGCTGCCAAAACAACAAGTTTCCAAAGCATTCTTATTTTATGCTATTTCTTGTTGATATAGGGACTATACAAGAGCTATGACTACTGTGTCAAATGCTGAAAACTTTCCACTTTCTATACAAGTGATTTGGGGGGGGGGTCTATATTAAATTCTCGAAAGCCAACAATGTGGACTCTGACATTGTCGATACGAGAATAGCGAAACTGCAGAACATAGAAAAGGCAAACGGAAATCTCCGTAAGGGCAGATTTCCATTTACTTCAATGTAGTGCGGTCTCAGATTTGGTATATTTAAGTAGCGGGGGGTGTGGGGGGAGCAGGGGAGCTTTCCCCCCTGCCTACACCATTTATTATTTTTTTTGTTTTTGTTTTTATTTTTTTTTTTAAACATTCAATGTTTTAACAGTTCGATCACTAAAGGTTGACCTTTAGCGATTGAACTGTTAAATATTTGATATTCCAATATAGTCCCATTTGAGGTGTGGGAATGTCCAGTGTTCCCACTGACCATTCAGAAATTAAACCTGTCCCTATTCATAGTGGTAAGCTAAAAGATCATCATGCTTTTAATATAGAAAATCCAGTCCCTTTAAATATTTTAAGTAGAGATTTACTATGTATACTTAGATGTAGTGTTTATTGCACACCTGATGGTGTATTTTTAGAGATTCTTAATGAATTTTTAGGATCATATTCAAATACGATCTCTACAGCTGACGATGTCCTTTTCTCTGTTATAACATCAGAGCAAAATGCAAAACATACTGATATGGAGGAATTAAATATAATCCCTCTGCAGATCTCGATTACACATGGCAATGAGGTAAGACTCCTGAACGATGCAGAACGTGTGCATATACGATTATAACCTTGTGAGATCCTACCTATCGTTTTTCAGTACCCTTTGTTGGTAGAAGTAGTGAAGGGAGTTGAAGCGGTTATTCTGCCTTTTTACAACAAGGTATCATTGTCCCCAATGTGCAGCCCTTTAAATATTCCTATTTTACTAGTTAAGAAACCATGAAAAAGTACATATAGGTCTGTGGTCTGTGACATCAACAAGACTTGTTGGTGGGACAGATTTGTGTCCCAGAGACTCCCCCATCTATGGAATAGACTCCCTCTCCACATCAAGCAGAGTACCTCCTTAACCCTTTTTAAGCACAACCTGGATAACTGGATGGGAAACAGAAACTATTCCCCTGGGATTCCACCTGTGTCCTTGCTGGGCAGGGGCATTGGGTGCTGATTTGTCTAAACATGGGCTAAACTCTTGGCTAGGCTTATAAGGACCTCAGGGCCAATAGCCTTGTAACCTCCTGTGATCCAGTGATATAGATTTGTACAAGATTTACATTCAGTGAATGCTGCAGTAGTGCCACCATTTCTAACCCTGCAACAATACAAAGTTCTATTTCTTCAGATGCCATCACCTTCTCAGTGACAGATATTTCATCTGCCTTCTTTTCTATCCTTATATGACCTGATAACCAATATCTGTTTCCATTTACATATGGAAGGCAACAGTATAGTTAAACTAGGTTACTGCAATCATATGTAGAATCTCTCACCCTTTTCTCTAGAGAAATGACGAGATTCCTTGTGGGTCCACTTTGATTCAATATGTAAATGATTTGATTTTAGCTTCAAGAAATGTACATGACTGTAAACAAGACAGTGGGCTGGATTCATGCACGCTTACACTAAGTATAGACTAAGTGTACACCGTTCTGAGCGACTAGACAACACAAGCATAGCTCCCACCTTCTCACTCCTAACTTTAGTTTCCTCCTGAATTTCTTCCAGCCTTACATATCAAAGGGGATCCCTAAAGGTTAACATAAAGTCTAGACTACATGTCCACTTAGTGAAATCTTTCTGAGTGAATAGACCATAAAACAATGTGCTAGGGATGTTCTTGAATACAGATTGTGTACAGTTAGTGTAGGCATTCATAAATATGGCACTCTATTTTTCTTTTGACTCAGTTAGCAGAATTAGAATTTAAGGTTAATAAAGACAAATTGCAGTTGTAGAAATTTCAGGTTCAGTACTTGGAATATCATATTTTGAATGGTGCTAGTCAGAGTTTGTCTTTGCGTATTGTTGCAATCCAGACTACACCATGCCCTACTACATTAAAACAGCTATATGATTTTATGGGTTTAACAGGTTACTGTTGACAATGGATTTCTAGCTATGCAGAAGCGGTATGACCTCTGTCCGAATTATTAAAGAAAGGAACCTTTGAACCTTTACCCTGGCAGGAATATCATGAACAAGATTTTGTATAGTTGAAAACTTTGCTTCTAAAACCTTCTGCACTGGGGGTACCAGATTATTCTAAAAGTTTTTTTTTTCTGTTTTGTAGTGCAAAAAGTAAAGTCGCATTAGGGTTGTTAGCACAACATAGAAATGATGGTTTAGAGCTGTTGCTTATTTCAGTGTGATTCTTGATCCTGTACTTGCAGCCTTAGAACAGTGACCATGATGGTATGCTTTGTAGATGTGGCAGCTGCACTGTCTCTCTGACATAATACTTACATGGCAGTTCTGCATTCTGTAGAAGGTTTGTTATTGAAGACTAAAATGCAATATTGCCTAAATATGAATTGTTGCTATTTATTAACTTTTATTTATGAATTGTCGATGGCCACCACTTAATCCTGCTTCTTTAATCTCTACGGTGGATGAAGATCTCCACGATTGTGTAGTTGTTACTAACACTGTGCTTCTTCCTAGATTAGATTTGAAAGATGTTCCCTTACAGAATCCAGATCTAATTCTTTCCTAGATGGCTACTGTGTTCTAAGACTTGATGGTGAACTCGTAGCAGCCTTTTTCCATTTGCACGCAAGACAGAATTTTATTAACTGGACAATTAAATGGAAATGTGTCTGCTCAAGTAGCTGAGCTTGTGGGTATAACTGAAGCCATGTAAGATTGGCAAAGATAAATCGGTAACAATTTTTATGGATTCTTATTATGCTTATGGTGTAGCTCATGATTTTGGTACACTTTGGAAAGAAAGGGGTTATTTAATATCAACAGAGACAGTCATTAAAAATGCTGCCTTATTAATGAATTGTAGGTGTTTTATTATCAGCAAGGGAGCTTGCTGTGGTAAAGTGTGCCAGACATAAGACAGATAATTCCTTTGTTACAAAAGGTAATATGCCACTGAGACAAGCTTCACTGCCTTATCTGGTTCAGGCTATATTTTTGCAGCAATTGAATGAAAAATGGCAACTTTTCTTTACAGAAGTTCTTGTCTTTTAAATATCAGACAGAGAACTCTAAATGAAGGAGAGGGAGCCACAATGTATGAAAAAGCCATTTTATTCCAAAAAGCGGTCTCGTTTAAAACACCAAGGAAACCACAATCTAAAAAAACAATTAGTTAAGTGCTTTCGTCTCTGTCAAATCAGAGACTTCTTCAGAACATCTGTTTTAAACAAGACTGCTTTTTGGAATAAAATGGCTTTTTCATACATTGTGGCTCTCCTGCTCTGCTGTGCCTTGCTCTATCTGTTTTTTGTGTTTCTGCATTTGTTCATAGAGGGATAAGCGATGACTCCAGTCACTGTCTGAACCTTTTGTGGCACTATCTGGACAATCAGCTAGTATCCCCACTAAATTTCTAACAACGCCAATGGTCTGGTAAATAATAGCTCCACACAAATACTGCTCAGCTCGAACAGGTTGCAAAATGTTTATTGTCAATAACGAAGACAACCGAAAAATAAAACCACCAGTAATGTAAAATTAATAAAATCTCCAGTTAAGCGCTTTCATATGAATAAAACAGACTTCATCAGAACACTGTGATCATAATTCTCCGTCATTTAAAAACACTTTAACGCACCAAAAAATTTTTGAAATTTAAAAAGGCAGTACTGGGTTTTAAACACTTCCCAAACTAATAACAGGTGGCAACCTTAGTCATACTATCAAAACATGCCTTGTACGTAACCCTATCACTATAAACAATTGATGTATATGTATGCAAAATATGTAAAATATAATATAATAAGATTAAATATACATCAATAGGACATAAGAAATCACATAATACAATACATATAACATAATAAAAATAAAACTAAATTTCTTAAATCATTTGGTAAAAGCTTACCATATTCCTTTCTGGCAAAAATGCATTAATAAAACAAAATTCACTGATTGGTCTGTCCCTCCTCTCTCAGAATTCATTTGACATTTTGTAAATACTTGCGTAGTTTGTTTAGAATACAGTGTGTCTAAATCAGTACCTGCAGCTGTTCAGTCATTGAAAAGGCATTGGGGACACTTTTGCTTCCTGCAGTGGGACTTTATTGAAGTTCCTCAAGTGCAGACATTTTGTTACACTTTTTCTTGCGATTGACATTTTTTCTGGGTGGGTCGAAACATATCCATGTGTAAAGAAAGATGTACACATGGCAGAAAAAACAAAAGAATTTGAAATCCACTTGGTGTTTCCTGTTGCAATTAATTTGACCAGGGCTCCCATTTTACTTGTCGAGTAATACAGCAACTTTGTATGATTCTAAATATTACATTGTAATTCCACTGTCCCTAGAGACCACAGGCTTCTGGGATAGTGGAAAGAGAGAACTAGACAGGTAAAATTAGATTAGCTACAGTTTATGAAGAAAATGGACAAAATAATTGCATTTAGTTCTGTTTAGTATTAGAAGTGCAGATAGTGCCCTAGAAAATTGCCACTTCATGAAATCCTCGTGGGCAGACCCATGAGAATGCCCGCTACCCCTCTCCCTAAGACCTTGTAAAATTGATGAAACCATGCTTTCCTATTGCAAATCCCTGTGTTCTGTTTTGAAAAAATACCATAGTGTCAAAACATTTTTTTAGTTTGAAGGAGGTGTTGTCTTATATGTCTGGTGCGAAGGGCTTGGACTTTAAAGCACCTAGCAAAAGGTCCATCACATCATCTCTGGATATGGTGTTTAAGCTTCCAGGAATGCGGTCCTTTTCAGCCCAAAAACTAGAAAATAGATTCTATTATTAAAAACATACTCAGTATACAAGGGTTGCCAACAAGAGGGTTATAGTTCTCATTCATTTCATACAGGAAGAACTGCATACAGTCTGTCAAGGTTTTAAAACTTCTGGGCAGGTGGGTTTCCATCCATGTGTTCACAAACCCTTTTCTCTCATTTTCTCATTTGCAGGGCTTACTTGTCATATTTTATGTCCTGCGGTTGAGTGGCATTTAAAGACATACAGGTAGGTGTGTGTGTGAATGGGTGTGCCTTCTTTGAAGGTTGGGCATCGGGCTGGCAACTCAACATCATAAAAATCCACTGCCAATCTTTAGCGGACCGGAGTTCCACTGTGGCAACCTCTAACTGGGAAAAGCCGAAATGCTTGTCATATTTTATGTAATATTTTCTTTATGAGTCTTTATGAGTTTTATATATACTGTTTTTGCAGGTTTGAGGTACATCTTAATTTTAGGACATTTGTTTATTAGCAGAGCTGATGACGTAGCAGTTGTGCACTGGAATCACACAAATATTGTGCTTAATTCAGTGGGATATGACGTATCACTGAGAGGTTTACCAGGTACAAGATGGGGTCAGTTGTGACTAGTACTGGGGCATATTTTTTCACAATGCGGCATTTTGCACATGATCATTCATCTTGGGGGGGATATTACCTTTATACATAAATGGCTGTTATTGTCCAAGATTTTGCTAGACTTATCATTTATATCAGCTCAGTGCACTGACATGAAGGTTTTTTATTGGCCATTCTTCCTAGGATCAGATGGCTAGCAGAGTTGGAGTTGATTGAAAGGATCATTAATCCCTGGGTAGCCAGTGCAGCTTTGCAGTGTGTGTGTGTGGGGGGGGGTTATGGTGACTGATCATCTTGAGTTAATAGATCATAATCCAGCTTGGTATTGTAACCATGGAGTACATGTAGCGCAAGTATGGTCCAACTTGGTATTGTAACCATGCCGTACATTTAGGGCAGTATGGTCCAGCGTGGTATTGTAACCATGCTGTACATTTAGGGCAGTATGGTCAAGCATGGTATTGTAACCGTGGTGTACATGTAGGCCAAGTATGGTCCAGCTTGGCATTCTAACCATGGCGTATATTTAGGACAAGTATGGTCCAGCTTGGTATTGTAACCATGGTGTACATTTAGGACAAGTATGGTCCAGCTTGGTATTGTAACCATGGTGTACATTTAGGACAAGTATGGTCCAGCTTGGTATTGTAACCATGGTGTACATTTAGGACAAGTATGGTCCAGCTTGGTATTGTAACCATGGTGTACATTTAGGACAAGTATGGTCCAGCTTGGTATTGTAACCATGGCGTATATTTAGGACAAGTATGGTCCAGCTTGGCATTCTAACCATGGCGTATATTTAGGACAAGTATGGTCCAGCTTGGTATTGTAACCATGGTGTACATTTAGGACAAGTATGGTCCAGCTTGGTATTGTAACCATGGTGTACATTTAGGACAAGTATGGTCCAGCTTGGTATTGTAACCATGGTGTACATTTAGGACAAGTATGGTCCAGCTTGGTATTGTAACCATGGTGTACATTTAGGACAAGTATGGTCCAGCTTGGTATTGTAACCATGGTGTACATTTTGGGCAAGTATGGATAGATTTGCTTAACTTATATGTGGCTTGCTTTTTACAGTATGTCAGGAAAATATTTGACAGGCACAAATGATTTATTTGACATATGGTTTATGAGACATTCACATGGTCAGAAAAGGAGAGCGGAGGGGGAGCAGGCTGTGGGCAACCTGGTATGTGGGAGGCAGATGGCTTTCTCTCCTTGTGTTTTCCTCTCTTTCCTGGGTATTAGGGCATGTTCCAACCAAAAAAAATGGACCATAAAGTTGTTAAAAACATTTCAAAAAACAAACAAAAAATAATGAATATACAAAACTTTGTTACACTTGAACTGATTAAAACTTTGTATGTTCATTATTTTTTGGTTGTTTTTGATATTCTTAGGGCATGTTCAATACGTGGAGAAGTAATATATAAAGCAAATAGCTGCCAAGGTAGCTAAGGTTGTTCAGTCGTACATCACATGGCTCTGGCATGGAAAAATGTCACAATGGCTATTGGAGTCCTGCTTTATTTAGTGATGTGCATGAGTCACATGGCATTTTCATAAAAGTGTAAATCATAACTCAGAATGTATGAACACCTGACCTTAGGATAGTGACAGCACCACTTCACAGCACTTTTTGCCACTGCCAGGGTATTTACACATTAGAATAAGTGACTGTAAATGTACTAATGCTTTTCTGTGGGTCATATGGTTCTTCTTGGAGAATCTATAATTAATCAGAGTTACAATGATTTCACCAGAAAACATCAGTACACAAAACTGGAAACAGCAAAAGCTGAATTTAACCACCAAGTCAAACAAAAAGCATTTTACCGGGGGGGGGGGGGGGCTACATCCCCACACTCATCTTAAAATTAGGTTCTTCAACCTTGGTGATTGAGGGAAAATTTCTTATCCCCCCAAAGTTTCATGATGTCATTTATTTATTTATTTATCCTTTGTTGACCGGGTTCCTCTTGCTAGGCTATTAGCCTCTTTTCAGGGGAGACCTAAGGTGGTATTTATACTACTAGGGGAAATATAGTTAGGATATCGGGGAAATTCCCCTACTCTTTTTGATAGGTGCCTTGGGATCTTTTACATCTACCTGATCTACCACCAACCCAAGCAGATGGGGCCTCGGTTTAACATCTCATCCAAAGGATGGCACACTCAGGAGGGCACCATCCCTCTTACACTGCACTACAAGCAAATTGATGCCTCAACATGTGACTAAAGAGTAATTTGAGTAAGCAAATTTGCTGAATCCCAGTTGAACCAAACTACCACCGATTTAACAGATGAATCCGTTTATGAAATATCCTTTGAACAGAGATTATTCTCACAGGATGCAAACTAGTTGGTAGGACTATGTGACTCAATAAACAAGAGTCTCTCCCTCTGGCTTAGTGCTGGTCCTCATTAGCTGATGACATGGAATGACATATTTTAAACATGGTCAGAATCCATACTACTGCTAGAGCCCTACTACAGAATCCACACTACGCCTGGAGTCCTAAAGAATCCATGCTACACCTAGAGTCCTACTACAGAATCCACACTATGCCTGGAGTCCTACAGAATCCATGCTACATCTAGAGTCCTACTACAGAATCCATATTACACCTAGAGTTCTACTACAGAATCTATACTACTTCTATAGTCCTACTACATAGGTTCATAGGTTCATAGGTTTGTACTAGGCTAATGGCCCTGGAGCCGTTACAAGCCTAGCCCATAGGATTAACCTGGCATTTTGCCACCCAACCTTAGTTCCCAGTGCCTCTGTCAAGTACAGCCACAGGAGTGATCCCCGGGGTGAATTTTCTATTTCCCATCCACTCATCAAGATTTCTTTTGAAAAGGGCCAGTGAGGTGCTATGCTTGACATGTATGGGAAGTCTATTCCATAGCATGGGCAGCCTCTGGGTTATGACCCTGTTCCTCCAGCATTTTCTGTTGATTGTGGTAATGAGGTTGAGGTCTCTGGCATGTGTGGTGCAGAGGGATTGGGTTTTCTTTAGATGTAGCATTTCTAACAGAGCTGGGTCAGACATGGCTTTGTAAGTCAAGCAAAGATCGCCTCTAAGTAGGTGATATGAGACAGAGAATGGTTGGAGTTTTTTGAGTCTGTCCATTAAAGACAAGTGTTTAAGGCCTAGGATTCTCTTTGTGTGGTGCTTTTGTGGCCTCTCCAGTTGTTGCAGGTGTTTAGTGAGGTACATGCCAAATGGGGCATTGTACTAAATGACTGGCCCAATGAGGGAAGAGTCGAGGGAGGCAATGACCTCTTTTGTCCTGGATGCAAAACCCTTAGTAATGAGATGTGTCACATAGAAGGACTTTCTGACCACAGTGGGAATGTGGTGGTCAAAAGAGAGGTTGCTGTCAACCAGTGTTCCCAGATCTCTTATAACACCTTCTGTGTTCAGTGGACTACCATCAATGTGGTAATTCAAGGGAACCAGGTTTTTCCCAAGGGGGATGATGACACATTTTTTTGGAATTGAGCTTAAGACCATGGTTCTGACACCAGTTGTTGGTCTCAGTGAGGCCTTTCTGTAGGATACGAAGAAAGTATTCCCAGTGGTCAACAATAGAAAAATCAGCTGCAAAGCAACAGAAACACCAGGAAATCGGACTCTATACTGATCGAAGAAATTTATTGCACAAAACAGTTAAGCGCTTTCAACAGTAATCCACTGCCTTCATCAGAACAACATATTCAAACAATTAAATGTTTATATACAATCTAAAATCCCGCCAAAAATCTATTAAACAATTAAATAATTACTATAACCCAAGTACATAACCCTAGGTTAGACCATAAGAATTCCTTGTGTGAGGTGACTTCTGACATTCACAAAATGTCTATAGCTGATGTAACCCTCACATAGTACATACAACCATACATATTATACATAAAAAATTGTGTTTAAAAACCTATTTAAAAACTACCTATATAAAATAGAACTCCCTATTGCAGCATAATATAACAATGTAAAGGGAAGGCTTCCCTAAATGCATTACACTGCATTACACCTTATTAATAGCCCCAATTGTAAGATGTTCAAATTTGCCATATTGGAGGTGATTTCACCCAACCCACGAGGTGGCAACATCAAGGCTGTGGTGGGTGAAAGGGAGATCAGGTGGCAGATTAGATTGGATGTAGCTACATCTCCTGGTCTTAATGAAATGATCCCCACCAAACCTTTAGTTAAGGTATAATTTAATACACATTCTTTTATTTATTCAATACATTTTTTGTGTTTTTTTATGTATTAAAATACAGATATTGAATGGCTGTTGGTTAATGTACTTGAGGAGTATTTTTTTCACCTTAGAGTTACATATTATATGTAGACATATCAAATTATGTATGTTTATTTATGGTATATATGTAGGTATTAGTACTATATAGTCAACAGTTTAATGCATTTAGGGAAGCATTCCCTTTACATTGTTATATTATGCTGCAATAGGGAGTTCTATTTTATATAGGTAGTTTTTAAATAGGTTTTTAAACACAATTTTTTATGTATAATATGTATGGTTGTATGTACTATGTGAGGGTTTCATCAGCTATAGACATTTTGTGAATGTCAGAAGTCACCTCACACAAGGAATTCTTATGGTCTAACTTAGGGTTATGTACTTGGGTTATAGTAATTACTTAATTGTTTAATAGATTTTTGGCGGGATTTTAGATTGTATATAAACATTTAATTGTTTGAATATGTTGTTCTGATGAAGGCAGTGGATTACTGTTGAAAGCGCTTAACTGTTTTGTGCAATAAATTTCTTCGATCAGTATAGAGTCCGATTTCCTGGTCTTTCTGTAGGATGTCAGCATCACTTGGGGAGTTAATAATAGCTCCCAATTGGCAATCGTCTGTGAACTTTGTCAGCCAGAGTCACTTCATGTTGGCCTGGACTTCAGAGAAGTAGATACCAAACAGGAGAGGACCCAGGACTGAACCCTGTGGGACACCACTCATGACTGGTCGGCAGTCTGACTTGGAGTCAGCTACTTTCACACTGTGGATTCTCTCTGTGAGCCAGTTTGCAGCCCACCTAGTGATATAGGGGTTGATACTTAGCTTAGTGAGTTTTTCTATGATTCCTGAATGAGGAATGGTATCAAAGGCCTTGGCCAGATCAAGATAGGCTGTATGGACCACCTTGCCTTCATCCACAGCTCTGGTGACTGACTCAAACAAGTCAACCAAGTTGAGCAGGCATGATCTGCCCTTCACAAAACCAAACTGTGTAGGATCCACAGTTTGGAGATTCCCTATATCCTTGTTTATTAGGTCCATGATGATGCATTCCATAGCTTTGCATATCAGACTCATCAGGCTACTGGGGCAATAGTTCCTAGGGTCTGTAGTTGCTCCTCCTTTGTGGAGAGGGATGACTGTAGCAGCCCACCATTTGGTAGGGACAAAGCCTGAGGTGAGGCTGTGATTGAACAGGGCACAGAAGTGAGGTGCCAGTTCACACTGTAGTTCATGTAGAACACAGCCAGGGATATTTTCCGGTTCCATAGAAGCTGTATTATTGGCCTTGGACAGTCCTGTTTTAACTTGTGCAGCAGTAATACTGGGTGCCTGGCAATCTACTGGTATTTTGATTGGTCCTTTGGGGTGAAAGAGAGTGGTAACATTGGCATTGAATCTGTCGGCTAGTATATTGGCAATATCTGTTGGCTCTGTATAGGAAGTACCATTGTGCAGTAGCTCAGAGCAAATATGAGTATTACTGTGGAGATTCTTTACATAACTATAGAAGGCCTTGTGGTTGTCTTTACTATCTGTTGCAATTCTGTTTTCATAGCTAGCTTTAGACGATTTGATGAGGGATCTCAACTTTTTGTTGAGGCTGATAAGGAAGTTTTTTGAGCCTTGGGACTTCACCTTATTCTGCATCAGTTTCCTCCTTCTGTTGTAGAGTTTGTTTATGGCAGGGGACCACCAGATTGGCTACCTTGTTTTGAAGGAGGGCATTTTGGTTCTATTGGGTATGGCGAGATCCATGCATTTGTGTACGTGTTCTTACAGTGCATTGGTATATGATTTGGCGGTCATGCAACTATTCTCCATTTGCATGGGTGCCGTGAAGTTAGCCACCTTGTTTTTAGGATCCCAAAGTTAGCTTTCGAGAATTTTTTTATGATGGTTAACTTTGCAAGGGGTGGGGGTGGGGGTGTGTGTGGATTTCCAAGGTGATTAGCTTGTGGTCGGTTCTAACCAGGGAGGAGTTGACTATTGGTGTAGAGCATCGGTTGCTCATATTAGTCATGACCAGGTCAAGGATGTTGCTACCACTAGTGGGGTTAAGAACGAGCTGGTCCAGGGCATTTAAATTAATAAATTCCAGGATACATTGGGCAAGTGTATTGGTGCATGAGTAGTTTTCCCAGTTAATGGAGGGGTATTTGAAGTCGCCCAGTATGAGAATGTTAGGTTGGACCCTAATATTCTCCAAGGTGCTTAGGAATGTGGAATGTGAGTCTTGGGACATGATTGGGGACCTATATCAGGCTACGACTGAATCACTGTCTTACTCAATGTTAGCTGCACCTGAAGTATCTCAGATGTGTTATGATGGGCTACCAGTCCGGAGGTGTGAGCATCCTTTATGAATATGGAAACACCACCACCTTTAGAGCTTCGGTCCAAGTTCTGGGGCCAAAAGGTGTGGAATGAGTTATAGCCTGGTAGTGCAGGGGTGCTTTCTGCTGCCTTGAACCAGGTCTCTGTTACAGCACAAATGTTGATGTTCTCCATTTTAAGGAGTGATTCAAGTGAGTGCATTTTGAGATTTAGACTTCTAGCATTGAGCAGCATGACCCTCAGACTGCATTTGTTTGTAGCTGCTACAGTGGTAATTTGGTCTTTGGAACACCACCTAAAAAATGCACTATAAGGGTGGCAAGAGCCTTGGCCAGTATCCAGAAGCCCAGGATGACAGATGCAGGCCATCTCTGGCAAAACATTGACATCTGTCAAGCATGTCATCTCAGCAGACAGATACTTGATCCCCTTAGAACGATGTCAGAAACTTAGCCAGTTGTTGAAATCAATCATTTTCTGCTTGTACTGTGGTATCATTCTGAGTGATGGTAGGATGCTGCTCAGGGCTGAGGTCATATCCACCTGGGCTACATAATACGAGAGCTGCTCCATGTCTCTTTTCATGTAGTTCAGGGAGGTACATCTCAGGTTATTCACACCCCCATGTACAATGACAGAGTCATATTTGTACCTGTTGTTGAGGGACCTGAGTGCGTGAGTTATGTGGTGGATCCTGGCACCTGACAGGCAGCTGACTGTTACTTTCTCCTTATCCAACTTAGTGAGTGGGACATCAGTGTGCCTCACTATCGAGTCACTTATGACTAGTGTGTTGGGCATACTGTTTTGCCTTAGGGGTTTTGGTTGAGTGACACACTGTTTAGGAGAGTTATGTGTTTCGTGATTAGTGTTGTGTTGTGGTGGTCGAGTGCATTTCTGCCTTGGAGGTCTCTGCTGTTTGGGAAGATTTTATTGAGAGCCTCCGCAAAGGTGGGTGTGTGGTTTGTGTGTATTTATGTGAAGGCAGTGCTGGTGTGTGTACTTAAGGGCTATGTGTTCCATATGGTGTGGTGCAAGTGTTGACCTTCTCCTCTTGACCAACTGTTCCGGTCTTGGCTGGAGAGTGCGTGGCTTCCAGTTTGGATATATAAGTGCATCTCTCACAAGTCTGAGTGTTGGGATGTAAGAGGAGAGGGTTGTCAGTGTACATGAGGCAGTTGCTGCATTGCCTCAGGATGCCCAGGTTCACCAGGTTAATAGGAGAAAGCACAGGGTACTGACATTTAGACATGCCTGGAGGGGTGGGCATTAATAATAAGTACTGGAGCTGTTTCCTTGTAGAACGTTTAGTGTTGGTAGCACATTTTTGTGCTGCAATAATTGCTACAAGAAGTCTAGTAAAGTGCTAGACTAATAAGCTAGTAAAAGTACAGGAGAGACGAGAACTAACAGATCTAAGGGAAAAATTGAAGAGCAGACTTTGGCACCACTCAGAAGTTTACAAACAGTCCTGGATACAACATCCATACTACTCCTAGAGTCCTATTACAGAATCCATACTACTCCTAGAGTCCTAGTACAAAATCCATACTACTCCTAGAGTCCTATTACAGAATCCATACTACTCCTAGAGTTCTACTACAGAGCCATACTGCTCCTAGAGTCCTATTACAGAATCCATAGTAATCTTGGAGTCCTACTACAGAATCCATATTACTCCTAGAGTCCTACTACAGACTCCATACTACCCCTAGAGTCCTACTACAGAATCCATACTATACCTAGAGTCCTACTACAAAATCCATACTACTCCTAGAGTCCTAGTACAGAATCCATACTATGCCTAGAGTCCTATTACAGAATCTATACGACTCCTATAGTCCTACTACAGAATCCATACTACTCCTAGAGTCCTACTACAGAATCAATAATACTCCTAGAGTCCTACTACAGAATCCATACTACTCCTAGAATCCTACTACAGAATCCATACTACTCCTAGAGTCCTATCACAGAATCCATACTACTCCTAGAGTTCTACTACAGAATCCATACTACTCCTAGAGTCCTGTTGCAGAATCCATACTACTCCTAGAGTTCTACTACATAATCCATACTATACCTAGAGTCCTACTAAAAAATCCATACTACTCCTAGAGTCCTACCATAGAATCAATACTACGCCTAGAGTCCTATTACAAAATCTATACGACTTCTATAGTCCTACTACAGAATCCATACTACTCCTAGAGTCCT
This sequence comes from Protopterus annectens, assembly GCF_019279795.1. NCBI lineage: Eukaryota > Metazoa > Chordata > Ceratodontiformes > Protopteridae > Protopterus > Protopterus annectens. The sequence goes on along the minus strand of NC_056740.1, from coordinate 394,555,678 downwards.
ACTACAGAATCCATACTATGCCTAGAGTCCTATTACAGACTCCATACTATGCCTAGAGTCCTACTGTAGAATTCATACTATGCCTAGAGTCCTATTACAGAATCCATACTATGCCTAGAGTCCTACTACAGAATCCATACTATGCCTAGAGTCCTACTACAGAATCCATACTATGTCTTAAGTCCTATTACAGAATCCATACTATGCCTAGAGTCCTACTATAGAATCCATACTATGCCTAGAGTCCTATTACAGAATCAATATTATGCCTAGAGTCCTATTACAGAATCCATGCTACACTTAGAGACCTACTACAGAATCCATACTACTCCTAGAGCCCTGGCACAGAATCAGTACTATGCCTAGAGTCCTACTACAGAATCCATACTATGCCTAGAGTCCTATTACAGAATCCATACTATGCCTGGAGTCCTACTACAGAATCCATATTACTCATAGAGCCCTACTACAGAATCCATACTATGCCTAGAGTCCTATTACAGAATCTATACTACTCCTATAGTCCTACTACAAAATCCATATTACTCCTAGAGCCCTACTACAGAATCCATACTACGCCTAGAGTCCTACTACAGAATCCATACTACTCCTAGAGTCCTACTACAGAATCCCTACTACTCTTAGTGTCCTACTACAGAATCCATATTACTCCTGGAGTCCTACTAGAGACTCCATACTACTCCTAGATTCCTACTACAGAATCCATACTATACCTAGAGTCCTACTACAAAATCCATACTACTCCTAGAGTCCTAGTACAGAATCCATACTATGCCTAGAGTCCTATTACAGAATCTATATGACTCCTATAGTCCTACTACAGAATCCATACTACTCCTAGAGTCCTACTACAGAATCAATAATACTCCTAGAGTCCTACTACAGAATCCATACTATGCCTATAGTCCTACTACAGAATCCATACTACTCCTAGAGTCCTACTACAGAATCCATACTACTCCTAGAGTCCTATTACAGAATCCATACTACTCCTAGAGTTCTACTACAGAATCCATACTACTCCTAGAGTCCTATTACAGAATCCATACTACTCCTAGAGTTCTACTACATAATCCATACTATACCTAGAGTCCTACTACAAAATCCATACTACTCCTATAGTCCTACTACAGAATCCATACTACTCCTAGAGTCCTACTACAGAATCCATACTATGCCTAGAGTCCTATTACAGACTCCATACTATGCCTAGAGTCCTACTATAGAATTCATACTATGCCTAGAGTCCTATTACAGAATCCAAACTATGCCTAGAGTCCTACTACAGAATCCATACTATGCCTAGAGTCCTACTACAAAATCCATACTATGTCTTATGTCCTATTACAGAATCCATACTACGCCTAGAGTCCTACTATAGAATCCATACTATGCCTAGAGTCCTATTACAGAATCAATACTATGCCTAGAGTCCTATTACAGAATCCATACTACACCTAGAGTCCTACTACAGAATCCATACTACTCCTAGATCCCTGGCACAGAATCAGTACTATGTCTAGAGTCCTACTACAGAATCCATACTATGCCTAGAGTCCTATTACAGAATCCATACTATGCCTAGAGTCCTACTACAAAATCCATACTACTCCTATAGTCCTACTACAGAATCCATACTACGCCTAGAGTCCTACTACAGAATCCATACTATGCCTAGAGTCCTACTACAGAATCCAGACTATGCCTAGAGTCCTACTACTTATGAGATTTCAGCCCTGGATGGCCATATACTTGATGGGGCTGTAACTCAAGAAAGAGACAGAAGCTCTTACAAGGACTTTAATGTAATCCAGCATTTCAGACATAGGACACTCCAATGAAGTTGATAGAATTCACAAGAACAGAAGCTATGACATCCAAAAGTACCTCCAGGAAAATAAAAGTGTTTTCAGAGTGCAGCAGACTAAGGGGAAAGACAGTAGGATTGATACCCCTGCCCTAATGGCAACCACTTTAACCTGCTCTTAGAAAGACTAAATTGGTGGCAAACAGGGCATTACATAACAGAAAAAGTAAAATATTTTTCTAAGAAGGCAAAGAACAAAAACAATATATAGTGAATGTGGCAAAGCTGTTTGACTGTCAAAAGCTTGATAAAGACCTTAACTCTCAGGTAGCAGTGGAGACTTCTGAGCACCTAAAAGTCGAGTGTGGGAGTGCATTGAAAAGGTATTCCCTATTAAGACATGATGGGCATAACACAATATTTTCACTGCTGCATAACTATATATAGCAAAGTAAATGCTTCTCACACTTTGTACAGTTATTTTCTCTTAATAATAACTTGCTTTGCATAGGCCTTGATGCACCTTGGTTGTTATGGCAACTCATTTTTAGTTCCTTCCTATGACAGTACATTAATTATTTCTCTTCTGTCAGCAGAGTCTGGCAGAAGGACCTCCTGCATTTTACTTTTTATGGTGAGAAATCCACCTCATTTTATACAGTAATTCAGTGTTTTTTCTTATGAATTACATAACGGCTCAAGCTGCAGAAAGCACTTCCTACACAGAACACCTTCTTTGTTATTGTAAATCCTTCATAACTTAAGAAAAAAGTCAAGTTTTTATTATTTGCCATTTAAAAGCAAAGTTATTACAGCTCAGGGGTAGTCAGTCCTCCAATTACATAAGTCTGTTGTCTTCGAGTCCCCATTGAGTCAGTAGTAAATCTTGATGCATAGCAAATTAACTTTTCCTGATTTTATAACATCCTCCCACTATGACCCTATAAAAGAACCTAACCACTGATTTTTTTTTTTTGTTTCAGGCAGAGATATCCTATGTGCTTTGGAAACTCACTTTTAAGTATTACATGTAGGTGGAATACAGGGACCTATTTCACTGGGTTGTTAATACAGACCAATGCTGTGGAAAGCCTGCTATATAAAATCAAGTTGTAGCAACAGTGAAGGAAAAAGGGAGTTACATTTAAGACAGTCAATATCTAAAGTTAAATGGATGAAAGTTATAGTTAAACAATAAGTCACGCTAAAATCAACATACATATATGGAAACTAAAACAAAAAATGTCTACGTACAGTGTATAGCTATATTTAGAGTACCATGCATAACAAATTGAAAGTAGCAGGTATAGGAATTCAGAAGCAAATATTATCTGAAAGCGTAAATGCAATGTTGCTATAAAGCTTCACCTTTACTATTGATTTTGCCTGCTAGGCTCCCTTCTTTCAATTTTAATTAAACCTCCTCTGTTATCTATTTTACCCTATTCTCTTACTTCCTAGCTTGAATAATTGTTAAACAAAAATGCTAATAGAAGACAGGTCACTAAACAAATACGACAATACTTGTTAAGGAATCTCTTTCTACTATCCATTTTGCCAGTCACTCTTACTTCCTACATTGACACATTGTTAAAACGCACATTAGTTTAACAAAAGTCCTAATTAATTAATATATCTAGTTGCTATTTCTGTATTTTCACTATGTGCATGTCTAGTCTAAGTAAAATATGCTAGTTGTACTCAAGAGATATCATCATCCATGTTTCTCCAATGATAAGGTGGTAAAAATGCTTAGCAGTATGTTATTGTTTTACTCAGTAGACAAGGCATATAAACAATACACATTTTAAATGTATGACCAATATATAATACTGCAGTTGTGTAATGTGATTACCCTGTCTGTGATGTTCATTGTATAATAATGCTATTCTGTAATATAATTATTCTGCATATTATATCAATGTTTGTGGTAATTACAAACAATTTAGTATTTCGTGCTTTTCTCTGCAGGACTAAACTCAAAATGTCCAACACAAAGTCGAACACTTCTTAAAAAAATAAAACAAATTAATTAATTAATTAATTAATGGTCTGGGGTGGCAGATCGCAAACTCTGTCTAGCTGATGCATTTAAGTTATTAGTATTATAAGATGTTTCCTGCAGCATGAACTGCAAATAACAAAAGTGCTGAAAAAGGCAGTGCTGAACTGGGATCATAACAACGGAAGATATCCAGGGAAATTAGGTCCAGGGGAATGATGTGTTAATGTTAAATATATGCCTGCCCATTGATGCAAACCTTCTCAATGCCTAACCTGTTAAAACACAAAGGATTAAAAATCAGGTGTCAGTAAACACAAAACTTGTAGAAAACTATGGCAGATATTTATAGATAACCATTTTTGAAGAGGGTCACTGGGTAATGAATTGCATAGTTAATAAGACATATATTAGGTAGTGAATAGACCCAGTAGAAAGACTGAAGGACTGTATAAATGAAGAAATGCATAGTCCTAATGGAAACAGATGCACTAGGTTCCCTAACGGGTACAACAGCACTGCGGTAGGGCACATAACTGGCATGATGTATGTCATGAGGAAGACAGGCTAGTGTGGTCGAGTCATTGCACGCTGATGAGGGCAATGTAGTACCACATCACTGTATTGCATACTTATTCAGCATAAGGGTAGCATAAGAGCAATTAGACAGACCACTGCAGGTCTGTACATTAGTGCGCCAACCTTGCTTGTCATACAAATGAGGAGGAAGTTGGGTAGATAGAAAAGTACGTAAGAAAAGAGTAACGAGTGGAGGGAAACACACAAGGCCAACTGTAAGATATGATGGGTGGGAAAAGAAAGAAAATTATTTTTTTGAGGCAGAAATCACCCTTTTTTTCATATATGAAAAGAAGGTAAGGTTCGAAAGATAGTGAAGGGAAGGTAATTGGTGGAACAGAGGTAGAAGAGCAGGTATCAGGGCAGACAGGCAAACATGAGACATAGACTCATGCAGACAAGGGTGGTAAACACACAAAAGGGAGAGAAGTGAATGCACATATACATACAGGTTGTGGAAAAATGTTGATGGAGAAAGTTGGACAATGAACACAAAATGGACAATTACTTGTAAGGGTGAAAAACACCAGGATGATGATGATACATTATGATATTAGCATAGTTGAGGCCAAGAGGGCAGAAAACCCAGGCATCATTCATGTGGGTGACAAATATGATGGGTTAAGTTGTGCTATAGTGGCCGGATGGGTGGAGCGTGCTGGTTATACAACTCCATGAGCTATGCCAGAAGTCATGCCATGTTGCTTAGCTGGGGATCCAGTTGCTGCTGCAGCTCAAATACCACAAGCCTCCACAACTGATACCAAGAGACTCGTGCAGACTCACTCCAGACCACTCTCAGAAGAGGATCTATTGCCCCTGTCTGAAAGTGGCCATAGAATGCACCAGTCAATCCCAGAGGTCACCTCCAGCAAGGGATCACTCTTGAGATGCAGCCCTAGTGACCACTGTTAACACAACACCACCGACATTAGCTGGCACTTGATGAGGTGAGTCTGGCCTCCACGCCTCTATTTCAACTGGACCTTCAGAAGGCTAACACTATGAGAAAAAAGTTTGCACACACAAATGGCAGAAACACAAATGTAGTTGTACAGTGGACTGGCAGTGATGTCATAACACCCTGCAGGTGGAAATGTGCTTACACCATCTGCTCTGTCCTACCATGTTCAGTTCATACTGCTCCAATGCAGTTATACATGTAAGGAAAGTAAGACATGAAAACACTTTGGCACAATAGTTAAGGTCTTCACCTCATAGACACAAGATACTGGGTTTGATTCTGATCTTGCGATACTGACTAGACTTAAAATGGGCCCTTCAGGGTGGTTAGCCTAGTATTCACCTATGCACCTATGAAAAAAATGTTAAAAGTATATCTCTGTATGCCTCTCACTAATGTCTGCCTGCCTCTCTCAAAGAATGTTATGGTGGTACCTCCTCAGGGTTACTGGAGTGATGTGAGCACTTCTTATCAGAAAGGATGAGGCCTACTTATTGTAAGCTTCTTGTAATCTGGGCATGAGGTTGTTTTTTTTTTTTTTTTTGCAAATTAATATCATTCATCAGTCTTAATCAATTTTCAAAAGTCTAAAGGCCACTAGTTAGAACAAATCTACAAATAAGTTTATCAAATTTGCAGCAGATCTTTCAAACAGGACACACCCCTTCCAGCACACATCTTTTTATTCTGGTTTTATAGACTTTTCTGTCGTGATAAAAGTTTGTCCTTTCAAGCCATGAGAAGAGCCCACTCTCATAGATCTATTTTAGATTCACAGAACTAATTGTGACCCAAATGCACAAAAGACCTTAACCTCTGTCATCGAATGATGCATTGGCGTGACAAGTTCTTATGCCAACATATTCCTTAGCTATGGAATAAACTACCACTGCATATTAAGCAACAGACTATTCTAGGTCTTTTCAAGAATAACCTACACAAATTGGATGATTCTCTTTAAATTCTCCTGGGTTGTTAATGATCTGGCATTGGATTGCCATGTATCTACCTATGAACCTACTGATGAAACAAGCTTTAGTTAAAATAAACTGGCTACACCAGAAAAATAACCTCTCACACAATTCTAGGTTGTTAGTAGTGTAATACAAAAAATAAACAAATACCCTTCAGTACAAGTCCTTATCCAGACTTATAACCCTTCTACACCAATGAGATTTTGACAAATGCACCGCTTATATACAGTGAAAGCAAATAATCTCACTCATGATTTGTGACTCTCTGTATTATTTTGCCTATGCATCTGAACTGTGGTGTTCTATCCCATTAGAAATGAGACAAATACTAAACTATTCACACAAAAACTAACGAGTCACTTAATGTAAAACAGAAGTTGTCTACGTAGGCAGCACTGAGGCACAACTCCATGATAAAACTTTGATGGTCAATAATGTATAACATTGGTGAATGTGTGCTAATAGGTTCATAGGTTCATAGGTTTATACTAGGCTATCTGCCCGAGGGCATTTACAAGCCTAGCCCATAGTTTTGTGGCTTACGCCACCCCTTTAGTTTGGAGAAACTATGCCCATTATTTTGCAGTGCCTCTGTCGAGCAGAGACACTGAGGTAATCCCTGGGGTATATCTGCGATCTCCCATCCATTGGTCAAGATTCCTCTTGAACAAAGCCAGCGAGGTGCTCTGCCTCACATATACTGGGATTTTGTTCCACAGCATAGGGAGTCTTTGGGTGATGAATCTATCCCTCCAGCACGTCCTATTAATAGCTGTGTCTAGGTTTAGGTCTCCTGCCCTTGTGGCTCTAAGAGATTTTTGATTTTTTGAGGTGAAGCATGTTCATCAAATCTGGGTTTGACATGGCCTTGTATGTCAGGCACAGGTCACCTCTGAGCAGGCGGTAAGCAACTGAATAGAGCTGGAGTTCTTTCAGCCGGGCAGCATAAGACATATCTTTGAGACCTTTTATCCTTTTGGTGAGGAACTTTTGGGGCCTCTCCAGCTGCTGCAAGTGTCGGGTCAGATAAATTCCGAATGGGGCATTGTACTCAATCATTGGTCTGATGAGTGATGAGTACAGGGAGACTATGACCTCCCTTGATCTAGATGTGAAACCCTTCATGATCAGGTGGGCAATGTAGAAGGTCTTCCTAACTATTTTAGCAACATGAGTGTCGAATGAAAGGTTATTGTCAACCTGGGTCCCCAGGTCCCTGATAACTTCTTCTGTGCTCAGTGGATTGCCTCTTATATGGTAGCTAGGGGTAACCTTGATTTTCCCGAAAGGTATGACTATGCATTTTTTGGCATTTAACTTTAGGCCATGGCTCTGGCACCAGTTATCCGTTTCTGTGAGGCCCTTCTGAAGGATATCTGTGTCAGATGTGTTTTCGACTATGGCGCCCAGTTTGCAGTCATCTGCAAACTTGGTCAGCCATAACCCTCCTGTGTTTGCTTGTACTTCGGAGAAGTAGATGCCGAACAAGAGTGGGCCCAGGACTGAGCCCTGTGGGACACCACTTGTGGCAGGCATTGAGTCTGACATGGCGCCAGCAACTCTGACCCTGTGGGTTCTGTCACTCAGCCAGTTTGCAACCCATCTTGTGACATATGGGTTTACCTTTAGGCTGATGAGTTTTTCAATGATACCCGAGTGGGGTATTGTATCGAAGGCCTTTGCTAGGTCCAGGTAGGCTGTATGGACTGCCTTACCCTCATCAATGGCCTTGGTGACCGTTTCAAAGAAGTCAACCAAGTTTAGAAGGCATGATCTGCCTTTGACAAAGCCAGACTGGGTTTGATCCAGAGTCTGCAAATTCCCTATGTCTTTATTTATGAGATCCATTATGATCCTTTCCATGGCTTTGCAGATAAGGCTTGTCAAGCTAATGGGACGGTAATTTCCAGGGTCGGTGGAGGCACCGCCTTTGTGAAGTGGGACCACAGTCACTGTGCGCCACTCCCTGGGTACGTATCCAGAGGTGAGACTGAGATTAAACAGCTGTCCTAACTGTGGGTTTAATTCCTCGTTAAGTTCGTGGAGTACACATCCGGGGAAACCATCAGGTCCCATGGATGCAGTGTTTTTTGCCTTGGAGAGAGCAGTTTTCACCTGGGCATTAGAGATGTTTGGGGGGCTACTATCATTTGGTATAGATATATCTCCTTTTGGGAGGGGTGAAGCTTGCACTGAACCTGTCAGCCAGTATGTTGGCAATGTCTGTAGGATCAGTAATCTTCACATCGTTTTGAACTAATTCTGAGCATATCTGGGAGCTTCCTCCCAGGTTTCTAACATAGCTAAAGAAGGCCTTATGATTGTCTTTTGAGTCCTTAGCTATTTTTTTCTCAAAATTTGCTTTGGATGATTTTATGAGAGCTCTTAGCTTTTTACTTATAATGATCAAAGGTGTCTTACCTCTTAAGGATTTAGCTCTATCTTGTAGTAGCTTCCTCCTTTTGTTGTAGAGTTTGTTTATGGCTGGGGTCCACCAGACTGGACGCCTGCCTTTGGTACAGAGAGTCTTTGTTTTGTTTGGGATTGCCTGATCCATGCAGTCCTGCAGGTGCTGGTAGAAGGCATTTGTAAGTGATTCAGCGGCTTGCGTAGTGTTTACCGCAGGCTCGGGCGCCTTAAAGGAGACCACACTAGTCTTTAGAAGTGTGAAGTCAGCTTTTGAGAAGTTCTTTACTGTGGTTTTTTTGTTTCAGGTGGGGTGGGATGAGGACCTCCAGCAAGATTAGCTTGTGATCTGATCTCACCAGTGAGGGGTATACTTCAGGTGTTGAACATTGTGCTCCCATGTTCGTGATGATGAGATCAAGTATGTTTTCTCCTCTTGTGGGGATGGTGACTAGTTGTTCCATGGCATTTGAGTTTATGAATTCCAGGAACTTTTGGGCCAGAGTGTTTGGGCTTGAGTAGTGTTCCCAGTCTATATTTGGGTAATTGAAGTCACCTAGTATAATGGTGTTTGGAGATACATTTATCCCCTCCAGTGTTTTCAGGAAAGCCATGTGAGGTTCCTGGGTTTGCGAGGGTGGCCTGTAACATGCTACAAATTGCAGAGCAGTCTTGCCTATGGTTAATTGCACCTGGATGGTCTCCGATGCATCGTGCGTTGCCACCAATCTTGAGGTGTGGGTGTCCTTGATGAATATGGACACCCCCCTCCTTTCTTGGTATTGTCCGAATTTTGGGGCCGGAACGCATGATATGAGGTAAAACCTGATAGTGCTGGGGTGCTCTCAGGAGCCTTGAACCAGGTTTCTGTCACAGCACAGACATCGATGTTCTCCATACTGAGAAGGGCCTCGAGTGCGTGCATTTTGAGATTGAGACTTCTGGCATTGAGCAGCATTACCCTTAGTTTTTTTCCATTATTGAGTTCTAGGGTGGTAGGTTTAGAATTTGAGCCTTGCCTAAAAAAGGCACTATGGGGTGGCAATAGCCTTTGCCAATATCCGGAATCCCAGGGGTGACAGGTGCAAGCCATCCCTTGTGAAGCAGCGCGGCTTGTCCAGCATGTCATCCCAGGCAGACAGACATTGGATCCCCTTTGAATGACACCAGAATTTAAGCCAATTGTTAAAGCTGATCATCTTATCTCTGTATTGTGGCATCATTTTTGGTGAAGGTAGGATACTGCTCAATGTCAGGGTCATACCTGCCTGGGCTACATAATCAGAGAGCTCCTCAATGTCTCTTTTCATGTAGTCCAAGGAGGTACGTCTCAGGTAGTTTACACCAGCGTGGACAATGACTGAGTCGTACTTGTACCTGCTGTTGAGAGACCTGAGTGCTTGCGTTATGTGGCGGATTCTAGCGCCCGACAGGCAGCTTACTGTGACCTTCTCCTTATTCAGTCTGGTGAGCGGGACATCAGTGTGTCTGACTATTGAGTCACCAATGACGAGTATGTTTGGCATTGTGTTTGTCCTTGAGGGCTGTGACTGTTTGACACTCTGACTATGTGGTCTATGTGTTGCAGGTGTTGTGTTCTGAGGTGGTAGTTGTTTGGGTGTCTGCTTTGGTGGCCTCTGCTGTTTTGGTAGATTTTTGGTCAGAGCCTCCGAGTATGTCTTTGTGTGATTATGTGTATGATTTGAAGTTGTGATGGTACTATGTGTGACTGGGTATGTAATGTGTGTGGTTACCTTTTCCCCCTGTCTGGTCTTGCCAGTCCTATGTTGCGAGAGCTCAGCCTCCAGTTTGGCCGTATAAGTGCATCTCTTGCATGTATTTGTGTTTGGTGGGAGGAGGAGAGGGTTGTCTGTGTACATGAGGCAATTGTAACATTGCCTCAATATTCCCAGGTTCACCAGCTGACCAGGAGAGGACACTAGCAACTGTTCCCACGTCATACTAGAATGAATAGACAAAAAAACTTAAAAAGATTTCAGGGGATGTGGGTGACCGAGAAATGGGGTTAGGTTTTTTGGGGGTACTGTCTCCAACAAGAGTGCTAACAAGGTGATAAGTACTGTAGTAGCAAGTGCTAGGCTTTACAGATAGAGAATAGTCTACTTGGAGTCAAGTAGAGATGAATTTTTTAGTTATAGGATACGCCTATTAGATCAGTAGTATAGCTTGAGGAAGGTAGTTTTAAGGGAAAATTTGGAGAGTGGACTTTAGATGGCCTGAATAGTTTAAACTTAGCTAACCGCCGCTGCCCTAGTGTGCAACGGTTGCAACTCCGCGCTAAATCGTGCTAACGCGCGTTTAGCGCGTTTTATACCAGGGGGCTGGAAAAAGCTAGAAACTGGCCCAAAACGACCAATAAACTACCAGTTATCGGCTGAAGCCTCACAAAACTGGACAAAAGGCAGCTCAATGCTTCCCACTCCCACTGGTAAGCAAGGTAACTTCCTCTCCCCCAAATAAGGCAAGGAAACAGTACACAGGAACTACAACCAAAGCCCAGGAGTCAGCAACTCTGAAACTGGACTAAACTACCTCAGTAAAGCGGGAAAAACAAGAGATATATTTTTTTCGTTTTTTTTTTTTTTTTTTTAAAATAGGCAGAAACAGGTACAGCAAACACTTATAAATGCTATAAATCAGCTATTATAGCTTACACAGAAGAATTAGGTGTTTATAGGCTAATCACCTTAAGGGCCTTTTAAAGTTAGGCCATGCATCACAAATCTCTTACAACTTCTGGTATACTTTATAACTGTGAACAGGGGCTTGGGAGATGTATAACCTAAGCTTTATGACCACAGTATTCCTATATTTCCCTTCTGTGCTCTTCTGAATTTACCTATCCAATTTTCTTCCACTATTCAATATTTTTTTATATTTTTCCATACTAATTCTCTATTATAGCCCTCTTCATTTACCTCTCTTTACTTCTGCAACTGATATGTTTCTTTTCAACTCTACTTCCTTTCCTTATCATATTGTATAGATGATACACTAATATACAAAGAAAATGTAGTCAAAGACCGGGGTACTTGGGTTGGTAACTCCCTCTCTTTTGACCATCACATGACAACATTTGCTAAGACATCCTTTTATGTAGCCCAGATAATTGCCAAAGGAATATTACCAATATATAAAGAGGTCATCACTCCCGTATGCTTGGCATTGATCAGGCCAGTTATTGGTTACAACATTCCCTTTGGTACAGATCTAACTAAACTTATGAAACTATTAGAAAGACCCAAAAGGTTCCCAACCAGAAATATCACAGGCCCAAAGTCCCTGAGTTACCATGAGAGGTTGGAAGCTTTATCTTTTTATTCAGTATCTTATAGACTTTTGGGGAGATCTCTATTTTGCTTTCCATGTCATTAAAGACCCAATTGCCCTGGACTTCTGGTTTTACCACAAGTCCAATATCTCCAGTGATATTAGAACCAGGGACCTAAATCTTCATTAACAGATAAATAAAACACAGTAGAGGGATAAATGTGTAACCTAGCATTGTCCAAACCCTGGAATAAACTTCCCCTGCATGTTCTGCCTTTATCTTCCATTAAACATAGACAAGGTGACTGGTTTGGTCTCCACAAATTTATTCCAGAATTGTTATGGGTCTCCTGGATAAAGGAGATGTGGCCTGAGGGAAGGAACCGGTAAGGCGTGAATGGTCTTAAAACCCATTGGCCTTGGAATATCTATCAATCTATAATCTATTATACATGAATAAAAGAAAACAAATCAGTTCTACTTATTATTTCTCTGTACTTCTTCCATTAGCATATCTACATCTATTTTTCTTGTATTACCCCACTCATAACAATACTAATTTGTTTCCTAGTTAATTCCTGGAGGCAAGGGAGGGAAAAATCTGTTAATGTATAAATGTAAATATGTATGTATAATCAACATATACACTTTTTAATATTAGCATACTGCTGTTGTTCATGAATATTGTACAAATTTAAGATATCGTCATTTCATTTTCTAACATTGTATGCATACATTTTGTGTCTGTTTGCAACGCTTTTATAGTTATTAACATCTCTTTCTGGAGCTTATTTTCCCAGATCACTACTGAAAAGATATCTTTTGCTATGGATCATTTGGCTTGTCCTAGTTAATAACAAAAAGCAAATAAAGACATAAATAAATAACTATTCATATAACTATGATTCATTGCATAAACAGGTAAAAATGAAAGTATAATCAATGACCAAAAATGATCAAATAATAATTCATGCAAGGTGTTTATTAATTAAGTTACCTTGGGGTTTAAAAGTTTGCAAGCAGTATGACCCTAAAGTCACTGCTCTTGGAAAAATTAAAAACAAAAATAGCAATTACTGAAAAACATCTTATTAACTAAAGGCTACTTTTCAAGCCTATTGACTCTTCTTCAGGTGATAATTCGAAGCAGCACCACTAATTCTTTTCTGCTTCTTTTTTACGTTTTGTTACACTCTTAGCAGTCAGCCTTCTATGCTACAGGACATCTCCTTGAAACTACACAATTTGCTTATAATGCCTTCTTAAAAAATAAACACACAAAAACAACTTTTTTGCAGTTTTCCTTTCTTTATTATTCTCACTTCAAGTTCTTACAGAAACAGCAAATACTCACATAGATACCTCAAAATGGAGTATGCATAGACAAATTAGCAGTCACTTCCCCCAGCAATAAAGTTCATGTAACTATAAAATGAGTGAACAGGCATTGGTTAACTGAGGGACACCCATTCTGCAGCTGTGCTAAATTTCATGCATACAAAAATTACTTATGTTGTCTAAAAATGCATGAAAAAGAATGTCTTATGGAAATGAATCATTCTACCTACCCTGCCTACCACATTGTCTCCTTCGAATTTGTCTGCAGAAATCTTGAGTAGAGTTTGTGGACTTATTCTAAATTGCCTGTCTCTGCCATGTCTGAAATCCAGTTTGCCTTTTTATCTCAAGCATTTCTCTTAGCAGCCTATGCTAAGTGTTTACTTACTGTTTCACTAAAACATACCTACTATGTAGGCATAGCAAGCATCGTTTGTTCTCTTTCTTCACATTTACCTATCATCTCTTCTTACATTCCTATCATCTCAGAAGTGTTGATTGAGAGGCTTAAGTTCCCCAGCATAAGGTTACTAATGTACCCTTTAGGGCTGTGCAGAACTCTAAAGAGGTTTTGTCCTTATCTATAAACCTTTTCTATAGAAATAAAGAACCAGAAGGACTGACACAGCTGTCATTTGCTCATTATTCTGACACTGCAGGTCTAATGTAATTTGTGTAAAGCAAACTGAAATACTTTTCCAACTGTTGGTGTGAAAAAATGTATCTAATATTGTTACATTACTGTTACACAATCGGGTCTCTGAGGAGTACACTGTCAATAAAGTGGATATAACAACCTGGAAGGATGGAACTGTCTGTGGCTCTTCTTCAAGTGATTTCAATTGTGGTTAATGTCTTCAGGAATATCTTCAAAATTAATGGCAAGATGAAATGTTGCTGCAATAGCTTAATTATTGAATGTCCTGGGATTACTGGGTGAAAGACATCTACTTTGTATAATGTCCGTTAAAAATAATTTATGTATTTAACAAAGGGTCTGGTACCTGAGCGTGGTAATACTCAGCACCAAGCTGTACACACCATGCTCAGCACCAAGCTGCACACACCATGCTCAGCAACAAGCTGCACACACCATGCTCAGCACCAAGATGCACGCACCATGCTCAGCACCAAGATGCATGCACCCTGCTCAGCACCTAGCTGCACGCACCATGCTCAGCACCAAGCTGCACACAACATGCTCAGCACCAAGCTGCACATACCATGCTCAGCACCAAGCTGCACATACCATGCTCAGCACCAAGATGCACGCACCATGCTCAGCACCAAGATGCATGCACCGTGCTCAGCACCTAGCTGCATGCACCATGCTCAGCACCAAGCTGCACACACCATGCTCAGCACCAAGATGCACGCACCATGCTCAACACCAAGCTGCATGCACCTTGCTCAGCACCAAGCTGCACACATCCTGCTCAGCACCAAAATGCATGCACCATGCTCAGCACCAAGATGCACGCACCATGCTAAGCACCCAGCTGCATGCACCGTGCTCAGCACCTAGCTGCACGCACCATGCTCAGCACCAATCTGCACATACCATGCTCAGCACCAAGCTGCATGCACCATGCTCAGCACCAAGCTGCATTTATTACATTTTGCCAACTAAATCATTACTAGTCTACTGTGACTGACTTTCCTCTGCACCTTCTACACATCATTACAAGTTTCTGGTGCAATATGTGTGTTATTATGTCTCTCGTAGGCAATAATTTCTTAAAATAATAATTCACACACAGCTGAAGTAGTGAAGCATGAGCCACCCAGCAGTGTAAACCTTGGCTCTAGATGATTGTCACTGTCCCTGACCCCATATGCAAAAACAGGGGAAAATGGGTTGTGGATGGATGGACACCTGTCAGCTGCAACATTGTTTTCTTGTATTGCTCAATGCTGCAGCATTGATTAAAAGGCATTTACTACTGTGCTTCAACTCAGTAAGGGAAGGGTTACATTAGTAACTGCAAAAGTTCTTTTTCTTAGGGAAATGTGTTACAGCATCAGGGAGCAAGGAGCCCAAGAGATAAATTCACTGCTGAGGAGAACAATGCCCTTACAAATGCTCTTATGTCATATGGAAAAGTATTATTTATTTTTTTTTTGGAAAAGGTGTTCAAAAATAAGTGGCATGGGAAGGTGTGGAATCAAATTCTGGCTGATATAAATGCTATAGGGAGATTGAACCATATTTCTCAGGGCAGAAAGAGAGTAAATGATACAGGCACCAGTTCATGAATGGCTACGTGTTGCACTAAGTTCGTGTGCATGGCAAACAGAGCTGCTTGTTATTCAGTTAAGAGCCCTACACGTCGTGCTCAGTTACAAAACAAGGATTAGTGGCTGAATATGCTTAGCAGGGAGTAAACAGTCAAATCGCATGATAATGGAGCAAATAATCATGGTGGAGCATTTTAGTAACATATAAATCAAACGCCTATATGCTGTGCTCCCTTTAGCCCTAATTTGTTAAAATACATCCACAAGGACACTTTGAGGATGGACACTTGGTTCTGTTCTTGAAACTGTCCTGGACAGGTCTAGCCTCAGTCTATTTAACTAAATGTTGCTCATTATTATTTTACACCAATATTTGACTTTAACTGTATGGAATCTAGTCTCCATATCACGTAATTGTATAAATTCACGTATAACAAGTTATGCAATTTGTTACCGTTAAAGAACTGTATTGCCAGTTACTAAGTAACTGTTGATTGTGAATACTTCTGCAATTCCTCACATGTTTGTCAACTTCTAAAATGTTTGTATTTCTTACAGCTTGAGCTTTTCTCCCCAGGCCTCCGCAGAAAAAGGACCTGTGTCTTATCGGACTTTCCCGGTAAACAAAAGTAAAATAAATAAATAAATACATAAATAAAATGTGCAACAGGTGCTGCTGCTGCAAGACCTTGGAATAGAAGACACAGAGTGTTTAGACCAGATTTGACCTACCATGGACTTGAGGTGATAGAAATAATAGACCACTGCAGGGTGGTCAGGGGTACCACAGAGCAAACAGTCAACATCTGCCACTCTCACTAGAGTTCCTGTGGAAATCATGGAAAACCCATCCCACTGGAAACCAAGGCATGTGTAGCATTATGTGTACTAGATACAGGGACTTTTCAGAGACCCACAGGGGACACAGTAGGGGTGTCTCAGGCCTCTGCCTCAAGAATACACATTAATTTCTCAATGCAATGCTGCTAAGTGTAGGGAAGCATATCTGTTTTTTTATGTACTGCAGAGGGAAATGCTACCACCCTGCACAATTTATACATCATAGTACATTTTCCTGAGGTTCTGGAGGCCACAGATTGCACACACACATATTGAAATAAAAACCCTACCTGGGGAACAGGGAAAAAAGGCAATCACTCTAAAAACTGTCAGGTGGTCTGTAAAGCACAAAGCATCATCATCATGAGCACCATGTCAGGTGGTCTGTAAAGCACAAAGTTTCACCATCATGAACAGCATGTCAGGTGGTCTGTAAAGTACAAGGTATCACCATCATGAGCAGCATGTCAGATGGTCTGTAAAGCACAAAGTATCATCATCATGACATCATCATGAGCAGCATGTCAGGTGGTCTGTAAAGAACAAAGTATCAGCATCATGAGTAGCATGTCAGGTGGTCTGTAAAGCACAAAGTATCATCATCATGAGCAGCATGTCAGGTGGTCTGTAAAGCACAACATATCTTCATCATCACAAGCAGCATGTCAGGTGGTCTCTAAAGCACAAAGTATCATCATCATAACATCATCATGAGCAGCATGTCAGGTGGTCTGTAAAGCACAAAGTATCATCATCATGAGCAGCATGTCAGGTGGTCTGTAAAGCACAAAGTATCACCATCATAAGCAGCATCTCAGGTGGTCTGTAAAGCACAAAGTATCATCATCATGACATCATCATGAGCAGCATGTCAGGTGGTCTGTAAAGCACAAAGTATCACCATCATGAGCAGCATGTCAGGTGGTCTGTAAAGCTCAAAGTATTATCATCATGACATCATCATGAGCAGTGTGTCAGGTGGTCTGTAAAGCACAAAGTATGATCATTATGACATCATTATGAGCAGCATGTCAGGTGGTCTGTAAAGCACAAAGTATCATCATCACACAGCAGCATGTCAGGTGGTCTGGAAAGCACAAAGTATCACCATCATGAGCAACATGTCAGGTGGTCTGTAAAGCACAAAGTATCATCATCATGACATCATCATGAGCAGCATGTCAGGTGGTCTATAAAGCACAAAGTATCACCATCATGAGCAGCATGTCAGGTGGTCTGTAAAGCAGAAAGTATCACCATCATGAGCAGCATGTCAGGTGGTCTGTAAAGCACAAAGTATCATCATCATGACATCATCATGAGCAGCATGTCAGGTGGTCTGTAAAGCACAAAGTATCACCATCATGAGCATGTCAGGTGGTCTGTAAAGCACAAAGTATCACCATCATGAGCAGCATGTCAGGTGGTCTGTAAAGCACAAAGTATCATCATCATGAGCAGCATGTCAGGTGGTCTGTAAAGCACAAAGTATCATCATCATGACATCATCATGAGCAGCATGTCAGGTGGTCTGTAAAGCACAAAGTATCATCATCATGAGCAGCATGTCAGGTGGTCTGTAGAGCACAAAGTGTCATCATCATGAGCAGTATTTTAGGTGGTCTGTAAAGCACAAAATATCATCATCATGAGCAGCATGTCAGGTGGTCTGTAAAGCACAAAGTATCATCATCATGAGCAGTATGTCAGGTGGTCTGTAAAGAACAAAGTATCATCACCATGAGCATCATGTCAGGTGGTCTGTAAAGCACAAAGTATCACCATCATGAGCATCATGTCAGGTGGTCTGTAAAGCACAAAGTTTCACCATCATGAGCAGCATGTCAGGTGGTCTGTAAAGCACAAAGTATCACCATCATGAGCAGCATGTCAGGTGGTCTGTAAAGCACAAAGTATCATCATCATGAGCAGCATGTCAGGTGGTCTGTAAAGCACAAAGTATCATCATCATGTCATCATCATGAGCAGCATGTCAGGTGGTCTGTAAAGCACAAAGTATTATCATCACGAGCAGCATGTCAGGTGGTCTGTAAAGCACAAAGTATCACTATCATAAGCAGCATGTCAGGTGGTCTGTAAAGCACAAAGTATGATCATCATGACATCATCATGAGCAGCATGTCAGGTGGTCTGTAAAGCACAAAGTATCACCATCATGAGCAGCATGTCAGGTGGTCTCAAAAGCACAAAGTATCATCATCATGACATCATCATGAGCAGCATGTCAGGTGGTCTGTAAAGCACAAAGTATGATCATCATGACATCATTATGAGCAGCATGTCAGGTGGTCTGTAAAGCACAAAGTATCATCATCATGACATCATCATGAGCAGCATGTCAGGTGGTCTGTAAAGCACAAAGTATCATCATCATGAGCAGCATGTCAGGTGGTCTGTAGAGCACAAAGTGTCATCATCATGAGCAGTATTTCAGGTGGTCTGTAAAGCACAAAATATCATCATCATGAGCAGCATGTCAGGTGGTCTGTAAAGCACAAAGTATCATCATCATGAGCAGTATGTCAGGTGGTCTGTAAAGAACAAAGTATCATCACCATGAGCATCATGTCAGGTGGTCTGTAAAGCACAAAGTATCACCATCATGAGCATCATGTCAGGTGGTCTGTAAAGCACAAAGTTTCACCATCATGAGCAGCATGTCAGGTGGTCTGTAAAGCACAAAGT
This sequence comes from Protopterus annectens, assembly GCF_019279795.1. Classification (NCBI taxonomy): domain Eukaryota; kingdom Metazoa; phylum Chordata; order Ceratodontiformes; family Protopteridae; genus Protopterus; species Protopterus annectens. Next base: position 394,536,512 of record NC_056740.1, on the reverse strand, counting down.
ATCACCATCATGAGCAGCATGTCAGGTGGTCTGTAAAGCACAAAGTATCATCATCATGAGCAGCATGTCAGGTGGTCTGTAAAGCACAAAGTATCATCATCATGACATCATCATGAGCAGCATGTCAGGTGGTCTGTAAAGCACAAAGTATTATCATCACGAGCAGCATGTCAGGTGGTCTGTAAAGCACAAAGTATCACTATCATAAGCAGCATGTCAGGTGGTCTGTAAAGCACAAAGTATGATCATCATGACATCATCATGAGCAGCATGTCAGGTGGTCTGTAAAGCACAAAGTATCACCATCATGAGCAGCATGTCAGGTGGTCTCAAAAGCACAAAGTATCATCATCATGACATCATCATGAGCAGCATGTCAGGTGGTCTGTAAAGCACAAAGTATGATCATCATGACATCATTATGAGCAGCATGTCAGGTGATCTATAAAGCACAAAGTATCACCATCATGAGCAGCATGTCAGGTGGTCTGTAAAGCACAAAGTATCGTCATCATGACATCATCATGAGCAGCATGTCAGGTGGTCTGTAAAGCACAAAGTATCACCATCATGAGCAGCATGTCAGGTGGTCTGTAAAGCACAAATTATCACCATCATGAGCAGCATGTCAGGTGGTCTGTAAAGCACAAAGTATCATCATTATGAGCATTACACACTGTGAACTCTCACTGTCATTTCTCACACCTGAAGAGCACTTTGAAGAAATCATATCCAAATTCTACGTCATGCATGTGCTTTCTATTGTACAAATGTAGCTGTCAAGGGTTTTCATCACTGTGCACAAGCTGGTATATATAAGATCTAAACTGGGTACCAAATCCCTGCCATTTTGCCTGAAATCCTTGACAAGACATGGCAGGCAATGGTGATAGCAGTGCTGTGTTTAAAGCAGAAAAGTGGTTTCAGGAGGAGTCCGAGATAAGATCTTTGTTGCACTCCTCATAAAGCACTATAGCCATTGGCTTTTACAGCAGGACTATACAGAGTCTTAGTAGAAGGCTGAGTTATGGAATAGCTTTGACAAGGGTGCCATCATTGCAACTAGCACTCAATGTACTGGTGAACAACATTGTTAACATTACAATGACATGTAAAAGCAAAAGCAGGACTTCCTTAGCTGCTGGGAGGAATATTTTAAAACCAATAACCAACCTGAGTTGTGTAAGTACAGTAGTCAGTCATCAGCCAATGCAATACCTTGGCTTGCCGACGCATATGTGTTTTCAATATTTTTGTACGTTCTATACAGCTTTTGAAGAGACAGAAAGGAAATGGGAGGTGCATCATGAGAGACTTCAATGCCTCAGAGAGGTACAGGAGAAGTATAGCTCAGGAATGAATGCAAGCAATATCATTACTAGGAGAGATTGGCACACTTTAGAGAAGCATGGGGTAAGTATAGCACAGTTATGAATGGCAACAATATCATTACCAGGACAGATTGGCACACCTCAGAGATGCATGGGGTAAGTATGGCACAGTTATGAATGGCAACAATATCATTACTAGGAGAGATTGGCACACCTCAGAGATGCATGGGGTAAGTATAGCACAGTTATGAATGGCAACAATATCATTACCAGGAGAGATTGGCACACCTCAGAGATGCATGGGGTAAGTATAGCACAGGTATGAAAGGTAACAATATCATTATCAGGAGAGATTGGCACACCTCAGAGACACATGGGGTAAGTATAGCACAGGCATGAATGGTAACAATATTATTATCAGGAGAGATTGGCACACCTCAGAGAAGCATAGGGTAAGTATAGCACAGGTATGAATGGTAGTCAAGTCATAATGCATCAGAATTATAATTCACTTTATCACTTTGGAGGGCATCAGTCCATATGAGCTTGACACATAAATGAGTAGTCATTACATTTGATATATATATATATAATATGAGTTTCAGATACTGTATCAAATGTACAAAGTTGCGGCATGCAGTAGATCAATGCCAAATGGTCGACACAGAGAAGGGGTTAATATCTGTGTGACATTGACAATCCCTGAGTAGGGGAATATTTCCTTTCCCTGAGGACTGTGTGATCTCGGAGTTAGTATATATAATTAGCAGGGATGTAGGGGGGTACTGTGGGCTTGCTCCCTAAAAACTTTCTGTTGGTCTACTCTGCTCTGGGGTAATCCTCAGAGCATGCACAGAATGTGTCTTTGTGAGTGAGTTTGATCTGTATGAGGTTGGGACACTGTACGCTTGATACAGTGTCCTACACCCATATATATATATATATATATATATATATATATATATATATATATATATATATATACAGTCTGACAATATGTAAATCAATGTAGCTGTCTATAGGTTCAAATCTGAGCAGCAGCAATTACCTTTTATGACATAATAGAAAATCAATGTTCTGTAGTCAGTAAGTAATAAAATCACAATATTCTTAAATGGACATTTCTTTAATTGGAATGCAAATATCATGTATGCAACAGTTAAAAAAAAACTGTTTGCTTAGTATCTGCAATAACAATATCATTGATGTGTCTTTTAAGACACATGCATAACTTCACATTCATATGTGCATGTGCCAAAGTTTAACATATTTATGTGTCAATTTTGATTGAATGTGAAATATTAAAATGGCATGGTACTAATATTTTCTATGTTGGCTTTCCTACCACATTATTTCTCTTGCTATTTATTTTAATTTGCAACGTGATTCCTGCTGTAACACAAATGATCACTAGCGCTGAGAGCTAGACCTGCCATTGTGGAATGGACCACCATACCACCACCACAGGCAGCAAGGATGCCCAGCATGTGTGGTCAGAACCTGTTTACATTGCCTCCACAACTCCTGCCCTACCTACTCCATCTGCGTCAAGCAGCACCACCCCTGGGGGCTGGTGCAATGGTACTCACTGAGAGTAGTGCTAGTGCAGGTGGTGATTATGTCACCCATCAGGAGCTCTCAGGGCTGGTGGAGGACATTATGAAGAGGGCCTTGGTGTCCACATTGACATAATTGAGAAAATCCTGCACTGAATACCCCAGTCCATGTCCTGTCTGGCACTGCTCCACTTGTCTGCAACACTGCACAGTGGTGACAGTTCCGAGGGTGAGGACTAGATTTCACTTTACTCATGTTGGGCAAGGATGCACCACCAATTTCCACTACCTATTCTCATTCATGGTGTCCCCAAACCTTTTGTGTCCATCACCATCCCTGTCTATCTTGTCTGTGCTGTATGTCTGCACCTGCTACCTAACCTGCCTACCTAATAACCTTCTTATTCCTAACCACACTACCTGATTTTCTTCTCTCTTAAAAAAAAAAAAAAAAAAAAAAAAAATGAATACATACTTCAAACATAGCTCTCCACTTTGCCTATGTGCTTGTGTAATGTACTTGAGCCGCTCCAACTAGCCACACAACATTATTAAGTTGTTGTCACATACTTGATGTGTTGACTATGTAAATTTCTCAAATTATCTATAGAAGCAAACTTTTATCTTGTGAAGACATAAATAAGTATTGTAGTCTCCTACCACCATCCAGCACATTCATTTATACTTCAGTTTGTGTCCTACCTTTTGCTTGCCCCTGCTTTTGCCACTGTCCTAGCAACACCTTTTCAAACATTTAATCTGGTCAAAAAAATGGAATCACACACAACACACACATGGCTAGAGATGGCCCATAAAACAAATCCTCAGTTTTGGTCTTCGACATCTGTGCAACCATGAGCATTGCACAGCAGTGGTAAATGAGGTAATGAGTTAAATGGAGTTTCACGTCCAAAACTAAAGATTTGACCTTCGACCACAGTAGTTTGGTTATCATTGTACACCTGTGCTTAGCCTTGCTGATCAATAGAAAGAGAGAAAGAAAGGCTAAATGCACTTTGAGGATACAGTTGCTCTTACACAGTTTAATAAACTGTAAGATGTAATGTACAGCTCACGGGATGTTACAATTCTCATTACAGCATGAAGCCTGATGCATGCATACATACATACATACATAGTTCCTTGCTTCAAATCTTTATCATTTTATTAATTATTTATATATTTGCACTTTATTTACCAGGAAAGTCCACTGGCCATTCAGAGCCCATTTTCAGTGGAGGCCTGGAGAGAAAAGCTCTGAAATTAACATACATCGGTGAATATCATTTAACAATTCATTCAGCAGTATTAGATAGAGTAGAAAAACATACAATTTAGAAGTAAATACAAGAGTAGATTTAGCACTCAGTAGCTAGAAACATTTACATATAGTTACACAAGAGGTAAGATTACATTCCTGTTTTCTAGGTTTTAAAGCAGTGAGGAGTTACAGTGACCATTATTATATGGTAGATAAGAAGACATCAGTTATACTAAATATTTTAAGGAGGCTGAGTACATATACAGTTCCAGGTAGAAGAAAGGTATTCACATAATGAAGTTCTTGGTTGTTCTAATTGAACAAGGTAGGACATTCCACATTTTGGCTATGGAACAGGAGTAAAGAAGTTGGCCAGCTGGAAGGTTTGGCTTATATACCTGCAAGTGTTGCTGATTCTCAGACCTGAGGAGCCTCTTTGGGAGATAGTAAGTAAATACTAAGCTGAGGGCAGGACAATCTGAAGGTTTAAAGATAATTTTGTGTGCTATAGTTAGTTGCACATAGGTGAGGTAGTGTGGAAGTCCATGCCATTTTAGGGAACGTAGAGCAGTGCAATGATGGGTAGAATGTTTGGCATTAGTAGCAAATCTGGCTATTTTATTGTAACACGTCCTGAGCTTGGCTTTTAGTGAGGATTGGAGATGGATGAGTAATGGAGCACCATAGATGAGTGAAGGGAGCAAGTAAGTTGAAGCAAGGGTTTGTCTTGTCCAGGGGTTTAGGTAGTGAATATGTCTATAGAGAATTCCTAGCTTTTGATGGGTTTTGCGGATGTTATGTTGTATGTGGATATCAAATTTGAGGTGTTTATCTATGGTGACCCCCAGACATTTTGTGTGGCTAACAATTTTGATTTTAGATTCTTTATAGAAAAATTAGTTTTGTCTAATGGAGTTGATTTTTTAGGGTTGATTAGTATGATCTTGGATTTATTTGGGTTTAGGGTTAGGTGGTTATTATACATTCAGGTTTCCATGACAGAGAAGGCCTCTGGTGTCATTCTAGGGGGATCCAATGTCTGTCTGCTTGGGATGACACACTGCTTCGCAAGGGACTGCTTGCATCTGTCACCACTGGGCTTCCGGATATTGGCTAAGGCTCTTGCCACCCCCATAGTGCCTTTTTTAGGCAAGGCTCAAAAGACAAACCCACCTCCTTAGAAAACAAAAATGGAAAAAAAATTAAGAGTAATGCTGCTCAATGCCAGAAGTCTAAATCTCAAGATGCAGGCTCTCGAAGCACTCCTCAGTATGGAGAACATTGATGTCTGTGCAGTAACTGAAACCTGGTTCAAGGCTCCTGAGAGCACCCCAGCACTACCAAGCTATACCTCGTATCATGCTTTTCGGCCCCAAAACTCGGGCCAAACCAAAAAAGGAGGGGGAGTGTCCATATTCATCAAGGACACCCACACTTCCAGGTTAGTGGCAACACATGAAGCATCAGAGACCATCCAGGTGCAACTAACCGTAGGCAAAACTGCTATACAACTGGTAGCATGTTACAGACCACCCTCCCAATCTCAGGAACCCCATTCAACCTTCCTGAAGACATTGGAGGATATAAATAGGTTCATAGGTTCATAGGTTCATACTAGGCTATCTGCCCTAGGGCATTTATAAGCCTAGCCAGAGTGTGTTTGGCTTTCGCCACCCATTTTAAATTAATTTTGCTATGCCTTTTTTTGAGGTTAGTATACTGTGCCTCTGTCTAACAGTGACACAGAAGTGATAGCCGGGGTAAACCTACGATCTCCCATCCACTCATCAAGATTCCTCTTGAAGAGAGTCAATGTGGGACTCTGCCTAACCTGGACTGGGATTTTATTCCAGAGTGAAGGGAGACTCTGGGTTATGAATCTGTCCCTCCAGCATGTCCTATTTATTTCAGTGCTGAGGTTCAAGTCTCTCGAGCACGTAGCTCGATGGGATTTGGATTTTCTGAGGTGCAGCATGTCCATTAATTCTGGGTTGGACATGGCTTTATACGTCAGGCACAGATCGCCTCTGAACAGGCGGTATGCCACTGAGTAGAGCTGGAGTTTCTTTAACCGGGCAGCATATGGCATCTGTTTGAGCCCTTCGATCCTCTTGGTGAGGTACTTTTGGGGTCTTTCCAGTTGCTGCAGGTGTCTGGTAAGGTACATCCCAAAAGGGGCATTGTACTCAATTATGGGCCTGATGAGGGATGAGTAAAGAGGTACGATGACCTACCCTGATCTAGATGTGAATCCCTTCATGATTAGGTGGGCTATATAAAATGTTTTTCTAACCACTTTGGCCACGTGGTTGTCAAATGAGAGATTGCTATCAACTTGGGTCCCCAGGTCCCTAATGACTTCTTCTGTACTTAATGGATTACCACCTATGTGGTAATTTGTGGGCACTTTGTTTTTGCCAAAGGGGATGACTATACACGTTTTGGCGTTTAGCTTGAGGCCATGGCTCTGGCACCAGTTGTCTGTTTCTATGAGGCCCTTTTGGAGGATGCTTGTGTCGGCTGGAGAGTTGATTATGGCGCCCAGTTTGCAGTTATCTGCGAACTTGGTCAGCCACAGTCCTTCCGTGTTGGCCTGTACCGCCGAGAAATATATACCGAACAAGAGAGGTCCCAGGACTGAGCCTTGTGGGATGCCACTTGTAACTGGGTTGGAGTCTGACATGGCTCCAGCAATTCTAACCATGTGGGTTCTGTCCTTGAGCCAGTTTGCAACCCATCTAGTGACATAGGGGTTTATATTTAAGCTGGTGAGCTTATCTATAATGCCCGAGTGGGGTATTGTATCGAAGGCTTTTGCGAGGTCCAGGTAGGCTGTGTGGACCACCTTCCCCTCGTCAATGGCCTTGGTGACTGTTTCAAAGAAATCAACCAGGTTTAAGAGGCAGGATCTGCCCTTAACAAAGCCAAACTGGGTAGGATCCAGTGTCTGTAGGTCCCCAATATCTTTATTTATGAGGTCCATGATGATCCTTTCCATAGCTTTGCAGACCAAGCTAGTCAGGCTTATGGGGCGATAGTTTCCAGGATCCATTGAGGCACCACCTTTGTGGAGAGGGACCACTGTTGCTGTACGCCACTCTTTGGGTACATATCCTGTAGTAAGGCTAAGATTGAACAGTAGTTTTATGTTTGGGTTTAGCTCTTCTTGAAGTTCATGTAGGACGCAGCCCGGGACACCATCTGGTCCCATTGATGCTGTGTTTTTTGCTTTGGAGAGGCGGCTCTTACCTGAGCATCTGAGATGTCAGGGGGGCAGCACTCTGTTGGGATAGATATTTGCCCTTTTGGTGGGGAGAGGGGGGAGAAGTTTTCACTGAACCTGTCAGCTAGGATGTTGGCAATGTCTGTGGGCTCGGTGTATTTTTTGTCATTTTGGACTAATTCTGAGCATATCTGGGAATTCCCACCCAGGTTCCTAACATAACTAAAGAAAGCCTTGTGATTATCCTTAGTGTCCTGTGCAATTTTTCTCTCAAAGCTGGCCTTAGACGGGTTTATGAGTGCCCGTAGTTTTTTGCTAATACTGATCAGAGATGCCTTCCCTTTTTGGGATTTTGCTCTATCATGTAGTAGCTTCCTCCTTCTATTGTATAGTTTGTTTATGGCTGGGGTCCACCAGACAGGACGTCTGCCTTTGGAGGATTGGGTCTTGGTTTTATTTGGGATTGCATGATCCATGCATTCCTGAAGGTGTTCATAGAATGCATTTATAAAGGATTCTGCGGTCTGGGCCGTATTTTCCACAGGCCCGGGGGCTTTGAAGGATTTCGCCTCAGTTTTGAGGTGTGTGAAATTTGCTTTAGAGAAGTTTTTCACTGTGGTTTTCTGGGCAGGGGGTGGGGTCGGGATGTGAATATCCAGTGAGATTAGTTTATGGTCTGATCTTACCAGTGAGGGATACACTTCTGGTCTGGAGCATAGTGTCCCCATGTTGGTGATGATCAGGTCCAGTATGTTTTCCCCTCTTGTGGGAGTGGTAACAAGTTGTTCCATAGCATTTGAGTTTATAAATTCTAGGAACCTTTGGGCTAGGGTGTTGGAGCTAGAGTAATGCTCCCAGTCTATGTTTGGGTAGTTGAAGTCGCCCAATATAATGGTGTTTGGAGAGACCTTCATATTTTCCAGTATTCTCAGGAAGGCCAAGTGGGGTTCCTGTGTTTGGGAGGGTGGTCTGTAGCAGGCTATAAACTGGATGGCAGTTTTACCCACAGTTGGTTGCACATGGATAGTCTCTGATGCTTCGTGCTGTGCCACCAACCTGGAGGTGTGGGTATCTTTGATGAATATTGATACTCCCCCTCCTTTTGTGGTTCGGTCCAAGTTTTGGGGCCGAAAAGCATGGTATGAGGTATAACCTGGTAGTGCTGGGGTGCTCTCGGGAGCCTTGAACCAGGTTTCTGTTACTGCACAGATATCGATGTTCTCCATGCTAAGGAGAGTTTCGAGTGCGTGCATCTTGAGGTTTAGACTTCTGGCGTTGAGTAGCATTACTCTTAGTTTCTTATCCCTTGTGATACCTATGGAGGTGGGTTTGTCTTTTGAGCCTTGCCTAAAAAAGGCACTATCGGGGTAGCAAGAGCCTTTGCCAATATCCGAAAGCCCAGAGGTGACAGGTGCAAGCCGTCCCTAGCGAAGCATCGTGGCTTGTCGAGCATGTCATCCTAGGCTGACAGGCATTGGATCCCCTTTGAATGACACCAACACTTAAGCCAATTGTTGAAATTGATCATCTTGTCTTCATATTGTGGCATCATTCTTGGTGAGGGTAAGATGCTACTCAAGGTCAGGGTCATACCGGCCTGGGCTACATGCTCAGAGAGCTCCTCTATGTCTCTTTTCATGTAGTCCAGGGAGGTACGTCTCAGGTCATTCACACCAGCATGGACAATGACTGCGTCATATTTGTACTTGCCTTGGAGTGACCTGAGTGCTTGTGTTATGTGGCGGATCCTAGCGCCCGACAGGCAGCTCACCGTGACCTTCTCCTTGTTCAGCCTGTTGAGCGGGACGTCAGTGTGCCTGACGATAGAGTCACCTATTACAAGTGTATCGGGTGTGTTGTTTAGCCTAAAGGGCTGTGACTGTTCGGCACACTGGCTTTGTGAGTTATGTGTTGCACGTGTTTTGTTTTGGGGTAGCGGTTGCTTGGGTGTCTGCTTTGGAGGTCTCTGCTGCTTAGGCAGATTTTTATTTAGAGCCTCCGAGTATGTTTTTGTGTGTTTATGTGTTTGGTTTGTTGTCGTGGTAGGTCTATGTGAGACTGGAATTGTAGTGAGTGTGGTTTCCTTCTCCTCCTGACTGGTTACGCCAGTACTGAGTTGAGAGAGCTTAGCCTCCAGTTTGGCTATATGGTTGCATCTCTCACATGTGTTGGAATTTGTTGGGAGGAGGAGAGGGTTGTCTGTGTACATGAGGCAGTTGTAACATTGCCTCAAGATTCCCAGATTCACCTGCTGGACCGGAGAGGAGATTGACAACTGACCTTTGGACATGCTAGAATAGTATTGGGAATTCCTTTATAATTGAAAAAAAGGGCCAATGGGGAACAAGGTACTCAAGGGGAGTTTGTGAGGGTGTAGTGCTTTTAATTTTTTAGAGCTGACTTATATAATTGCTTTAGTGAGCAAGTGCCAGGTAACTTAAATGCAATGTGTTACAGGTAACTTAAATGCAAAAACGACAAACAGTAACTTTCTTTCAAGTGAAACAAGGAAATAAGAATGTCTCACCAAACACCATCATATTGGGAGACTTCAACTACCCTAACATAGACTGGGTGCATTATTCTAGCCCAAACACCCTAGCCCAAAGGTTCCTGGAATTCATAAATTCAAATGCATTGGAACAGCTAGTCACCTCTCCCACAAGGGGAGATAATATACTAGACCTGATCATCACAAACATGGGGAAAAAGTGCTCCACACCGGAAGTATACCCCTCACTAGTGAGATCTGACCACAAACTAATCACCCTAGATATACATATCCCACCTCCACCTCCAACACAAAAGACTACAGTGAAAAACTTCTCAAAAGCCGACTTTACACTTCTCAAACAAAACTGAGATGGTATCCTTTAAGCCCACTGGGCCAGTGGAAACCACATCCCACAATGCAAAATCCTTCACAAATGCTTTCTACGGACATCTCCAAGAATGCATGGATCATGCAATCCCAAATAAAACCAAGATCCTCTCCACCAATGGCAAGCATCCTGTCTGGTGGACCCCAGCCATAAACAAATTGTATAACAAAAGAAGGAAGCTACTGCACGACAGAGCAAAATCCCATAAAGAGAAGGCATCTCTGATCAGCACTAGTAGAAAGCTACATTCTCTCATAAAAACATCCAAGGCCAACTTTGAGAGAAAAATCGCTATGGACACTAAAGATAACCACAAAGCCTTCTTCTGCTATGTTAGAAACCTGGGCGGAAACCCTCAGATATGTTCAGAGTTAGTTCACAATGACAAAAAATACACTGAACCCACAGATATTGCCAACATTCTGGCAGACAGGTTCAGTGCAAATTTCTCCCTCCGCACCCCAAAAGAAGAAATACTTATCCCAGCTGAATGTAACCTCCCTGTCATCTCAGATGTCCAGGTGAGAACCGCCCTCAGCAAAGCTAAAAACACAGCATCAATGGGACCTGATGGTATCCCGGGTTGCGTGCTACGTGAACTCCAAGAGGAGCTAAACCCGCACATAAAAATGCTATTTAACCTTAGCCTTACTACAGGATATGTACCTGAACACTGGCGTACAGCAACAGTAGTCCCACTCCACAAAGGAGGCACCTCTACAGACCCTGGTAACTACTGCCCCATAAGCTTAACCAGCCTGGTCTGCAAAGCTATGGAAAAAATAATTATGGAACTCATAAACAGAGACATTGGGGACTTACAGACACTTGATCCCACCCAGTTCGGCTTTGTAAAGGGAAGATCCTGCCTTTTGAACCTGGTTAACTTTTTCAAAACAGTCACTAGAGCCACTGACGAGGGCAAAGCAGTCCATACAGCCTACCTGGACTTGGCTAAAGCTTTCAGCACAATACCCCACTCAGGCATCATAGACAAGCTCAACAGCTTAAATGTAAATCCATATGTCACAAGATGGGTTGCAAACTGGCTAAAGGATAGAACCCATAAAGTCAAAATCGCTGGAGCCATGTCAGACTCAAAGCCAGTCACAAGTGGTGTCCCACAGGGCTCTGTCCTGGGAGCCCTCTTGTTCGGCATTTATTTCTCAGATGTGAAAGCAAACATGGGAGGGTTGTGGCTGACAAAGTTCGAATATGACTGCAAACTAGGCGCCATAGTCGATGCACCAGCTGACACATACATCCTACAGAAAGGCCTCACTGAAACGGACAACTGGTGCTGGAGTCATGGCCTTAAACTAAATGCCAAAAAATGTATAGTCATCCCCTTTGGGAAAAACAAAGTACCCACAAATTATCACATAAACAGTAACCCACTGAGTACGGAAAAAGTAATCAGAGACCTGGGGACCCAAGTCGATAGTGACCTCTCATTTGACACCCACATTGCCAAAGTGGTTAGAAAGACTTTCTACCTTGCCCATCTTATCATGAAGGGATTCACATCCAGATCAAAGGAGGTCATTGTACCCCTATACTCCTCCCTTATCAGGCCCATGATTGAGTATAATGCCTCATTTGGTATGTACCTCACCCGGCACTTGCAACAGCTAGAGAGACCCCAAAAGTACCTCACCAAGAGGATCAAGGGTCTCCAACATATGTCATATGCTGCCAGACTAAAGAAACTACAGCTCTATTCAGTAGCATACCGCCTACTCATAGGTGATCTGTGCCTAACGTACAAGGCCATGTCCAATCAGGAATTGATGGACATGCTCCACCTCAAAAATCCAAATCCATCAGAACCACGAGAGCTAAAGATTTAAACCTCAGCACAAATATGTATAGGACATGCTGGAGGGACAGATTCATAACTCAGAGGCTTCCCATACTCTGGAACAGAATCCCAGTTCATGTTAGGCAGAGCCCCTCACTAACTCTCTTCAAGAGAAATCTTGACGAGTAGATGGGAGATCATAGGTTTACCCCAGGGGTCATCTCTGTGTCACTACTAGACAGAGGCACAGTAAACTAATTCTATTATGTAAGGGGGTCTTCACTGTGTCACTACTAGACAGAGGCACAGTATTCTAAATCTATTCTGTACACTTTTGTACCATTACATGGGGTGGCGAAAGCCACATCACTATGGCTAGGCTTATAAATGCCCCAGGGCAGATAGCCTAGTACTAAACTATGAAACTATGAAACTTGAGTTTTATGTTGTAGGTCAGAGACTGAGTCAGTTGGAAATGCAATAGCTGAGTCATCTGCATATTGATTAAGAGACCCCTGAGTTATAGAAGAGTGGAATTCATTAATGACAATGCTGAATAGGAGGGGTCCATGTACCGAGTCTTGAGGAAGTCCAGTAGAGATGTTTAGGTATGGAGAGATGGAGTGTTGCCATTTGTCTGCCTGTTGTCTGTCTTTTAAATAACTTGAGAACCAGTTGAGTGTGGCAGGGGAAAGTTTGATGTATTAAATGTTGGGTTAGAAGTAAAGGTGGGAAACTGTGTTGAAAGCCTTTGAAAGATCTAGGAAGAGGGTGGAGATCATTTTACCAGAATCATGGACTCTGTTTACTATATCCATGAATGATATGAGGGCAGTTGTAGTACTATGGCCTGGTCTGAATATATGCTGGGTGGGTGACAAGAGTTGATTATGAAGAAGAAAATGCAGAAGATGAGTATGTATGCATTTTTCAAGATCTTAGAGATAGGTGAGAGAATGACAATAGGATGGAAGTTGGTGATATCATTACTATTGCCACCTTTATGGAGAGGGTGAATATATGCATTTTTCCAGGTTTTGGGGACATAGGATTCTTGGATGGATCTTTTGATAAGTATACTTACAGGATAGGCAATGGCTTCAGCTGCAAGTTTTAGATATTCTGAGGGTATGTTGTCAGGTGCATTAGAGCAGGGTTTAAGCTTCAGAAGTAAATTCTTTATTGTGGTGATTGGAATGCAATTTAGAGTGAATGTGAGTGTGGAGTAGTATTTGGTATAATGGGTGGATGCAGTGGTTGGAGTAGGATTTGGTGTAATGGGTGAATGTGGTGGTTGGAGTAGTATTTGGAATAATGGGTGGATGTGGTAGTGTGGAGTAGGATTTGGTATAATGGGTGGATGTGGTGGTTGGGGTAAAATGTGTTATAATGGATGGATATGGTGGTTGGAGTAGGATTTGGTATAATCGGTAGATATGGTGGTTGGAGTAGGATTTGGTATACTGGGTAGATGCAGTGGTTGAAGTAGGATTTGGTATCATGGGTGGATGTGGTAGTTGGAGTAGGATTTGGTATAATGGGTGGATATGGTAGTTGGAGTAGGATTTGGTATAATGGATGGATATGGTGGTTGGAGTAGGATTTGGTATAATGGGTGGATGCAGTGGTTGGAGTAGGATTTGGTATAATGGGTGGATGTGGTAGTTGCAGTAGGATTTTGGTATAATGGGTGGATGTGGTAGTGTGGAGTAGGATTTGGTATCAGTGGTGGATGTGGTGGTTGGAGTAGGATTTGGTATAATGGGTGGATGTGGTAGTTGCAGTAGGATTTTGGTATAATGGGTGGATGTGGTAGTGTGGAGTAGGATTTGGTATCAGTGGTGGATGTGGTAGTTGCAGTAGGATTTGGTATAATGGGTGGATGCAGTGGTTGGAGTAGGATTTGGTATAATGGGTGGATGTGGTAGTTGCAGTAGGATTTTGGTATAATGGGTGGATGTGGTAGTGTGGAGTAGGATTTGGTATCAGTGGTGGATGTGGTGGTTGGAGTAGGATTTGGTATAATGGGTAGATGTGGTAGGTTTTCCTTGTGCTGCAATTTGTTTGGGAAAACTTAGCAGTAATGTTAGCTATAGAACTGATAAAGAATGAATTAAAGAGGGTAGATATTTCTTGAGATGATTTGTTGGGATGTGGACATGGGTTGTTTTTTTTTACCTGGCTTTAGAAGTGAAGTAATGGAATTCTAGAATTTTTGGGGTTTTGTTTATGGCTACTTTGCAGTTTTATATAGTATTCTTTTTTACCTTTGTTGATTAGTATTTTTACCTCATTATGAAGGTGTTAAAATTTTAACAAGTCTGAAGTGTTTTTGTTAGTTTCCCACTGTTTCCATATTTTGTCCCTGGTGATCATAAGATCTTTAATAGGTTTGATTAGCCATGGGGCATAGTATGATTTTATCCTCTTTTTATGAAGGGGTGCTAGGCTATTTAGTGTATTCAGAAATACAGAGCTGAAATAGTTAACTGCATCATCAAGTGGAAGTGTTTTAAGGATATTCCAGTTTATCTTTTTTAGAATATTGGTGAAGGCATGTGGGCTAAATTTTTTAAGGTTTCTTTTTCTTACTTGTTTATAGTGATGTTTGTTTTGACAGGTGAGTGGAGTACGGTGAATAAAGTTGGGTGGGGAGATGATCACTCAAGGTGACTGAGAGAGTACCTGCTTCAGATATTTTGTTAGGATCAGAAACTAACCAGTCTAAAATAGAACCACTGTTATTGTCCTTACTAAATCTGGTTGGGGAATTGATGAGTTTTATGAAGTTGAATAAATTAATATTTCAAGAATGAAGGTTGGAACTGAGGTTTAGCAAGTTGATGTTTACATCACTTAGGTTGACAGTTTTGTTTTTAATATTAGCAGAGACCCATGCAAGGATATCTTCTAATATGGATATATTGTTGCCAAGAAGTATATGAAGTACTATGATGCACAGATTTTTTAGGCCTGTCAGATTTTATAGTTTGAAAACCCAGGGGGAGAAATTCTGAATCTTTAATGGACGGTTTTAGCCATGTCTCAGTGGTAGCAATAATGTCTGGTTGATTATGAGCTATCCAAGCATGGAAGTTAGGAATTTTATTATCAATGTTTTGGAGATTATGGGTTACTATGTATAATGATTTGTGAGAATTATTGTAATGGGGAGGTATAGATGTGTTGGTAGAGGTGGGCCCTGGATTGGGGTGTATGTCACTGCATAAAGGTACAATTGTGAAGTTAATTACATAAGCTAGTGACTTTTGTTTTGATGGTGATTTATTGTGGTATAATTGAAGATAGGTGGTGGTATTGTTTTTTATGGTAAAATATATTTTATTTTTATAGCTATGATTTTCACCTTGTATTGTAAAAGGGGATTTGTTTGGTACAGGCTAGGAGATATGTCTATATATCTTTTAAGTTGTTTAGCTACTGAAGAAGTGATGGTTCCCCTTAGAGGGGGTAAGGATATAGGGCTTCGAGTGGTAATGTGTACTAGAGAAAAGAAAATAATGGAGAAGAGTGAGAAAGTGAGAATGCATGTGCTTGGTGATAGCATGGTTATAAGTGGAGGGTGGGAGTAGATAGTAATGGAACTGAGTAGTGGTGGATGCAAAATAAAAAGAAGAGGTAGAGAAAAGTAACAAGTGATCAGGAAGATAGTGTAGAGTACCAAGAGATAGGTATATGTGCTAGGGAGAGGTGATGGAACAGATACTAATGGAATTGGGTAGTGGGCAATGTAAAATAATTAGGAGAGGTAGTGGAGAGTAAGAAGAGATCTGGATAGTTATTCAAGAGATGGATGTAGGTGCTAAGGGAAAAATGATGGAAAAGGATAAAGTTAAGTTCAGTAGTAAATAAAAAAAGTATCAGGTGGAAGAGATCAATGAAAGATAGGAAGATAGACCATGGATAGAGGTAGGTAGACATGTCAACAAGGAGAAATATGAAAGGAGGGAAGAGGGGAGGGTGAAATAAATTGGAGGGAAGGAAGGAGTGGCTTTGATTGGATGATGGAAATAAGGGGTGGAGTTATACCAGTATACATTTAGGTATAATTTGGTGGGTGAGAATTCTGGGGTAGGGTAGGGGAGCAGAGTGAGCCTGAGCAAAGTGATGGTGAATGGAGAAGGTAAAGCCAAACCACTAACAAGCCTTGGATTACCAACACAGCCAATCAGCTGACGTGAACATTTTCCCTTCAAATGTGTGAGTTTTACTATCTGAACTTTGAGTATCCATATTGGCTGCCCAGATAATGGTGATGCAGATTAAGTGTTCGAATGTACAAGTATCTCAGCCATTACTTATATTTTTTCATGTAATATATTGTGTGAAAATGTAGGCTCCATATGCTATTATCCTACCAGTATCCTGCTTATGTCTTAATCATTGTTTTACTCCTTTACCCCTGCTTGCTCCCTATTTGCTTTACTAAAATATTATTTGGAACATTTATGATGGGACTGAACATCAGGGCATGGCTGCATTATGAGAATATATTTACATTTGTGGAAATTAAGCTGATCCCTGGTTATCTACAGACTAGACTGGTCTGGTTGTTGTTATATTGGACATGTTATTCCAGCTGTTTGACATACAGCTGCTTTACTGGAAGGAAAGATTCACAATGCTCATCACAAGAGAGACTGTAAGGACATTCCTAACCCAGTTGGTAAAATAAATGCCTCCTAGGTATATCATATTGCTGTACAACAAACTGCTTTTAAAGAGCTTACTCACATGGATCTTGGTGATGGGGTTATTTCTGGAACAGGGATTGTACCTGCTTATGGGATAGTGAAATCAATCTGGAAACTTAGGAAATTATCTAAGCTCCTGGAAATATTCAGTAATTTCACTTTTAAGTCTATGACTTTGATAACCCAATAATTGACTGCAATGTACTGTGTGGTGCTACAAAACCACATGGCACTTGACTTCACACTCACTTCTAAAGTGACTACATGTATGCTCATCCAAATGCAGTGCTGTTTTTTTTATTCCTGATAACACTGATACCATCCATAGTGACCTAGAAATAATTCAAAAAGGTACTGAATGTTCACATGCCAAAGAAACTGAAAGTTCCCAATGGGCATGGTTAATCAGCCTTTTCTCTGGATGAGAAGGAGGGATTTTAAAGTTTTTCGTGCTTGAAGCTATTACAATAATTTTGTTATGCATATCTCTCTCTTTATACTTAAAGCATGCATTTTAAAATTATGAGTCCAAAAAGGATATCAATTTGAATTTGATTGAAATTGTTCCAAGGACCACTATTATTAAAGAACATAGTATGTTAGTAGGTATAAATAAATGGTTGCAAGATTTTAGTATGATGTGCGACAATCTATAGAAAGGATCAGGGAATGTGAACATACAAATAGTACTTAATGTATTACTAATGACTATTTGCAGTATTCAGATTGTATTTTGTATCATCAAGGTGTAGGCATGTTTTCATTGCACATAAGACTATATTTTTGAAACCACCATGTCAAGATTGTTCATATCAGGGAAAGAAAGAAACAGCACGTATAAAATGTCTGATAGCAAGTGAAAAAGAGTTTGTTCATTTAAAAACTTGTAGCTATTGTCCAGTCATAGATAAATATTATAAGAGTGATGCTTCACAGCATCAGAAGTGAGAATGTGAAGGGTGAGAAGTATAGAGAAGGGAAAATGTTAGTGTTTGCATTTAATTTCTAATCTTGAGTGTCCTTCAGTATGTAGCTGTTGATTTGCTTCCTGTATATTAGCAAGTGCTGATAGGGTTAGAAAAATATCAGAAGACACATGGCAAAAATAATTAAATGAGAACAGGAACTGGTGAAAGCACTGTGACTGAAAACTTTTCTCTGACAGAAAATATAATGAAAACATTAAAATTTGGAGATATGTTTAGCTAATTTGATTCACTAATAGAGAAAAGATTTATAGCTTCAAAAGCTGTAATTTTTCTGTCAGAATTTCAACTGTTTGGTCAAGAAATGGTACTCAGGATTCTTGTGTTAAAAAAGACATCCAGTCACTAATATCTAGTATGCAGAATGTATTACTTAAAATAGGCAAACTGTATACCAAACTTCAAAGAAGAGACCAGAAAGAAGATGGAACATTTAGAAATTCTTATGAAACAACAAAGTACACAAACCAGCACCCTGGAAGACACTTTAAATGATCATGAAGGCAGAATAACTAAAGATTAGTCTCAGGCTGAATTTCTTTTAACATAATTGTCTCATAGAAAAACTCAATGATTTAGCAAATAGACAAATGAAATCACATTAGAATTTATGGTATACCCAAGAAGTATGAGGGAGACAGCATGATAAACTTCTTAACTACCTGGCTACATAAAACATTAAATGTACCTGAAACTTTATCTTTTGGAAATGAAAGAGCATTTACAGGATGATACTGAATCAGAGGGACATGGAAACAGAATTTGCAATGTTGGAAAGGATGTTTTTAGAAAGGGATACCCAATTAAGTTTATCAAGAACATCATGATGGAGGTATTTAATGAATAGGGAAAAATACTAATCCCTATTGGGAATAGGACTGGAAAATGGGGATGATGCCCACAAGGATACATTACGTTATAATGAAGGACTCTGCTATGAAACGGCATTGGTTTTGCAGTATAATTACTGGACCAAACAGACCAAAAATGTTACAAAACGTAATTGGAATATTTTAAAAGCTAACCCTGGCATATATGAATTTTTGGGTAACAATCCCATTTTTATATTTAAAACTGTACCTACCTTCAAGAGATTAAATATAGAAACAATAGAAAATGAAGGAAGGACAATTGGTTAGGTCAGGCACAATGAAATGTGGTGCTTGTAAGTAGTGCCCATATATTCTTCCCTTGAATTGTTTTGTTTTAGAAAATTCATTAAAGAGTAGAGTTCAGCTAGTAAAAAGTAATTGTAAAACCATGGGGTAGTATATATTGCAATGTGCTCAGGTTGCTCTAGTATTTATGTTGGGAAAACATAGCATGCACTACACAAAAGGGTATATGAACACCTCTATGACATTAAGACTTGTAACTTGAACAATGCAATTTATAAATACTCAGCTGTATGTAACACCTTACAAATTTTAAATTTGGAGTTCTAGAACAAGTTTCAACTAAGCCTAGAGGTGGGGAGTAGAATTCCAGTTGGAATACAAGGAATTATAGTGGCAATTAAGACTCAATGCTATGAACTGACCTGGGTTAAATTAAACTATTTTAGTACTTCCCATTCTTAAGATGAGAGCTACCAAGTTGTAGTGTTTTAATATCAACATATACTCATATATTTCTCATTTTTAGATTATTTTTAATTATGTTGTTCACTAGTTGAATCAATTTACCTGGTTTAAATGAAATTGGATAAATATTTCTTGTGTTTAAAATGGGAGCTGTTGTGGTGTAGTTTTATTTTATTTGAAATGTCTTTATTATGCTTTACATTAGTTGTATTAATATATATTCTTATGGTAACTGGATTTTAGCGAATGCAATGTCTTTTATAAGTATTACTTGGCATTTATATTGAGAAATGCAGTTATGTATGGAACACAAAATGTGATTATCTTTTTTAGGATTTTGTTTACTTTAAACATATATATATGTGAAACCTTTTAGATTTATATTAACTTATTTGTTTCTTCTCTGTTTGGGGCATGATCCTTTAAACAGAATGGTATTTAAGGAAGTGCAGTAGAAAGTGAGAATATTCGGATGAAGTTTCAGGTTCTGGAATGAAAGTGCTTAATTTTTATTAAACATGAGTATTTATGTTTGCTACATTTTATTTCTTTACATGGTGCTATTTTGTGGTTTAGTCTGCAGTATATGCTTCCACTCTGGTCCTGAATGTGTTTTGTTTTGGCTATTAGTGTTATCAATGCTGCTCCTGTACCTGCATTCTGGTTTTTAGTATACAGAGAATATAAATCCATGAGAGCACCATTGGAAGAATGAAAACTCACCACCACATTCAGTTCTAGTTAAGTTCATGTCTAGCTTAGAAAAAATATCAAATATTAAAACCAGCATGGTCCAGCCCACCTATTATAGGTGAACATGTACTGGACTTTAAACTTCAAAACATATGTAAGTGTGTATTTATAGTTTAAGCTAAAACATTTTTCACGATGAGGAAAATAAAGGGTTAGTTTTACTGTTTTTCTGTATTTACAGTAAAAGACAATATATTTGATTTAACTAAACTTATAAGTGCATTTTTAAATGTTAAACCAATACGAGAGAATGTCATTAAATTCTAAGAAATAGAATTGGTAACTTTAATATTATAAAAGTTAAGAATTTTATTTTATTTGTTTAACCTTGCTTAGTATGTGCATTGCTGAGTTATCTGAATATCAAATCTAAGTAGTATGCTAATTAGAAGTGTTAAAGAGCTTGTGATTTTGGTTTCTTTGACCTTTCACAGGTCATTTATGAAGCAGGTAAAACTTACAGAGAGCTTGAGAACACAAGAATGTTCTATTTCTGTCAGAATGCTGGATTCTTCATGCACTGAGCTGTTCTGATGAAAATCTAGGTCAACGTTCATCACTGATGTCTGTGAAAAAGAAACAAACATTTATTTTCTTTCTTTTTTCAAGTATGTAGCTCAAAAATACTAAAAAATAATACCTTTTTTCTTAGACGTGAAAAATTGGTAAGACAAAAGCTATAGTAGCATTTTATACGGAGATGCTGCTAACATATAATTTGCTTACATTTTGCATGTTAATAGCTTATGCTATAGTGTTATTAACTCCAGGTATACATATTAACTATACATATTATTTGAAAGGAGTAAAGTTAGATGTTTGTTACTGATTCGAACTGCTTAAAAGAGCTACCAGGAATGAGAAACTTACCGAGGAAATTAGCAGCTGCTTTGTGCTGTGAGTTGTCATTTTCACATGCTGTAGTCAAATTATGATGTCAGTATGTGAAGCTTAGATCAGAGCAGCTGTTCACAATGGTTAAAAACACACATTGTAATTAAACAAAGAGAAATTATTTTATATATTGTCAAGATTGCATATAATACTAGAATTAATAGGAAGAGTCAATATCTTATAAATAATATGCAAATGCACAAGGAAGGAAATATGTAACATGTAATAATAAAAGAGGAGTATCTGTAAGTTAAGAAATATGTACATAAACTGTAATCTTTAATAGAGAACTGATGATTATTTCTTTGATGAGAGTTTTTAGAAATACAAGATATATAGAATAAGTTAAAATACTAGTAAGAAAATAAGACAGAAAAATATATTTAAATAAACTGCTTTTAAGAATGATATCATATACTTGCATATGGCAGAAATGTGAATGTACAAGATCTCATATAATTTACATATCAAATAATATAAAAATATTTGAAAATCATCTGAAATCTAAAATTTGAAGCTTGGTCATGTGAACTTTGAAACTTTTTGCATGTTATATGTTATCAGATTCACTAAGACTACCTGAAATAACTCATTTCATAAGTCAAAGCTGAAATTTGACTGTTGTATTACTAAATCAATACATCAATTTTGATAGAAAGTGAATAAGATTTTTCAATATGTTTGAATCCAGGAAGGGAGAATGAGATTTGAATTGAACACATTGTAACTTTTGAGTACAATATAGCATGCAAGTATTTTTTTTAATTTATTTTACTAACTCCATAGAGTTAGTTAGTTACATTAGACCCAAACTTGAGTATGGAATAACAATATGGAAACCCAATAGGAAAACAAGCATGAATAAACTGGAAAGAGTACAGCAGAAATATACTAAGGTCATCCATGGATGTGAAAAATCTAAGTTATTATGAAAGACTAAACTATCTGAACTTGTACAGTGTCTCTTACAGATATTTAAGAGGAGGTCTTATTCAGGGATATACGGCATTTAGGGACAACTACCTCTGGGAATGTTTGTGGTTATCAAAAAGTACTAGAGAATCATCAGATAACCTATGTAGAAGATGCTATAGGAATGGAAAGTGTACTAATTGGTTCTCTGAAGAGTAGCTGATGCATGGAACAGACTACCAAATTACATTAAAGCAAGTACTAATTTAGATATTTTTTAAGAACAGCCTAGACATTTATTATGGGAACAAGGGTTTTGGCATACTGGCAACCTAGAAGGGCTTTAATGCCCGTGCTTGAAACATTTGTATGTATGTATGTATGTATAGAAATAGCAAGACATTATTTTCAACCTCAGTAATGCAAACACTTTTATGAAGTAGATTAATAAGCTAAAGGATTTTTAAATATTTTGATATTTGTTGTGCCAAGAGTGTTACACAATTTAGAGATACAGACACTTGTAATTTAAAAATTCATTCAGAGCTTCTGTTAGATCCATAAAATATGTGTGTGTCCTTTAGCATGATAAATATATATGTGCATTGATTTCCATTTTGTATTATAGCTTTGTATGATAAGATTACCTGTCATGTGTAAGTTTACATATGTGTTTATTTCTTCAGGTCTCAATCTGTTATACTTGTTTATTTAGAAATCTAGTTATAACATTGGATGAGTGAATAATTTAGGAATATTTAATGGGTAGTATTTACTACTATTACATACATAGGTATATAATATAATATTTGTTGAATTATGTAATATTTGTGATTAATAGAAGAGGACTATTAAACTTTTATGCAGTAATGTGGGATAGTTTTCAATGGCAAAATACATAATTAAATTAACAGTCTCTTATTATTTTTGACCTATATATAATATTACATTCCTAATTTGTAAGTCACAGTAGCTTTTGGGTAGTTTTGTGATGAATATTTAGGTGTTGGTAGGTAGACCAATAGTATAGTAGTTTGTCTATTCGATAGGCGAGTTATAAATTTTGACATTCATAGTATGTTGCGCTTTATTAGCAATATATACAGTTATAGTTGTAGACTTGTCTTTATTTTTGTTATGTATGAGTTTTAGTAATTTAGTTTAGAGAAAGAAATAATTTAAAAAATGTGGGGTGTTAAGATAGTGTTGGATGGATGCATTAGAGTCTTATATATAATTAAATATGGCAGATAAATATGTCATATTATCCTTTAAAATAAATCATTTTAAATACACAGTATGGATAGTTTTAATCTATTACCTGTTAATGCAAATTGATTATATAATGGCAACAAAAGGGAATCATTAATAAGGTATCTAAAATTAAACAGAGGAAACATATTCTTGCAAAAAACTCACTAGATAAAGACAGAATATTTAAAGAACTTAACTTAGATTATGAAATGTTATCATCTGCTTTTTTAACAAAAAGAGAAGAGGAAATGCTGGATCCTTGGAATAGGTGCAAGAGTGGGTAAAGATCACATAAACATATCACAAAGTCATTGGAAGGGTAGTTTAATTTTAGCTTGGGATTTTAAGTACATATCTAGTATAGAACATACAATTGAACAGAAGAAAGTGAAGATACTGGCATCAGCTAAAGCACTAAATAGATGGATTGGTAATAATAATTCAGTAGATTTACTAGTAAAAGCAGAAGATAAGACATTGTTATTCACAAATGATTCTTATATGCATGGGATGCAAACTAGAATTGATAGGATGTATGTCTCTATATATTTTCTTAATAAAGTGAATTATTTTGAAACTATTCTTTGTCCTTTATCTGATCATAATTCTCTAAGTATTAATATCACAAAACCTACAAGAAATACATATCCAAGCTAAAATTTTCACTGTGTGACACCTTAAACCTCCTATAGTAGAGGCCCACAGAATATATGCAAATGACCTCTTAAAGACATGAAGTGTTTCACACTTGATGTCCTTAAGGGGTCATTTGCATGTATCCCATGGGCCTTTACTACTGGTGGTGTAAGGTAACACACAGTGAAAACTCTGGCTTGGCTAGTGTTTTGTTGAAGTTTTTACTAATTGGTTTGTCTATGTGACCTTTTTTTACTCTTTTGTGCAGATGTTATTTGGGATATTTTGCAGACACCTCAATAGTTATGGACGTCAGCTGGGTTTAAAGACCCTGTTTTTCTAATGGATAGCTAAACAATCCACTTATGCTGTGCTGATGAGGTCATAATAAGGCTGAAACATGCATGTAAATAGCTAGTGAGATCTATAAATGTATCTATAAAGACTTGAAAAAGCTAAAAGTCACAGACATTCAGAAGCCTTATAGCTGAAACAGTTGATGTCCTTAAGGGATGATTTGCATATATCCCATGGGGCTCTACTACAGGAGATGTAAGGTTTCACACAGTGAAACCTCCACCTCATTTAGGTTCTTCTTGTAGTTTTTACTAACTGTTTTGTCTTGTGTGACCTTTTCTTTACTCTTTGGTTTCTAAGTATTAACATAGTAATGGAAATAAGGAAATTTCAGATTATTTATAGAAGCCCAATATATATGATGACATTAAAAGCATTGAAGAGTTATCTTAAGGAACAAATTGACATTTTTTTTTATCTTTGAATGATAATGGTCAGGTTAGTAAAGTCATACTATGTGACTCCTTAAAAATGCATATTAAAGACAGAATGGGAAGATGGGCTAGTAATAAAATGAAAGAGTGGGATAAAGAGTTGTTAGAAATACAGGATGAAATACATAAAGTAAGGCTTGAACAACAAAAAAAATAACTTAATAATGACAAAACATCAAACAGTTTTACTGCATAAACTAGAAATAGCTTTAGAAAAAATAAAATTGCACAGTTATGTGATAACTTCAAAAAATCTACAAAGGTTAGCTAATAGAAGTAAGATGTTAAGCAAAATGGAAACAATTAATATCTGAAATCCTCCCACTAATAAGCTTACTTCAGGCATAGAGGAAATACTTATTTTTTTAATTCCATGTGGCTCTTAATAAAGATAAAAACAATAATCCTGGTAATTAAAAAACTGACAATTATTTGTAGAAAATTATTACAAATAAACTTAAAGACCAATAAATATATCTGTTGAATAAGCTCATTACCCTGATAGAAGTTAAAGAAACTTTAAAAAAGGGAAAATTGTAAATCTCTAGGGTTAGATAGTTTAAGTATGGAATTATATAGTCTGCTTCTCTTAAATATTTTAGAGTCACTGAGTGACATTTTCAGGATAATTTAGAGTTACAAAATAATTTCTCCCTCGTTGAAATGTTATGTAATCTCACCTATACTTAAACAAGTAAAGGATAATGAGTTAATTTCATTATATAGATCTACTTCATTATTAAATGTAGACTATAAAGTATTTACTTGCATTTTCACTACAAGGTTAAGAGATATAGTACATAAATTAATAAAGATCAAACAGGATTTATAATCAATAGATTAATGTACAATAATATAGAAAGGGTAGTAACTATCTTAGATTTAGCAAAAGGAATAAACAATTAGCTTAGATACTGAGATAGCTTTTGATTCTGTAGATTGAAACTAGTTGTTTAAAACTTTAGAGGTGTTTGCATTTCCAAAACAGTTTATTGGAATATTAAAAAAACTGTATAGAGATGCCAAAGCATATGTTAAAGTTGAATCTCACATTTCTCAAGGATTCACTTTAAACAAAGGCACACACAAGGGTTTCCCTTGCCCCCTTTACTATTTGCATTAGTTATTGAACCCTTAGCTAATAGTATAAGAAGCAATGAAAAAAATTGATGTATTCTCAATTAACAGAGATTGGGAATTTAAAATACAGTTTTTTTGCAGATTATATTTTACTAACTATAGGAGATTTAAATTATTCAGTCAAAGAAATTGATGAGGAAATTGAAAAGTTTCAAGAAATATTGCTGCTGAAATTTAATAATAATAAAACTGAAACTTTACTGTTAAATCAGTTACTAGATTATAAGTTTAAAGATAAATGTGCATATAATTGGGAATAAAAAAACTAAAGTATTTAAAAATAAAAATCTATCAAGATGTGCATAAGATTATTAATAATTTTGAAAAAGTAATTGAGGAAGTGTTACTTATTAGAAATGGAATGCATTTTTGTTTTTACTTTTGAGGATAGGTTAGTACTTTATAAAATGTTTATATTAACCAAGATTATATGTATATCGATTAATCTTATTCTATTGCTGAAAGTTTTTACTTTATTATACTCTGGATAAACTCAACTTACCATAGTCAATGCAAACCAGCCAGGATCAGATTATACTAAATTCTTGTAAGTTTATTAAATATGATAAATTAGAAATATGTAATAATTCTTTCATCTGGTTAACAAAATTCACATTAGAAGGAATTCATTTCAATATTTAGACTCTGCACATCTGGAATCAATTATTAAAACAGTTAAGAGATATGTTTTTAAAACTCCATTAATATCATCATGGAAATGTTTGTGTTTTCCCATTACACACACCTCTAGATTTGAAGAAGCTCAGAACAATATTAAAATGAATTTACTAAAAAGGAATGGATCAGTATTAAGGTCTGACTGCTTTGAAAAAGGAAAAGCTAAGTCCCCGGGATATATTATGAAATAATATAGGTTGGATGAATCTGATAACCAGTTAATATTACCTATATATAAGAAATTAAATGAACTTATGGATAATATGAGTGAAGAGGAAGAGAACACTATTCCCCCATTATATGAATATATCAATGATATTATCAAAAGTAGATTGAGCTACAAAGGAAGCTTGTCTTAGTTATATAAGTTAATTATAAATAATAATAATAATAATATTTTTGATGCAAAATTATGAAACTTTTAGGTAGTATTGGATTGAGTGACTCAGATGGTAAGAATAAATCTTTGCTACTTAAATCAGTTAGTCAAACTTTGTCAAGTTCATACTGTAAAGATTTTTTCATCATATTCATACTGGAAAGTTTTATGTGGAAATATATACATAAAATGTTTCTTACTCACTATAAAATCTCTAGTTTTAGTAAAATGGCTTCTTCAATTTGTTGGAGTTGAAGTAGCAATGCAAACCTAATTGGATACACATGTTTATGGACTGTGAAAAATTAAATGTATATTGAGAAGAGGTAAGTATTTTTTTAAGAGGTTATACTATGATAAGTGTTCTTTAACTTGGTCAGTAATACTAATGAATGTTCCAGTTACTGTATCTGTAAAATCCAAAGAGCAAAAAATGTTTTGATCTCTCTTGGCAGTTTCTAGAAAAGTTATTACAAAAAATTGGAAATCTAACGCAGATACTACATTTGAAGAATTTTTAAATTTAACAGCAATACTACGTGAAAATGAAAAAGAAGTGAACAGAATAAGATCTATAAATCAGACTAAGACTTTTAGTGGTTGGAATAACCTTGAAATGTTGCTATTGAAATACTAAGACTTTTAATGTGTTAATTGTATAAGACTACTGATTTTGCTTCTTTTCTGAAAAAAAAAAAATTGTAAGCCTGTTTCCTACCTTTCCTGTAATTAGTGTTCCAGATACAGATTTGCTGTATCCAGGACTGTTTGTAAGCTTCTGAGCTCCCAAGCCTTTCTGTGTTGGAGGGAAGCCTTCTAGCTTATCAGTGGGAGTGGTAAGCACTAGGTAACCTGTCTACCACATAAGGAGTGGTTCTGGCCCAGAATTTGTAGTTATTGGCTTTTTGGGCGATCTTCCATCTCTCTCAACTTTCTGATTTGAAGGCCTGCATTTGCACTTGTTTATGTCCTGTAACTCCTGGGCTCATCTCATTTGCTCACTCAAAACAAAAACAAAAAACAAAAAAAAACCCTCCAAAAAAACAAAAAACAAAAAACAAAACAAAAAAAAATCTGCTTTTACTGTATTTGTGTTTCTTCCTACTTAATTTTGCTTTTGTGTCATCTTAGAAGTACTCAATTGAATTTATTACTGCTTGGTGTAACTCATTCTAAGCCTTTTAGTTTAAGCACTTGGGCTTCAGTCCAGTTGTTTTACATTAGGAAGGTTTGTGGTCTGCACTGTGGTGGCAGGACAGGTAGCTTACATCCTTCTAAGTTGGGAACTGCTGATTGAGGGCTCAGTGTCTGTTATTCTAAAAGTGTATTAATTCTATTTTAAGCAATTGAGCCTCAGGCCAGTTATTTTACATTAAAAGGGTTCGTGGTCTGCACTCTTGTGGGAGGACAGGCTGGACTCTGCCCTTCTGAGCTGGGAATTTCTGGTTAAAGGCTTATAGTGCATGCATATCTAAACTGCTTCTTACTGAAATTGGTACACCTTATTTGCTGTAGCATAGACTAGATCCAGGCCTGCTGAATCTAGCTTTGTTTGTATAACCTGAGCACTAATCCAGGCATTCTTTAAAGTATTCAATTGTGTTTATTAGTAACTTGATTAAAGTGTAGCTATCATTCTAAGTCTTTTGGATTAAGCATTTGGGCTTCAGACCAGTTGTTTTACATTAGGAAGGTTTGTGGCCTGCACTGTGGTGGCAGGACAGGCAGCTTACATCCTTCTATGTTGGGAACTGCTGATTGAGGGCTCAGTGTCTGTTATTCTAAAAGTGTATTAATTCTGGTTTAAGCACTTGGGCGTCACGCCAGTTGTTTTACATTAAGAAGGTTTGTGGTCTACACTGTAGTGGCAGAACAGGTAGGTTACATCCTTCTAAGTTGGGAACTGCTGATTGAGGGCTCAGTGTCTGTTATTCTAAAAGTGTATTAATTCTAGTTTAAGCACTTGAGGTTCAGGCCAGTTATTTTACATTAAAAGGGTTCGTGGTCTGCACTCTTGTGGGAGGAGAGGCTGGACTCTGCCCTTCTGCGCTGGGAATTTCTGGTTAAAGGCTTATAGTGCCTGCATATTTGAACTGCTTCTTACTGAAATTTGGTACATCTTGTTTGCTGTTGCATAGACTAGATCCAGGCCTGCTGAATCTAGCTTTATTTGTATGCTGCTTGTTTGTTTGCTTATTTCCCTGAAACGCTAATTCCACCTAAAACGCGGCTTTTCAGTGCTTCTGTGGATCCCTAGTGATATCTGCATTGCTTACTGTACTTATTTCCTTGTTTCACTTGAAAGAAAGTTACTGTTTGTCGTTTTTGCATTTAAGTTACCTGAAACACATTGCATTTAAAGAACAACACGAAAGGAACTAGTAAAAAACACACAAGGCAGAAGCCCAAGAGTGGTAAGTCCAAACGCCAAAAAGTTGCGTGACAATATAAGTGAGTTGTACCAGCTGAAAACTTTACCAGAAATAAGCAGTCTGTAATCTAGAATCAGTAGTCAAGTCCAGGCAGAAGAAACGTAAAAAATCCCTTTAACGCAGAATTTATTGATTTGAAAAGTTTAGCGTTTTCGCTCGAGTCACAGCTCCAGCTTCCTCAGAAGTACAAATGGTTTACAAACAAAACGTCACTTTTAAATTACTCAGCGCGGGCTTTTTTACTAAAAAAATTTAAAGAAACATTAGCCATTCTTTTAATGTGTTGTACTACATCACCACTAAGTAATCTATTTCAAATATACAATTTCAAGTGGTGTAAAAAGAAGAAGTAAAATGCCATAAAATGAGTAAATGAAACGAACAACTCCGGACTACAGCGTCTGCTGTATGCCATCCAATAAACATGTTGTTCGTTTCATTACGTCAGTATGAAGCACAATTCATAAACAGTAAAATTACATTAAAGCATGCTTTGATTCTAACCTAGCATAATAAAAAACCTAACTAACAGTATAATTCAATAAAGTTTTAAAATTGTGTTAAAAGTCAGTCAAGCTGACAGGATTATATAAAACAAAACGCACTTTAATTTCTGTGCGTTGTCTTTCCACCTTACGCCTACCAACATTTTCATGGAAAGACAGTTTTTTTACGTTTTTTTCAAGCATTGTGCTTACAATATCCTACTATTGGTGTTGAAGTTTAAGGCTAACCCTAATATGAAACAGGGTGTCACTGTTTATGCTCATACACAAAATGAGTAAAGGATTGCTAAGTTATTAAACCTTTACTAAAACTAGGTGTGCCCTAACCTAAAGAAACACATGTTTTGTGCCATTAATTATCTTTAGAATGGATTTATCCTACCTAGTTGAGTGTTTCAGCATAATCCTTTTTAGTTTCAAGATACAAATGGTGCTACAAACCTCATTTGGACCAGGAAAGGTGAGTGTGTGTGATATAGTTGTGTTTCTCCCGGTACAGAACCATCACTCCCACCTTGTATTTTTCAACGTTTGTAGCTTTTTAGTTTTAAAATGCAAGCAATGTTGCAATGCTCATTCAAGCCGGGGAAGGAAAATGAGTCCAATAAAAGTTGCCATTCCAATTCTCTGTTTTCAAGAAACAGAGAAATTGGACCCCCTCTTTCCAGCTTGTTAACTTGGTCTATGGCCAAAAACTGAAAGTTGTGCCCAGGGTGTTTGTCGATGTGCTTTGCTAGTGCATTAACTTTATTGTGCTTCCTTATAGCGTAAGAGTGTTCGTATACCCTGTCACGTAATCTCCTGTCAGATTTACCCACATAGAAGGCTGAGCAACAAGTGCATGTGGCTAAATAAACTATGGACCTCGACTCACAATTTAGTTTGTGTTTGATGTTGTACTTCTTGTCACGTATTGTGAAAGAGCTTGATGCCCTAACTAAGTGACAGTAGTTACAATTGCCACATTGAAAACAACCCTTGGTCTTTAATGGCCAGTCAGATCCAGTAGGTCTTTCCAAAATTGATTTCAGGTTACTACCCCTTCTATAAATAATCCTGGGCTTCATCCCAAGCTTTTCCAACAGATGTTCGTCATTAGTAATAAAGTACCAGTTTTTGTAAAGAATAAGCTCAATAGCTCTTGAATCCAAACTAAAACTGGTAATGAAACTGCTACCTGTCATGCCACAATTGCCTTCCAGACCCGGAATGGCCGATGTGTCCTCCCCTTCATTGTTTAAACTCAATCCTGATGTGTCCACTATAATGGTACTTTGACCCTGTGATAGAAGAGGTAAGAAAAAGCCTAGACCCCTTTTCTTAGTTACCTCTTCAGAAATTTGATTAAATAGTGAGACTGGGTACCCTCTATTGGTGAACATTTTCTTAAGGAGTTCACATTCGTCCAAAAACAGCTTCTCGTTGCTACACATTCTAGAAGCACGTATTATTTGTCCTTTAATAATAGCTTTCTTTTGTTTAAAGGGATGACTACTTTTAAAGTGTAGCAAAGAGTTGCAGTAGGTGGGCTTTCTGTATATGTTAGAAAAAAATAGCCCTTTCCTGCAATCCTTAGTCAGTCTAACGTCTAAGTAGTCAATTTCAATTTCAGAGAATTTGGATGTGAATTTTAAAAATTCAGTGGTACTGTTAATCGATGTTAGAAAATTTTCAGCCTGTATGTTATTGCCTTCAAACAATATAAAAATGTCATCCAAATACCTAGTGTAGAATTTGGCAAAACCCATCAATTCATTGTTGTTAAACAGAAAATGCTTTTCCCAATATGCCATAAACAGGTTTGCGACGCAAGCGCCACATGGAGACCCCATCGCTACACCTTGATTTTGCTTGTACACTTTCCCATTAAAGATGAAAAAATTGGAAGTTAATATAATGTCCAATAATTGGGAAATAGTGTCAATCTCTTGTTTGGGCACTTCCAGGTCTATTAACAGAAGGGAAATCCATTCAATTGCCTCAATATGTGGTATTGATGTATATAGGTCCATGACATCAATAGTGAGCAAGTTTAATGTATCTTTAAATTCAATATTTTGTATTTTTTCAAGAAAGGACCATGAATCTTTACATATTTGAGTAAAGTGTTTCACATATTTACTCAAAATGTGGTCCACCAATTGTGCACAGGGGTGTGTAGAAGAAATCCGGCTGTCAATAAGAGCTCGGAAAGGTGGATTGAGCAGGTCTTTGTGCATCTTGGGAATGCCAAAAACTACAGGTGTTTTTGGCATAATGATATCAATGTAGTTGTACGTATCTGTGTTTATGTTCCCATTAATGTGCAAATCCCTAAAATAACTTCTATTCCTACAATATGAAGTGTTCATTTCGTTCAAAGATGAGGGACAATATGCAGTTCCTTCCAAGATGTTTTCCATTTTCTCAATATATTTGTAATTGTCAAGAATGACCAAACCCCCACCCTTGTCTGGTTTTAAAACCCTAACTGGGGCTTTACTTAATGCATCCAAGGCAGTCAGTTGCTCCTGTGTAACATTGTATTCCAAATTCTCTTTTAACAAGGGTCTTGTGCATGACAAGTGTCTAAAATCTAATTCACAAATCTTTTCAAACAAGAATAACCCCGTGTGTAAGGGGGGATTAAAAGAACTAGTTAGTTTTAAGTTGTTACTACCCATACCCGTATTGTCATAAAGTAGTTTTAAGTTCAGTTTTCTTACAAAACACTTTAAGTCAATAAGTGTCCTTACTAGGTTACATCTCGATGATGGTACAAAAGAGTAACCAAAAGCTAAAAGTTCTATCAAACTTGGAACCACCTCAAAGGTCGAAAAATTATATATAGTAAAGTCACCTTTAGAGTTTTTCAAGACTTTTAGGACGCCCAGATGGTTGTAGGGTTGAGCTTCTAGGTTTAAGACCGATTGTTCCAGTTCTTCTTCGGAAATGAACGAGTCTTCGCCTTCCCTAAAAAATGGTCACCAGGGTAATTTTCTCCTTGGTTGCCATTGTTGTTGTATTGGTTACTCCTTGTGTTGTGAATTTTAGGTTGAGTACTTTGCCCCACTTGGTTAGAGACGTCACTATTACTCATATGGTCTTGGGTGTCCTCTTCTTGTTCACCCGAAAAATTAGGTGTATTGTTGTCATCACCCACCAAGTTACTTGGAGATGTAATAGAAGTGAACAGTAACTTGGGGTATGCTGAATTATTAAGGTAGCTCTGTCTGTCTCTAGCCAGTTTCTTGTTTTTGTTTCCTTTGTATTTCTCCAATAGACCATCTATGCTTGAGAAAATTCTGGAATAGTCATATTTGTACCTATCAAAGTACAAATTTTCTTTTAAATTAGCATCCAAGCTGTTGACTTCCTCAATCAGCAATGCTATTTGAATATTGTTATGTTTTATTAATAACTCTAACAGCTGGCTCCCCTGGTTTTCAAAAAAACAATAGCAAGTCTTTGCAAAAGTCGGTGCTGTTAAACAAGTTGGTAGGACAAAAGGTGGAACGTAAACCTTTTGGAACTATTTTTTCTCTCAAGCATTGCTGAAAATAAGCAACTTCGAGCTGCAGTTTTTTTAATTTCAATAGTTTCAAATCAAGTGTTTTTAGTGCTGTTGTCACATTGATTTCATTGTTAGAAGATTCAGTTATCCCCCTAGCCGGTTGCCCCTGATCTGCACTGAACTGTAAGTTGTTTATATTGTGAATCCATACGCCGCAGTTCGGGACACCTATAAGCCCTGGGGGCATAGGTAATGTCGAGTTTGTCGATAAAACTCCATTGCTTGGTGCAGCCAGTCTGTTTACCTGCCCCTCACCCAAAAGTTGTGTTGCTGTTTGACTGTTGGTGCGTTGCCCTGGTGTAATCAAAGATGCGCTCCCTTCGGAGCTCGTACCAGGTAATGCACCCAGAGAATTCATTTGAGTTAAGCATGGTGTTGTCGGCTGACCTGGTGTACCAAAAGTGTTCGTTCTGATGTTATCGTTGACCCTCTTGTCAAGAGCATCAAGCTTGTTGCAAAACATGTCCATTTTAGTATTAAGTGCACAAACTAGTGCCGCTAACTCACTTGTTCCTTCATTACTGTTAGAGCTCCTTAAAGTTTTAAAGATAGCCGGACTTGCCGGACTCGTCGGGCTGCCGCTCACCATACCAATGCAAGAACAACACGAAAGGAACTAGTAAAAAACACACAAGGCAGAAGCCCAAGAGTGGTAAGTCCAAACGCCAAAAAGTTGCGTGACAATATAAGTGAGTTGTACCAGCTGAAAACTTTACCAGAAATAAGCAGTCTGTAATCAAGAATCAGTAGTCAAGTCCAGGCAGAAGAAACGTAAAAAATCCCTTTAACGCAGAATTTATTGATTTGAAAAGTTTAGCGTTTTCGCTCGAGTCACAGCTTCAGCTTCCTCAGAAGTACAAATGGTTTACAAACAAAACGTCACTTTTAAATTACTCAGCGCGGGCTTTTTTACTAAAAAAATTTAAAGAAACATTAGCCATTCTTTTAATGTGTTGTACTACATCACCACTAAGTAATCTATTTCAAATATACAATTTCAAGTGGTGTAAAAAGTTACCTGGCACTTGCTCACTAAAACAATTATATAAGTCAGCACTAAAATATTAAAAGCACTACACCCTCACAAACTCCCCTTGAGTACCTCATTCCCCATTGGCCCTTTTTTTCAATTATAAAGGAATTCCCAATACTATTCTAGCATGTCCAAAGGTCAGTTGTCAATCTCCTCTCCGGTCCAGCTGGTGAATCTGGGAATCTTGAGGCAATGTTACAAATGCCTCATGTACACAGACAACCCTCTCCTCCTCCCAACAAATTCCAACACATGTGAGAGATGCAACCATATAGCCATACTGGAGGCTAAGCTCTCTCAACTCAGTACTGGCAAAACCAGTCAGGAGGAGAAGGAATCCACACTCACTACAATTCCAGTTTCACATAGACCTACCACGACAGCAAACCAAACACATAAACACACAAAAACATACTCGGAGGCTCTAAATAAAAATCTGCCTAAGCAGCAGAGACCTCCAAAGCAGACACCCAAGCAACCACTACCCCAAAACAAAACACGTGCAACACATAGTTCACAAAGCCAGTGTGCTGAACAGTCACAGCCCTTAAGGCTAAACAACACACCTGATACACTAGTAATAGGTGACTCTATCGTCAGGCACACTGACGTCCCGCTCACCAGGCTGAACAAGGAGAAGGTCACTGTGAGCTGCCTGTCGGGCGTTAGGATCCGCCACATAACACAAGCACTCAGGTCACTCCAGGGCAAGTACAAATATGACTCAGTCATTGTCCATGCTGGTGTGAATGACCTGAGACATACCTCCCTGCACTACATGAAAAGAGACATAAAGGAGCTCTCTGAGCATGTAGCCCAGGCCGGTATGACCCTGACCTTGAGTAGCATCTTACCCTCACCAAGAATGATGCCACAATATGAAGACAAGATGATCAATTTCAACAATTGGCTTAAGTATTGGTGTCATTTAAAGGGGATCCAATGCCTGTCAGCCTGGGATGACATGCTCGACAAGCCACAATGCTTCGCTAGGGATGGCTTGCACCTGTCACCCCTGGGCTTTCGGATATTGGAAAAGGCTCTTGCTACCCCCATAGTGCCTTTTTTAGGCAAGGCTCAAAAGACAAACCCACCTCCATAGGTATCACTCAATGCCAGAAGTCTAAACCTTAAGATGCACGCACTCAAAACTCTCCTTAGCATGGAGAAAATCGATATCTGTGCAGTAACAGAAACCTGGTTCAAGGCTCCAGAGAGCACCCCAACACTACCAGGTTATACCTCATACCATGCTTTTCGGCCCCAAAACTTGGAATGTACCACAAAAGGAGGGGGAGTATCAATATTCGTCAAAGATACCCACACCTCCAGGTTGGTGGCACAGCACGAAGCATCAGAGACTATCCATGTGCAACTAACAGTGGGTAAAACTGCCTTCCAGTTTATAGCCTGCTACAGACCACCCTCCCAAACACAGGAACCCCACTCGGCCTTCCTGAGAACACTGGAAAATATGAAGGTCTCTCCAAACACCATTATATTGGGTGACTTCAACTACCCAAACATAGACTGGGAGCATTACTCTAGCTCCAGCACCCTAGCCCAAAGGTTCCTAGAATTTATAAACTCAAATGCTATGGAACAACTTGTTACCACTCCCACAAGAGGGGAAAACATACTGGACCTGATCATCACCAACATGGGGACTCTGTGCTTCAGACCAGAAGTGTATCCCTCACTGGTAAGAGCAGACCATAGACTAATCTCACTGGATATTCACATCCCGACTCCACCCCCTGCCCTGAAAACCACATTGAAAAACTTCTCTAAAGCAAATTTCACACTCCTCAAAATCGAGGTGGAATCCTTCAAAGCCCCCGGGCCTGTGGAAAATACGGCCCAGACCATAGAATCCTTTATAAACGCATTCTATGAACACCTTCAGGAATGCATGGATCATGCAATCCCAAATAAAACCAAGACCCAATCCTCCAAAGGCAGACGTCCTGTCTGGTGGACCCCAGCCATAAACAAACTATATAATAGAAGGAGGAAGCTACTACATGATAGAGCAAAATCCCAAAAAGGGAAGGCATCTCTGATCAGTATTAGCAAAAAACTACGGGCACTCATAAAATCATCTAAGGCCAGCTTCGAGAGAAAAATTGCACAGGACACAAAGGATAATCACAAGGCTTTCTTTAGTTATGTTAGGAACCTGGGTGGGAATTCCCAGACATGCTCAGAATTAGTCCAAAATGGCAAAAAATACACCGAACCCACAGACATTGCCAACATCCTAGCTGACAGGCTCAGCGCAAACCCCCCCCCACCAAAAGGGCAAATATCTATCCCAGCAGAGTGCTGCCCCCCTTGACATCTCAGATGCTCAGGTAAGAGCTTCCCTCTCCAAAGCAAAAAACACAGCATCAATGGGACCAGACAGTGTCCTGGGCTGCGTCCTACATGAACTCCAAGAAGAGCTAAACCCAAACATAAAACTACTGTTCAATCTCAGCCTTACTACAGGATATGTACCCAAAGAGTGGTGTACAGCAACAGTGGTCCCTCTCCACAAAGGTGGTGCCTCAACGGATCCTGGAAACTATCGCCCCATAAGCCTGACTAGCTTGGTCTGCAAAGCTATGGAAAGGATCATCATGGACCTCATAAATAAAGATATTGATGACCTACAGACACTGGATCCTACCCAGTTCGGCTTTGTTAAGGGCAGATCCTGCCTCTTAAACCTGGTTGATTTCTTTGAAACAGTCACCAAAGCCATTGACGAGGGGAAGGTGGTCCACACAGCCTACCTGGACCTCGCAAAAGCCTTCGATACAATACCCCACTCGAGCATTATAGATAAGCTCACCAGCTTAAATATAAACCCCTATGTCACTAGATGGGTTGCAAACTGGATCAAGGACAGAACCCACATGGTTAGAATTGCTGGAGCCATGTCAGACTCCAAACCAGTTACAAGTGGCGTCCCACAAGGCTCAGTCCTGGGACCTCTCTTGTTCGGTATATATTTCTTGGAGGTACAGGCCAACACGGAAGGACTGTGGCTGACTAAGTTCACAGATGACTGCAAACTGGGCGCCATAATCGACTCTCCAGCCGACACAAGCATCCTCCAAAAGGGCCTCATAGAAACAGACAACTGGTGCCAGAGCCTTGGCCTCAAGCTAAATGCCAAAAAGTGTATAGTCATCCCTTTTGGCAAAAACAAAGTGCCCACAAATTACCACATAAGTGGTAATCCATTAAGTACAGAAGAAGTAATTAGGGACCTGGGTACCCAAGTTGATAGCAATCTCTCATTTGACAACCACGTGGCCAAAGTGGTTAGAAAAACATTTTATATAGCCCACCTAATCATGAAGGGATTCACATCTAGATCAGGGGAGGTCATTGTGCCTCTTTACTCATCCCTCATCAGGCCCATAATTGAGTACAATGCCCCTTTCGGGATGTACCTTACCAGACACCTGCAGCAACTGGAAAGACCCCAAAAGTACCTCACCAAGAGGATCATAGGGCTCAAACAGATGCCATATGCTGCCCGGTTAAAGAAACTCCAGCTCTACTCAGTGGCATAGTGCCTGCTCAGAGGCGATCTGTGCCTGACGTATAAAGCCATGTCCAACCCGGAATTAATGGACATGCTGCAACTCAGAAAATCCAAATCCCATCGAGCGGACTTGAACCTCAGCACTAAAATAAATAGGACATGCTGGAGGGACAGATTCATAACCCAGAGGCTCCCTTCACTCTGGAATAAAATCCCAGTCCAGGTTAGGCAGAGTCCCTCATTGACACTCTTCAAGAGGAATTTTGATGAGTGGATGGGAGATTGTAGGTTTACCCCGGGTATCACTTCTGTGTCACTGTTAGACAGAGGCACAGTATACTAACCTCGAAAAAGGGCATAGCAAAATTAATTTAAAATGGGTGGTGAAAGCCAAACACACTCTGGCTAGGCTTATAAATGCCCTAGGGCAGATAGCCTAGTATGAACCTATGAACCTATGAA
Organism: Protopterus annectens; assembly: GCF_019279795.1. Taxonomy (NCBI): domain Eukaryota; kingdom Metazoa; phylum Chordata; order Ceratodontiformes; family Protopteridae; genus Protopterus; species Protopterus annectens. Next base: position 394,498,213 of record NC_056740.1, on the reverse strand, counting down.
CCTATTACCTTGATGATTGTATGTACTCCTATCATTGTATAACAACATCTGATATTGAATTTCTTCCTTTCTGTGTATATATTCTATACATGTTAAATTAATAAAAAAATTCTTAAAAAAAAAATAAAAGTATTAGAAAAGTGTAGCATTTATTCTGAGTTGAAAGTTCTATTACAGAATTCAGAACTCATGCCTAATTTGGAATGTCATAAACAAACAGTTGAACAGAATGGAAATGGAACTCAAACCAAAACAAGACAAGAATCAGACAGCAACAGGAAGTGCCAAAAAATCAAACAATATAAAGAAAAGGACCAGAGAAAAGAGAAAGAAAATTGGAACGTTCACAAATTTTAGTGGCAAATATAGAGATCTTCTGGAAGAACCTCATGTTGACCAAGATTTGATGCAGGAAGGGTTAAGGCGAGGTAAATTGAAACCAAAAGATGAAAGGCTAAGAAAGGTGTCCCAGTGTAGTGGGCTATGTACATGCTGGTTTACAAAGTCTACGGAAAAGTGGGAAAAACTGATAAATACAGGTTCTGTAAAATAGAACTGGAAGCAATTTCACATCTCATTGTTGGTTGCCGTACATTCATGGCAGAGGGGTCTGTATACTGAAAGTCACTATAATGTGGCAAGACTGTTGCAGTGGGGATTGTGCAAACATGGTAATGTAGACGTAGCTGAGAAACATTGGAAACATGAACCACAAATCATTTTCAACAGTGATGACAGCTATATCACAAAGGATCACTGATTCACAACAGTTCAAACAATAAATGCAAGAAAGACAGTATAATAGTCCAAGAAAAAAAGAGACAAAAGTTAACATTGATCAATATATCAAAATACCAGTATTTGCAAGCAGAAATGAGAACAATGTGAAAGAACGATACCCAGGCAGTTCCAATAGTAGCATGAGCAACTGGACTAATAAAAAAGAGTTTACAGTCACACATAAATATGTTGCCAATAACCCCATACGAACTGCAGAAGGAGGCAATTCTAGGTACATTGCTGGTGCTGAGAAAAGCAGTCTTGGCTAACATCAAAGACTGACATTATGCTAATTTCATAATCTTTAATTCTGCTGTGACTTGGGAATATGACTATTTCCATTAAAGTTGGTAAAAAATCCAAGCATTTAGAGAAATTAAACCAGAAAGTGGTAAACTGAAGCTGTGTACCATATGGAGCTTTTCTCTCCAGGCCTCTGTTGAAAATGGGCCTGAATGCCCAGTACAACAAGGCTAGTAAACAAAAGGCAATGAATAAATAAATAAGTGGGAGTTAAGAGCACTGCAGGATACTGGATCAATATGTCAGTAATACAGCCATGTGAATCACAGAGTTACCTGGTAGTTGATTGAAAGATAACTCTTCCTGTTGTGGGAGCTATCACCCTTGGTCCAGATGAGGCCTATATAGCTACCTGGGTAAAATCTATTGCACCAAGTATCTCAGGAAAGTTTGCCATTCAACAGAAAGCATGCATGGTACTGGCTGGGTCTTGTAATGTCATTGAGAAATAACTATGCTCAGTCAGCCTGTGAGTTCCCCAGAGTGTTCCCAAGCTGTCTCTGAAAGGTCACAGTGGCAAGGATAGTTAGGGCTACACATACCTTGGTTTTCACAGGAATAGTAATGTCCCAAAATTTCCCCAGTTCCAGTTTATGGGCTGTACAAGTTCACCAAAGCCCTTGTGATCTCTGTGTCCATTATGAATTAATCAAGCAATTCTTGTTGTGCAAATTTGAAGTGAGTTATTCATTGTTGGTATGTTCTCCTCGAAGAGTGCTGATCACTACCCTTAGCAGTGAGTTGTAGTGCAGCAGAGAGAAGCAGCTTAAAGTGGGATACACTAAGTCTAGCAGAAAACAACTACAGCATCTCCCCTGATGGAAGAGTAACTTGAGAAGGGACAGATTAGCTTTTATGAAGCAATTGTGCACACCACACTCTGCACTTGCATATCAAAAACTGATGGTAAATCCCAAAAGGTGGGAAGAAAGCCTCAGTTAAATAGTTAAGTCACGTCTTTTGCAAACATTTCCCATTTACATTTTAATACTGTATGTACTCATTTGCCTACAAACTTCTTTACAAGTTTCCAATTGTTGCACAATCACAACTCATATCTTTGAATCACAACTCTCCTGTGCTTGCATACTGACCTTTGTTTCTCAAGTGTACAGAATTCTGAAATGACAACATTGTTTCCAGCAGCACTTACCAAATGTGTTCCACAGCAAACATTCCATGACTAGCATCCCATACTGGAAGTGCTGTGGGAAAACGAGCAAAATTAAATAAAAAAGTGCAGTGCTCCTTTATGCAGTGAAACAGTTAATCAGGGGAGACAGACTAAAATACTCATTATATGTAAATCAAAATAACCCTCAGTTTTGGGCAGGTTTAAATAATCTACTACATCCTGGACAAACTTCAACCCCAATCCCGGCTGCTACTATTGATAAAACCCCTGAAGATGTTTCTGATAGTTTTAACCAATTCTTTACTGAGACAATTCAAGTCCTAGCTAGCCAACTACCTCCTAGCTCCCCTGGACCTGAAAGTAGCACCCCTACAAACCTACTCGCGTTCAGCTTCCAACCAGTCACAACTTCACTTATCCGTACCTTGATCAAAAAATTAAAACCCACTACTATTTCTGCTGATCAACTCCCTGCCGAGTACCTACAAAAATCAGCTGATGCTATTGCTTACCCCGTCTCATTACTAATCTATCAAACCATAGTAGAAGCTAAAATTCCAACCATCTGGAAAATATCCTATGTAATCCCACTTCACAAAGGAGGCAGCTCTACTGAATTCTCCAATTATAGGCCAATAGCTATACTCTCTCCACTTGCAAAGATTATGGAAAAATGTATTCATAGACAACTCATGCACCACCTAATCCAAAATTGCCTTATGGCAGATACTCAGCATGGCTTTTGTCCTTATCACAGCACTATTTCAGCCCTCTTAGCCTTTACTAACACCATAAACCATAATCGCAACAATAATTATATATCCTCAGCCCTCTTTTTGGATCTTTTCAAGGCATTCGATATGGTTGATCACCAACTTTTAATCCACACCCTGCAAACATTCTGTCTAGATACTGGAGCCCTCCAATGGTTTCAATCCTACCTGAATGGTCGACAGCAGGCTGCCCTCTGGCAGAACAAACTATCTAACCTTCAACCTAACACCCTTGAAGTACCACAAGGCTCTATACTAGGGCCCCTGCTGTTCTCCATCTTCATTAACGACCTTTATACTGTCATCCCAAAAGTCACCTGTATCCAATATGCTGATGACTCTACTCTGATTTGCTCAGCCACATCTCCAGTAGAGTTATGGTCAGCTACCCAGACCACCTTTAATACAATAGAAAACTGGCTTTCTGAACATCGTCTGATCCTAAATCCCAAAAAAACTAAAATGCTGTTATTTTCACCAACACGCAGGTCTACCGCTTTCACCTTTATCATAAAATCAAATGATGGCACAATAATCACCCCTGACCCATCTACAAAACTATTAGCTGTCATCATAGACAATAATCTAAAATTTGACTTACATGTTAACCAAACTATCAAAACGATCAATAAAAAACTAGGGTCACTTTACAAAATAAAAGCCTTCCTAACCCCTCCAGCTAAAATTGCCATAGCTTGCTCTCACCTTCTTTCAACCCTTCTGTATGCATCCCCTCTACTCTCGAATTTAAACAAGACTGTCCTTAACAAACTCTCAATTTGCTACAACCACATTTCCAGGTTTGCCACTGGGTTGCCTTTTAGGACACATCATTGCATCAATCTAAATCAACTTGGGTGGCTTGAACTACCCAGCCTAATCCAGTATAACCAACTGATTATGGCCTATAAAATCTTCTATAATCCGGACAATACTCCTGCACTTAAAAATATTATCACCCCCTATAACAATCCTAGACCACTTCGATCCTCTAACAAACTACTAATTCAGACTAGCAAATTTAATAACATAGCTGGTGATTCTCTCTTTGCAAACTTTGTAAGTAGATCCTGGAACTCTCTTCCAGCTGATATTACCTTACTTTCCACCTTAGGTCAATTTAAAACTAGACTCAAACAACATTTGTCACTTAACTGGCTATGTAAATGTATCAAGCCTGGCTAACTCTCTCTAGAATGTGTAAAAATCTGTTAACCAGTTTACTGTGTAATTTAATTTAATCCTGACTTGTGCTCAGGATTAACTGTAACCTGTGGAACTTGTTTAACTTGCTTACTTATGTAATCTCTGTAAATAGTCTGTTTGTAATATGTAATGCTGGTATTATGTAATGCTGTATCTGCTTACCCTTGGAGCTTTTCTCCCCGGGCCTCCGCTGAAAATGGACATGCATCCAGTCGGACTATCCCGGTCAACAAATGTAAAATAACATAAATAAATAAATAAATAAATAAATATGTCTTTCAGTTATTTATACAGATATGGATGGTTATTGTTACCCTTTGCAACACATATTTCAGCTGCTGTCTATTACCAATATAATCAGCTTGGAAAGTTTAAAGATTAGAACATGCTTTTAGTAATGTCTTTCGGCTTTTCCTGGTTAGGGGTCGCCACAGCAGAACTCCGGTCCGCTAATGATTGGCAGTGGATTTTTTTACAGTGCCGAGTTACCAGCCCGACGCCCAACCTTCAAAGAAGGCACACCCATTCACACACGCACCTACCTGCATGTCTTTAACATCACTTGACTATGGAGAGAGCATGCAGACTCCACACAGAAGGTGCTCCAGCTGAGAATCAAACGTGAGAAACTCTTGCTGTGAGGCGACAATGCTAACCGCTGCACCACCGTGGCCTATTTACTTTACTTTTTTATTGTGAATGTAAAGTAACACATTAATAAAGATACTTTTGTTTTCAATGAGTTTTCTAACTGCTTAAGAAACATCTTAAAGTATCCTCATTATATGTAACTGAAACTATGTCCAAAAGAATCATGGTGGCACACAATTGGTAAGACCTAACACAGTAGTAGCCTCTTCTAAAATAGTCTCTGCCTCATGAAATAAAAATGCCCATTTTTTAACTAATTTATTTATTTAACATTTGTTTACTGGGAAAGTCCGACTTGGAACAAAATCAATTTTCAGCGGAGGCCCAGGGAGAAACTGTCCAGACGCATGTGTTTGAATTGTGGGAGGAAACCCACACGAATGCAGAGAAGACATGCAGACTCCGCACAGAAGGAACCCCAGCCGAGAATCAAACTGGGGAATCTTTTGCTGTGAGGCAACAATGCTGCTGCTGCATCACTGCACCATTAATACTCTCAATAACTTTATAACAGAGGTGTAATCCCAGGGGCAAGGAGTTACGGGGTATGAATGTGTGGTCTCAGCCTTTAGGGAACTAGCTGCAGTTTTGCTTCATGCTATTTAGAGACAAAAAAAATCTCAAAGTCTGTTTGACAGAGAGAAAAAGAAATTGCTTCAGAGATGTGAGCAGTCATATACCAGACTACCTCATATCAGATACAGTATTATTTTTTTAGAATCCTCAGTTCTGCACATAACAGACCTTATAAATGTTAATTCAATTCACTATATTAATGTAAATATGCATCGGTGTATACATCAAACATTTATGACATACTAGTTAAAGATGTTAAAATGCTACTCAACAGAACCATAGCTGGTTCATCAAGTGTCTGGTGCTGTTCCTCAGTCTGGTGTCCCTCGGCTCTAAATCGTTGAGTGAAAAAGCAGTCTGCTCTTTCTCACTCGCACTATAACTTAAAAAAAATTGAAAAATCTTATTTTGGTTTTAAACATTGTAGCAAACTGGTTTCTAGATTTGTAGTAAACAGCTTGCTATGCGGATTATCCACTGAAATAATGAATTGCATTTTTGCACTGGCATTCAGAAATGTCAGTATAGAAACAAATGCAGGTAATGCATCCCTGATCATTCATCTCCCAATCACATGCCCTGACATCGTGTGCTTGGGGTGACTGCCCCTTTACCCCTAATTAGCTATGTTTCTGCTACTTAATGCATTCTTGGTTTAGTATGAGTGGTGTGCTACACACGAACTGGTCAATACCCCTGGGCTGAACTTTTCAAGCAGTTTTTCCAATGGTATTACTGACTGGCATCTTCTACCTATTAAGATCTTTGCTATAAATGTTACACTTTCCTCATGTTTTTATTTATTGTTTCTACACTACTGATTAATAATATATCCATGCTTAATGTTATTTGAAAAAAAAAATCATGTTTCTTTCAATAGCATTTTATGTATATTCTGCTCCATATTATAACAGTATCTACTACTGTCAATCAGCTGAAATGCCCAATGTCAGATATTGTTATTTAGTGTTTCTTTGCTATATACTTTGAGTTGTGACTGAAAATTGACATTGGACCCATCTTCCTTCTTAGTTAACAAATGTAAAATGAACTAATTCATTAACTAAATAACTAACTAACTACAGAAATGTTCACATTTGGAATTCATAAATTGAGTTTTATTTCCAAATCTATAATCCTACCTTTCTCTTAAGCAACCTAAGAGATTGTCTAATTAAGTGACTTTGTTAGATCCCTCACTTATTAAGTGTACACTAACAAATTTAGATACAGAAGTAAACCTTACTAATGGTTTATAGTCTTAACTCTGTGCTATATATGTCTAGATGATAAATTTGCTAAATGTTTCTTTACAGCTATACTAATTTTAAATGCTCAGTGAATAAAATGCCAGCATACCACCTTCTAGTCTGCCCCTTATGAATATTGCAGTCTCATTATACCATTTTATCTTGAAGGTGATTTCCTGCATTAGCTACATACCCTTCACTTAGCAACTGCAAAATTGTTGTTATTGAATGATATAGTGACATTTTTCTGTTGGAGAAAGCCCACTACACTGCTCACACAGGGGCTGTGCCCTCTGCAACTCTAGTTTCAATATGGCTGACATTGGAAACACTGTCAGATATAATGAGGAGAAAACTCCACCCTCCTTGAAGCTACACTACACAGAAAAGGATAAATTAAATGGCAAAAGCCCACATCTCCAACAGCTTTTTGGCCAATTGTTTTACTACATCTACTATTTTGGCCTCTAACCCTAACTCTGCTGCTGCCCCTAATGTCAGCCCTACACATTACCTGATGAAAATCCTTTCTCTAACTGTCCACCACACATGCACAGCACTAAACCCAACATGTAATCTAGTACTTACTCCAACCCTAACCCAAAATATTTGTGCGTGCGCACACACACACACACACACACACACACACACACACACACACGCACGCACGCACGCACACACGCACACACGCACACAACGCTACCTCTGTCCCCTTATCTAACCTTTTCCGGAAGACTTACCTACCGACATCTGCACACTCACTTCTTACCCTAATACAGAAACTTTTGTTATATCCACAAGTTTCAGCATTACAAGCAAAAACCCACTTACCAGCACATGAACATCACACTACCTACTGCATAGCAATGCTCTGACAACTGACACTTCTGGCAGCTGAAAAATTATTCTTTTGGCCAAAAAACATACCACATCACACAGTCAGCAAAAGCACTTTCCTCAGTTTCACATGCAAACATATATATATATGGTTCTATGGCAAGTGATTAAAATATGCGGACACTGAATTATTATTGAACAATGAAAGCAAATTGAATGACACACTTAAACCAAATACAAAAAAAAAGACCAAAAAGAGAAAACACTAGCACCACATTCAGATCATATATGTCTGTATAGTGGGGGTTTCACAGAAGCATTTTTTAAGGAAAAGTGCAGGGCTAGTGTTAGTATTAGCATGCCTTTTCATGGGAAATGTCTGAATGGGTATATGGGCTAGATGGGTCTTACGTCATCCCACCAATGGAGTCAGTAATCGAGGATATTTTGTCATTCTAATATCACCTTCACTTTACTCCTGTGGAGCCTGAGGATGCCATGCCGAACCCACCAGCTAAACTGAGTGAGTCCATTACAAGGGATTCTTCAGCTGGTGCATGTGTGATCTCTTTGGTTCAATGCAGGAGTCAGAAGCTACAAAATCCTGTTACCAGATAAAAAGTCTAAGTGCTGAATATTTGTGTGATACAACATTTTACTCCTCTGCCATGTTTGTCCTTACAGCTCTGAACTATTTATTTCAACTGCCCATTTTCTAATAATCTCATGTGATCTAGATGCAATACAAACTTGCCAACCTCCCTGAGGTTGGGCACAAAGAGGACATAACTCAGACTCAGTCTGTGTCTTCTAAGGTTCACCTCCAAGCATCCCATTGAAAATATGATTGTATTAATGCTATTGCTAGGGCCAGGGGGCATGTGTATGCCAACACAGGATGCCATGGCTGTGGATACTCTCCTTTAAACAGGAATTCAGGAATATCCTGGATACCCAGTTTAATGAGGCAGTATTCCTCTGACAGGTGGTTGAGGGCCTGTTTATTGACCTCTCAAGGATGAATTATGCCCTCACAGATGAATAACATTTATGACCCAACTCCACCACTTTCCCTTTGCTTTGCCAAACCTAGTCAACGTCAGAAAAGAAAGAAACCTCATTATTACTTAAAGAAATGTTCCAAAAGTCACATGATTCTGTACCATCATTGTCAGCCAGGTCTTCCAAGGGACTACCTCCTCTGGCCTACTTACAACAATCCTTAAAATGGTCAAGAGTTGACCACCTTGGCTTGAAAAGTTGTAATCACAACCTAATGGGCACTCGAGATTGTCAAGTTTGGTTATGTCTTGAAGTTTTTACTTCTTCCAGAAACAGCCAAGGTGTGAGACTAGACTATTTCAGTAGTGCCCTTGCGGTAGTCTGAGACTACAGTGTTAGAAGGAGTATACAGGAATTGTGCAAGCTGTCTGTCATTTGGAACAGGGTTGAAAGTTCTGCTTCAGCCTTTTCCTTGCACTTAAAGAAATTGGTAAATTTAATCCCATTGTGAACCTCAGAAATTTCAAACAGCACATCCAGCACACCTATTTATGACCAGTTACTCTCAAAGAAGGGATACCTGCTGCTGACACATGCTTTGATGATGCCTCTGAATGTGATGGATTATTTTTTCCACATCAGGATTTAGAATACACAGAAGAATTTCCTCTGGTTAGTTGAAGGTAGGCATTAATTCCACCAGAAGTATTGCTAATAGGTTTTGGCCATTGTGGCAAGAAGCCTTTCAGAAGGACCTCCGTGTCTTCCTGTATCTGGATAATTGGTGACCCTGTTCATGGACTCTGTGATGTCCCTCCTCTGTGTCAGTTGTCAAGGAGTCTCAATCCTCACCATGGACACCAGTGAGGAATGCTCACTTGGAAAAAAATAGATACATACAGTATTTCCAGATGCAGCTCTCGACAGCAAGCACAATTTCCCATAAGAGCACACAGGGAACACAATCCTGACCTGGGCCTGGACTCCCTCTGTCTCTCCAGGTCCCAAATTAGACTCTACACTGACAACAGCTATAGAGTTGAGTCCTCAGCTGAGTGTTCCAAGCCAAATCCTCCACCACCCTGTCTGTGAAACCAGTGCTGTGTGTCCCTGCTCCAAGTAGCTGACACACATACACTCTTTGAGATTTGATTTTCACACACACACACACACACACACACACACACACACACACACACACACACACACACACACCTGGGAAAGGCTGGCACAGGTTTACCAGCTATGCCCCCCTCTGCCCACAATATAAGGTAGATACCACCACCACCAGAACACTCTGAAGCCAACTACTCTAAGGCTCTTACAAGTGTACCCAATTATACTGAGTAAAATTAATACTAATACAAATGGCAGTGTTTGGCCAATGCAGTAAGGCTTTCAGGAGCAGCCACAGTGTCATCAAATAAATATAAGTACTCCTAAAGGTTAAAGAATCCGCTAAAAGACCAACCACAATGAAAGGTTTAAATATATTTAATAATAAATAATAAAATAACATGAAAATACTAAATATCAATTTACAATAAACACCAGAGTTTCAACCACAGGAAATATTAATATAACACAGATGGAAAGATTCAGACAGATACAGAAAAAAAAAACAATGCTTAACTAATCTCACTGTATTTTCCTATTTTTTTTTTTGCAATCCCAGGCCAATAAAAGTTTCTGCATAACATGTCTCTTTGTGAACTTTATATGCCCATATGACCTGCAAAAGGAATCTCATGGGCTATGGCTAGAAGTGCCAGACAGTAGGCTTTGCGCACTACCAACTGCTGTATTACCTCACCCATTAGCACTCTGTCAGAGGTTCACTCTTTATACAGTAACGCTTTGTTAACGTATACAGACTCATCCTTTCCTTGAGAATCAGGTGCCTCCCTAGCTACCTCCCTCAAGCCTCTTAGTGTAGGGTCCTAAAGCTCAGCCTGTCTCAACTCTATCTTTGTGACCCTTTCCAGCTCCCCTTCCACAGGAAGTCTGGTATCCTCTGACAGCAGTGCCTCATTGTCAGCCTGGGTACTACCAGTCACCTCTGCCCTTGCAGTAACTCTGTCCAAGGGAACATCAGTACCTACAAGTAGCTGTGGATTACTTCAGACTCACTACTACAGGGTAGCTCCCTCTCTGAAATACCCACCTCACCAGCCCTGGCTTCAGGCGTGGGTTCTGTCTGGGACTCCACCAGGCTAACAGCCTCACATGCCTGTCTCCAAGTATGATGGCATGTAACTGCATGCATACAAGGAACTGCATTATCAAAATCATTCCCTGTCAAGACATCTGCAGGGATATCCTCAAGCACACTTACATGTTTGCTTCCTTTTCCACCCTCCCAGTCAAGGTGAACCCTTGCCAAAGGTATCTGGAATGGGGTCCCTCCTAAAGCTCTGACTGTAGTTGACTGCCCAAGCAAATGCTGCTCCTCTTTAACCACTGCAGGCTTCACAATGGTTTATGGCAGAGACTGCGTCTCTCTTAGCAGTGGCCTGTTTTCTATCCACTAAGATAGGATACAAACCCCAGTGATAGTTTGGTGTCCCTGTTGTCTCCAGACAACTTACCAGTGGAATACTGTTATTCCCACTTGCTGGCTCCCCCACTTTTTTTCTCCACCTTGCTTTTGTGGACATCTGTCTGCTACATGGCCCCACTGGTTGCATTTAAGGCATCTAACCCTTGACCCTGGCTATATGCCTGAACTAGAGGCTTCCCCTGTTACTGGTGAACTGTGTTGGGGTGATTTAGGCTGCCCACCATGGGGTTCCCTTCTATCCATGTGCAACACTGGGAATCCCCTTCTTGTGCAGTGATGCCCTTCTTGCTAAGTAGAGATCCTCTTTTCTCCCCAGCTCATCTGCAGAGTTACACTCCCGGTCTGCCAACCAGGTTCTCATGTCCTCAGGCAAACTGCTAAGGGATTGCTCCCTCACCAAAAGGTCTGCCAGCCTTTCAAAAGTGGTGAGCTGGCACTCACTTACCCACCTATGAAAATAAGTGCTTATGTCAGCAATATAATCACATACACTTCTGTCAGCCACAGGAATATTAAAAATAACACAGATGGAAAGATTGACACGGATACAGAAAGGCAATACTTAACTAACCTCACTATATGTTGCTGACTGAGCTAAAGAATTAAGTACTTTTCCCTGGTTACTTACAAAAGTAAGGCAAGATGAAATGGGTGAGTGATCCTTCTTTGTCAGGTTTCAAAAACAGATTTTTGCATTGAGACTTCTGTCTCACCTCGTATTAAAGCATCATTTCATTGCTGACTTACAGAATGACATCACACACATCTGGTCATCTGACCTCTGGTTTCCATATTAATTTTACTAGAACCTGAACCAGAATCTAGCACATATGTGTCATAATACACATACATAGAGCTTTGCTAAGATGTGGTGTAGCATCTGGAGTCTATAAAACCATTTCAAAAGCTTCCACCTTCCAAGGTAGAAATTAGTTCACCCCTAAGGACAATATAATAGGATTTCTAGTCCTTTTCACAGACATTTTGTCTCTGGCTGCAATCAGAACTGTGAGATACAATCTCGGTCTAAACCAGATAATATAATTTCAGACTATTTTTTAAAGTTAGATGGACTAAGATTAACCTCTTCTCTTCCAGTATCCTCTGTTACAATATACTCATTTCAACAGTTACAATACAGTCTGACATACAGGTGTATTTCTTTTTTACCCCCTGTTGGTACATTTTAATACAAGCGGCTTTACAAATACATTTTCAACACAAGCACCTGTACAAATCAGTTTGAGATACAAATTACATATAGTGATTGCAAAACATCAGCTAGCTATGCTGGCATATGTTACACAACCACTGCCCTACTTTTCCTGGCATGGCTGGCAATAACTCACATCATCACAAACTCCATGGAAGCATTCATAGGTTCATAGGTTTATAGTGATCCTCGGGGTGTATTTCCTATTTCCCATCCACTCATCAAGATTTTTCTTGAAGAGTGTTAATGAGGAACTTTGCTTGACATAGATGGGTAGCTTGTTCCAGAGTATGGGAAGTCTCTGGGACAGGAATCTATCCCTCCAGCATGTCCTGTTTATTGTGGTGACAAGGTTTAGGTTCCTAGAGCATGTAGCTCAGAGGGATTGGGATTTCTTTAGGTGTAGCATGTCCAACAGCTCTGGGTTTGACATAGCTTTATATCTTAGGCAGCGATCACCTCTGAGTAGGCAATATGCTACAGAGTAAAGCTGGAGTTTTTTGAGACGGTCAGTGTAGGGCATCTGTTTGAGGCCAGTAATCCTCTTTGTGAGGTACTTCTGTGGCCTTTCCAGCTGCTGCAGATGTCTTGTGAGGTACATTACAAAAGGGGCATTGTACTCTATAATGGGTCTAATGAGTGGCGAGTAGAGGGGAACAATGACCTCTTTTTTCCTGGATGAGAACCCTTTTGTGATGAGGTGTGCTATGTAGAAGGATTTCCTGACTACTGTGGTAATGTGATTATCAAAGGAGAGACTACTATCCACCTGGGTCCCAAGGTCTCTTATCACACATTCAGTGTTAAGAAGACTACCGCCTATGTGGTAGTTCATGGGTACAGAGTTTTTACCAAAGGGGGTAACGGTGCACTTTTTGGCACTGAGCTTGAGGCCATGGCTCTGACACCAGACATCTGTCTCAGTGAGGCCCTTCTGTAGGATGTCCACATCATTTGGGGACTCGACTATAGCTCCTAGTTTGCAGTCATCTGTGAACTTCATTAGCCAGAGGCCTTCTGTGTTAGCTTGTACTTCAGAGAAGTAGATACCAAACAGGGGAGGTCCCAGGACTGAACCCTGTGGTACTCTACTTGTCACTGGTTTGAAGTCAGATTTGGAGTCTGCAACTTTTACAGTGTGGGCTCTGTCAGTGAGCCAGTTGGCAACCCATCTTGTGGCATAGGGATTCATACCTAGTTTAGTGAGTTTAGCTATAATTACAGAATGGGGGATGGTGTTGAAAGCCTTGGCGAGAGCAAGATCGGCTGTGTGAAATACCTTACCTTTGTTTACAGCTTTGGTGGCTGCCTCAAAGTAATCAACCAGGTTCAGGAGGCATGATCTGCCTTTCACAAACCCAAACTGGGTGGGGTTAATGTATACTTGTATGTTCTTGAAGTGACACTCTTTGACACCCTTGAAAAAGAGCTATAGAACAAGGCATTATCCATTATTGGTCTTGCTTGCCTGGGAGAAGGCCCAGAAAGTCATGATTTGGCATCCTGTTTGAGGACACAGTGCATGGTCTATACCCATTTATTACTGTGTTTTCTAGGCATAATGGCAGCCACATTCCTCAAGGTACTGCTTCTGTTCCAAAGGATGTGGATGCTGTAATGGACTTTGCTTTGTCAGCAGATGGAGAGTTACCACAACTGTCCTGCTCTTCTTCTGATTCAGCACCCTGTTACCATTCCCAGCAGTGGTGGACTACTTCTACTAACTTCTTGGGGGCACTCCCCTTCCTGCAGTCAGCACTCCAGGTCCTAACAGTGAAAGTATTGTTGGCAGGCTGGGATGCCTATCTCTATTCCCATGGTTTAAGAGTCACAGTTCCTCCTGGAGTAGACGGCCCACATCAAACACTTAAAGCTTTCTGCAACCTTCTCAGCTCTGAAGGTTTTGGACTCAAAGACACTTTCAGGATCACTCTTCATTCAATCTGACATCCAGTCCCTTTGTAGAGAAGTGATGTGAATTTGGAGCTGAGACATAAAAAGGGCTATCACTCATTCAGTATTCTGCATCCTAGGGGACATGAATGAATGAAATGATTCTTCAAGTGGTTGTTCAGTCTTCTTCTAAAGCTGTGGCTTTATTGGCCATATCTGGTCCAAGCCTTCTGGAAGCTGGGCACACTGAAGTTTATTTGCCACTTAGGAAAATGCAGTCTTTCAATTCTGCTTGCTGCCAAAGAGTAAGGTGAAAGTTGTTGCTGATGGATTCCCCAGTGATAATGGAGAACACTGGGCCATGCATAAGTGCAAATCCAGAATAAAAATGACGTGGTTACACAAAGTCCAGTGTTCTCCGTTATCACCTGAAAGTGTTACTGAGACTAAATATGACAAAATTCATCGGAATCATGTGGAATGGTATACTGATGTATGCCTCTCTCTTATTCCCACTGATTCCATTTCTCAATGCAAAGTAATACTCATTGTCCATTGTTAGTCAATAAGGGCCACTCAAGTCTTTGTAGAAAAAAAACTCTTGAAGTCCAAACCACCCACCCCTAAGCTGTGACAACTGGTTTAATCTCAGGGTCTCGTTCCAGATTTGGACCCTTTGATTCCACTCCATTTTCTGGCTTGGGTCACAGACATAACTGTGGATGCTAGGAACTCTTCCATTTGGGCACCGTATGCCTCTGAGTGGAAATATTTTCCCACATGGATGAAGTAGCTCTTTATCAGCCCCAACCTGTTAGATTGCAGATGAATCTGACCTTTCTCAGGCACCTGCTTGACTTCTGGCTCAGTCATACTACACTCCAGGGGCAGTTATCAGCTACTTTTGTGCATCCTGACCTCATTAAGGGTAGAGCTCTGGCCCAGCACAAATAAGGGATTGTTGAATTTCTACCCCCTTTGAATGATTTACTAAAGACAAGCAGATGATGATGAAGAACAACATAGCACATTATGGTACTGGAGCTTTGTCTTGGATCTTTCACAGATACTGCTTTCTGATAGGCATTAGTGAAAAATAAGTTTTAAATATATGCAAAAGAAGTACTTCACTTTATTTTTTTTGTCACTCAAATATTCTGTGGGGTGTTTCCACATGGATGTTACAATATTGTGCATACCTTTCAACTGTTTAGATTTTCACAGAATGTCCAGATTTTTGTCTCATATTTGTGGTCTGTTCTTCATAAAATTTGAGGTTTTCTGGCAAATTATTGAGGATTGAAGTCACTAAATAATGACATTCCTTGGAGTTTCAGACTTCATACCCTTCAGAAAATACATGCTAACACAAAACCTTTTATTTTAGCAACTTTCCAAATTTATAAAAGAAATATTGAAAATGTGTCCATATTTTAGCCCTTTGTCCATCCAATTATTTTTGTCTTTGTCCAGATGTCTTGTATTAAGAGGTTGAGAGGTATGGCATTGTGGAACACCTTTACTGTCACCTGATGCCAGTCTTTGAATGATTGATTACAATCTGTAATTAAATGAATATAGCAAAGGATCAGATAAAAGCAAGTTTACTTGTAAAACGAGATAACCATAGGGATGTAATATATAACATTACAATCTTAATATTTTGACAACAGCCATACTGCAATACCCATGAGTAATAAGTAATAGTAAAATGCAGAATAAAGGAACAGTTTACACCATTTTACATGATTGTTAATATTGTTTGGTGCACTATTTGCAGGTGGATATATTCTTGCTTTGTAGTTCTTGTTTTTATTTTAATAATAAAAAGTGTTTTACTGCAGAAAAAACTGATCCTGGGAAAATGGCCTACAACATTATGGTCTTATTTAAGTCCTTACATCCAAGTAATGCCTCCAGGTGCATCTGCAGTTAACTCCTACTGACGCCTCTAGGTGCCAAATATTGCTTGTTCATATTTGCATCAATAATTCCAAAATCATACTATACAAAAAGGTTTTAAAAGATCTTAAGGCTTACACAATGACAAACTCAACTGCATTAATATTTGGCCTCTGTTTAGTGCAGGTAAAGAGATATTAACCATTGTTTTTATGATACTAATTTATATAGATATAATTTTCACATTTTTCTAAATATCTCAGCAACCAAGTAACACAGACAGAACTTCTTAGCCTCATATCAAAGCTCTCAGCTAGATGAATAAAATGGTGATGGCAGTATGTGTGTACCTTGAGTGGTTGCTAAGATATTGTAAGATGTTTAAAACATATTATAAACTTAATAGTTACTGGGAGAATTTAATAACACCTATATGTTTTTTTTCCATGTAGGCATCGCTCTGCGCTGTTTACATGGCCGCAAACAGTTTTAAATTCAGTAAGTGCTGTGGAACAGCACGTGCGCACGTGCCAACACGGAAACTTCTGTGACATGCAATTCACCTCATATGCAGGTGAATGTCATGCAAATGAGGCAGGTAGAGCAATTCAGCAAGCAGAAAGGCATCTCTTCAGACCCTCTGTCAGTGTCTGTAGTGTTCATGGAAAAATTCCATATAGTACAGTAGTATAGACAGACAAAAGGGGTTGTAAAAATGAAGATATTTGGACAGAAATTTCATACCACATACACATATGAGTGAAACTATCATCCTGTATGTCCAAAAAATTAAAGGAAATAAGTTAAATTATATTTTTTTAATAATCTAGCTATGTTAGCATGGTGAGCTGCAGTGCACAAACATGCTTTATAGAAAAATAAAAAAAAAATTGGAAAAAACAAATTAATTAGTATGTGACATAAATATATAACAGGCCTGTGTATGGAGTCCCTACAATGGTGCATTGGTGCTATTGCTAATGTGGTTGGGCTCTGAAGCATATAGTTTCCAGACTGTGAGCATGGATACCTATGCAAATGAGATGGAGGTACTGAATACCTGAAAGCAGTAACTGTGTCTGCATATCCCTTTTGTGTAGGCTTAAGCCCATGTTGTTGTTTACACAGGAGGTAGCTGACACAAGGGGGGGGGGGCTGTCTACTGACTTCTAAGCTCATTTTAGCTTATGTGTGCGTGTTTGTGCAGTGCACTGCCTGGCTATAGTGGGATGTGTCCACAAACTTCTAAGCTTTGTTTACCTTCTGTGAGCATGTGTGCACGGCACTGCACCGAGCTGAGCATGTTTTAAAAATGTATTTAATTAGTTTTGACCCTTATTTAAGCTAAAATAGGGCCATTAAATTATGTTAATTATACTTTAGGCAGGTGGAATGCATCATAGTTACCCAATCACACATTCTGTACCTGCAGCAGAGCTCTATAAAATATGCATACTCCCTACATTCTGATTTTTTCCCCAGTACTCTGCACCGTTGGAGTACAGACTTGGGAATTCTAACTGAGAGAATGCTAGAGGCTGCAGCAGGTCTGTATGTGCTAGATGCTGAAGTTAGTGCTGCTGCTGCTGCTGACAATAGGCCTAGGCAGAGAAGGAGAAGAGTGTTCAGGCCCAGGGTAACCTGCCAGGAGATACACGAGCTGGAGATTGTAGAGCACTACAGGGTGGACAGGGACATACTACAAGAACTCACTGAGCTCTGCTGCCCTCAACTCAGACCCAGAGCCAACAGAGGGGAACCCATCCCAGTGGAAACAAAGGTATGTGTAGCCCTTAGGATACTAGCTACAGATACTTTCCAAAGCCCAACTGGGGACATGATGGGGGTCTCACAGGCGTCAGCATTCGGGGTACTACACCAGTTCCTGGATGCCATGCTACCACAGGCCAGTGAGCAAATTTCTTTTACTCTCACTGCTGAGGCAAGGGCCAGCAATATGCAACACTTCTGCCATGTAGCACACTACCCTGAAGTACTGGGTGCCATACACTGCACTCATGTACACATCAAGGCACCACCTGGTGTGGAGGGTAGAATCTAGGTCAGCCGCAAGGGTACAACTCCATCAGCTGGCAGGTCATGTGCAATGCCCTTGGGGTTATCATGAATGTATGTGCTGGCAGGCCTGGCAGTTATCATTACTCCCATATCTGGCATGTATCACAGCTGTACCAGTTGTTTGCTAGGGGGGACATCCCACACAGCCATTTACTGGGGGATGCTGGTTACGCTCTGGAACCATGGATGATGACACCCATCAGAAATGCACACCTACCCACCAAGAATGCCATAATGATGCACACGCAGAAACTAGGAACATCAAAGAGCTTGTGTTTTGGCTTCTGAATTCATGGTTCCAGTGCCTCAATATATCTGGTGTAGCCCTGCAGTACTCTGCAGCCACATGTGCACATATGTTCACAGTATGTGCTATGCTACATAATATGATCTGCAGAAACAGCTACATCAGGATCAGGAAAGGGAAGGGATACACAGCTCCCACCAATGCCTAGATCACCACAGCCACAGTCACAGAAGTACTTGGAGGAGGAAGCCCCTGATGGTGACCATGTAGGCAAACGTAGGCATGCCCAGTATGCCCTGGCTTTGGCTAAGAGACAATGCATAGCACATTCCCTGGCAACCTAGGTCCCTAGGGACTGACACCTTACTCCTATTCACATACATATAGTAAAATTGATGCCAGGCAACCCACACAACCTATACCTATCCATGTATTGGCTGTGTACTGCTTGCATCAGACAATGTTAGCCCTGAACTACAGTTCTGTCAACTGCTGCATTCACAAAATAAACCCCTAACTTACACACTACTATTAAGGATTAGTATAATATGATATTGTATGTATGGATTTGCTGCATTTATGCAAGTAAATATAGTGGGATATTTGGATACAAGTTAACATCTGCATTGGACTACTGTTACCTAATCCACAAGTATGTGTTCCTTAATATTCACTAGGTCTCATTGTTGGAATATGCACTACAGCAGTCAAGGGACATGTTAAACAGTGGGGTCACATGATACTTGGACTACTGTATATCCCAGCAGAAAATGTGATGTTGCTCTCCCACACCCAACACAGCAGTTTCCCCATATAACTGCTTTAACAGGAGGTCATCAATGGTATATCGGCAGTCCAAGCAAACTAAGGGCAGTAACACAGAAATTGAGCACACATGGTATGTTTCACTTAATGCAGGAATAGCAACGTACATATTTATGTTGATTGTGTGATGAATAACTACTCTCTGGCTGTCAGCTTGTGTGGCTTAGTGGACTACAGACGTTAGTATGGATGATGCCGTTGATGGCTCAGATCTAGTGATATCTACACATTTTGCATGTGAAGTATTATTATGTTGGTGTTGTCACAGACTGTTAGTCTGCATGGTGTCACATTATGAACCTCTGTCACATATTAATTATTTCAGACAGCTGGAGAATGCCATGGACATTTTGAGTGAAGTGCAGTACTGCAGAACCAGGGATAGATGTCAGTGTCTGTAACACACTAAATCCTGGACTGGAGTGCAGTTAGGTGTGGCCTGGAGTCACTTTATAAGTACTGACAGCCCCACTGGCCATGTCAATACACTTAGCTAAACTGAGCGCAATCCTGTTGCACTGTGATCAAAATGATCTATTATGAATGGATATGTCTATACATACATACGTGTATGTATACCCATCCGCCTGTCACTAGCATTCTCTCACACACATAGTATATGTATCTCTATGTATTTTCAAATAGTTACATACACATATATATATAAATACATACATAATACATATATGAACTATAGGGTCTATATTGTATCAGTGAATGCTTAAAAAAGCGAATGCTGATTCATCAACCCTATGTAAGTGAAAGCTTACAATCCTGAACACCCGGAACAGCGACTTTTTTCACAGGGAAAAAAAATCGCTGGGCCGGTTTTAGGAGTTTGCCATTTCCTCCACTGTTGTGTGATCTTGGAGTTGGTATATTTAAGTGGGGGGGGCGGTGTGGGGGGCAAAACCCCCCCACATTATATACGGTTTTAAGATCTTTTTAATTTTTTAAATTTTTTTGTGGAACAGCAATTTTTTTTTCCCTGGGAAAAAAATTGCTGTTCCAAGTGTTCGGGATTGTAAGCTTTCGCTTAAATAGGGTTGATGAATCTGCATTCGCTTTTCGCTTTTTTAAGCATTCACTGATTCAATATTAGACCCGAATTATATACATATATATGTTTATATATATATATATATATATATATATATATATATATATATATATATATATATATATATAAATATAAACAGACATTTTAGCCTTTCCCCATATATATATATATATATATATATATATATATATATATATATATATATATATGTGTGTGTGTGTGTGGATGTCTGTGTTGTCCTACATACCCTAATACTGGTGAGTAAAGCTACTCTATCACACATCTATAATGTTGCTCAAAGGATCCAAACTAAGGGCTCAACAGTACATAATGCACTTACCTACAGACCCCTGTGGCTGCTGGGTGTCACCACATAGACAGCCACAGGTGAACAGGTGGTTTAATGTATAATGTCTACACATGAATAGATAGGGCGCATTGTCCCTGCTCACATGCTTGCCCATCCAAGTGCAAGCAGCCACATATGGCCATACTGGTAACTGTAGACACATAACTAGGATAATAGTTATCTGACTGCTAGGATACTAGATGCAGATAACAGTATGAAGCAATATCACTCTGTGGGCCACAGATGCTGTTCAACACAAGCCTAGTTTGTGTAAGCCAAAAGTAGTTTGCCTGCAATCACATATGAAACAGATATCAGCTGTGGTGTGTGCAATAAATACTGTGATCTATAGTGTGTAAGACTAGATAGGTAGGGGTTCTAATCTCACTGCACTCTACTTGGTGAGTGTATGTGCATCCTTATGCCAAACAACTGAGAAACCCTCATTGTCTATCAAACTGCAGTGGTTATGCACGTTTTGGCCCTGTAAGTTGCTGCTGGCTTCCAAACTACCATCTTCTATAAAGCCTGATGATGTCATCTACCTTAAGACTACCAGCTGCCATTGTAGCATCTAGCTTAAGCTGTGGCACCTGGGATAAGTACTATAATTTATAGTGTATACGACTAGATAGGGGTTCTAATCTCACTGCAGGCCACTTGGTGTGTCTATCCCCCTGCTAAACAACTGAAAACCTCATTGACTATCTAACTCCAATGGTTATGCACTTTTTGGCCCTGTAAGTTGCTGCTGGCTTCCAACTTGCCCTCTTCTACAAGGCCTGATGATGTCATCTACCTTAAGACTACCAACTGCCATTGTAATATCTGACTTATGCCATAGCACATGCAATAAGTACTGTGCTCTATAGTGTGTAAGACCAGATAGGTAGGGGTTACAATCTCACTGGAGGCTACTTGGTGCACATGTGTGTATGTGTGTGTGTGTGTGTGTGTGTGTATGTGTGTGTGTGTGTGTGTGTGTGTGTGTGTGTGTGTGTGTGTATGTATCCCCCTGCCAAACAATTGAGAAGCTCTCATTGGCTGTCAAACTACAATGGTATGCACTTTTTGGCCCTGTAAGTTGCTGCCAAACAACTGGGAAACGTGTATTGGCTACCAAACTGCAGTGGTTATGCACTTTTTGGCCTTGTAAGTTGCTGCTGGCTTCCAAACTGCCCTCTTCTACAAGGCCTGATGATGTCATCTACCTTAAAACTACCAGCTGCCATTGTAGCATCTTGCTTAAGCTGTGGCACCTGTGATAAGTACTATAATTTACAGTGTATACGACTAGATAGGGGTTCTAATCTCACTGCAGGCCACTTGGTGTATGTGTGTCTATCCCCATGCTAAACAACTGAAAAACCCTCACTGACTATTTAACTCTGATGGTTATGCACTTTTTGGCCCTGTAAGTTGCTGCTGGCTTCCAACTTGCACTCTTCTACAAAGCCTGATGATGTCATCTACCTTAAGACTACCAACTGCCATTGTAATATCTGACTTATGCCATAGCACATGCAATAAGTACTGTGCTCTATAGTGTGTAAGACCAGATAGGTAGGGGTTACAATCTCACTGGAGGCTACTTGGTGCACATGTGTGTATGTGTGTGTGTGTGTGTGTGTGTGTGTGTGTGTGTGTGTGTGTGCATGTATCCCCCTGCCAAACAATTGAGAAGCTCTCATTGGCTGTCAAACTACAATGGTATGCACGTTTTGGCCCTGTAAGTTGCTGCCAAACAACTGGGAAACTTGTATTGGCTACCAAACTGCAGTGGTTATGCACTTTTTGGCCTTGTAAGTTGCTGCTGGCTTCCAAACTGCCCTCTTCTACAAGGCCTGATGATGTCATCTACCTTAAAACTACCAGCTGCCATTGTAGCATCTTGCTTAAGCTGTGGCACCTGTGATAAGTACTATAATTTACAGTGTATACGACTAGATAGGGGTTCTAATCCCACTGCAGGCCACTTGGTGTATGTGTGTCTATCCCCCTGCTAAACAACTGAAAAACCCTCACTGACTATCTAACTCTGATGGTTATGCACTTTTTGGCCCTGTAAGTTGCTGCTGGCTTCCAACTTACACTCTTCTACAAAGCCTGATGATGTCATCTACCTTAAGACTACCAACTGCCATTGTAATATCTGACTTATGCTGTAGCGCATGCAATAAGTACTGTGCTCTATAGTGTGTAAGACCAGATAGGTAGGGGTTACAATCTCACTGGAGGCTACTTGGTGCACATGTATGTGTGTGTGTGTGTGTGTGTGTGTGTGTGTGTGTGTGTGTGTGTGTATCCCCCTGCCAAACAACTGAGAAGCTCTCATTGGCTGTCAAACTACAATGGTATGCACTTTTTGGCCCTGTAAGTTGCTGCCAAACAACTGGGAAACTTGCATTGGCTACCAATCTGCAGTGGTTATGCATCTTTTGGCCTTGTAAGTTGCTTCTGCTTCCAAACTGCCCTCTTCTACAAGGCCTGATTATGTCATCTACCTTAAAACCACCAGCTGCCATTGTAGCATCTGGCTTAAGCTTTGGCACATGCGATAACTACTGTGATCTATAGTGTGTAAGACTAGATAGGGGTTCTAATCTCACTGTACACCACTTGGTGTGTGTATGTCCACATGGCATAAATATGAGCACCTCAGTAACTTACAAAGAGGTTGGGTTTTGCAGCATTTTAGTTGTAGAAGGGGATGTGGCCCTCCAAATGCTTGACCACAACTTGGTTTGCTGATGTCATTAAGCATAATCTGTCCTAAACCAACAATACTATCAGACATGAGGTGTGTTGCATGCATCACATACTGCAATCTGTACTGTGTACCATTACATAGGTAAGTCTTCTAATCTATATACAGTCAACTTACACTATGTGTGTGCCATGCCATGTCCTGGAAGCAGTAATTAGAAGTGGTGCTATTCACAATGTAGCCATGTTTGCGTATGTGGCTGTTAGGGCAATTTACATCGGCTTATAGAACCACAGGACATTTGAACCTCACTAGCATAATGGCCATACAGCCATCACAATCATAGACAGGTTTACACGATCAGCACATACTGTCCCAGTCCAAGAGGGACACAGGCAGAAGCTCTGTGGTAAAATGACGGTCGCCCAGTCAGTCATACAGTTAGCATGTGCTGAGGTGCACTGAGGTGCTCTGCTTGTCTTTAGTCAGGGTTCTGTTTCAAAGTTGGGTTAAAGTCTGCTAGACAAATCTCTCCCACAAGCATGTATTATTAACATCACATAGGTTGATGTCCTTACAGTGATTAATCCATGTACTATGCCACCTACAGGTATGCAGCATTTACAATCAAGCACAGTGACACATTGCCTCGTATGCAAGGCAGAGATCACTTCTGAGTAGTCTATATGCCACAGGCTACAATGACACTCATTTCAGATGATCCCCATTGAACACATGCTGAAGACATGAAGTTCTCTTTTGAGGGACCACACTATTGTATGCAAGTGCCAGTACTGCTTGGAAAGGTCCATTACTAAATGGCTATTGCACTCAGATATTGGCATACTGAGGGAAGAGTACATGGAGGTTATGAGTATGTCAGTTAAGGGTGATTGTGCCCTCAGCTATGACACATGATTCCTGTCAGACCACTGGAGAGACATGGTGATCTCAGACACATTAGGTGCAAACCTGTAAGGCCAGGTCTGTGTGCCCAGTTCTTTCACCCTGAGTATGTACATCACATATTGCGACTGATCTGCTACTTACCAGGTAAATAGTTGTTAGTGATGGAAATGATGCTACATATACATTTGCATGCAGTTTATGGCCATTACTATGTCAACAGGCATTTATTCATCACTACCCTCTTATAGGCTATTGACATAACTCACAGAATCCATGAGCGCAAACACTTTGCAGGCATCAGCCAATATTGCTAGCCACAGACAGTCAGTACTCACTTGTATCATTGTTAAATGGATTCCAAGCAGTAGAGAGCACAGGGCTCAGGCTATTGAACTCTGTTGCTTACAGATCAGCAAACAGAGAAAAGGCAAGCACCAAGGAAACGAAGCAAAAATGATTTATTTAATTCTCCCAGACCGGTTTCAGCATATAGCTTTCTTCAGTGGTTATACATAGTCAGTCAGTTCATAAACTGCATTTATATATGATACCCTATTCAGCAACAAATGACATCATTTCCTGTGAGAGCAACAAAAAAATAATACATAAAAAGTGTTACAAAATGCATGTATATATATATATATATATATATATATATATATATGTGAATATACGTGCATAAGATAAAAAGAACAACATGCAAAAAAGAATAATGCAATGTATTCCGAATAATAAAGAAAATAAAAATAAGTTGGTAAATTATAAAACTAACTACTGAATATTCAGCATAATCCTAAGCACAGTTTCATAACTTGCCATTAAGACCTGGTGGAAAAAGACCCCCTAATTTGACTATCCATTTCTTTTCTTTGGTATTCAATAAATTGTGCCATCCTGTTCTGAAATCTTTGTTTCAAAAAATTCTATCAATAATGGTAAATGTGAATTTGGCTGTTTTGTGAATGAGTGAGTGTTTGTACAAAGTGTTGGTCATTCTAGCATTTCTAATGTCTCCCAGATGTTCTGACATCCGACATCTGAACTGTCTGGATGTTTGACCAATGTAGAACGCTTGACATGTGCAAGTTGCCAAGTAAATAACCCACTCACTTCCACAATTAGCAAAACTTGATATCAAATAATTTACCTGTATTATTGCAGGTAAAATTCTTAGTCTTAAAGATGTGATTACAGAAAGAGCAATGCCCACATGGATAACACCCCACTAATTTCTCCCCAGAGAGAGTAGTTTGGTGATGCATGCTCGATTTGGTCATGATCCTTTTGTAATGTGAGAAATGTGACCCCAGGGTTTTTCCTTTTCTATACGAAAACTGACATCTGTCCCCCAACCAATCATCAAGTCGTATGTTACATTTAAGTACATTCCAATGTTTATTAATGATGTGAGTGAACTGATAAGTATTCCTTCCAAATGTTGTGACCAGCCTGATGGTATCCTGATTACCCAAAAAATGTTTGGATTTGTATGTTAACAGGCTGTCCCTCGATTGATTACAAGCCCATCTTGATGCAGTTTTAACATTGTCCTGCTTGTACCCTCTTTCTAAAAATCTATTAGTAAGATCCTGGTGACATATGTTAAGGTCTTGCTCTGAGGAGCATATTCTTCTGATTCTAAGAAATTGCGATTTTGGAATATTATTGATAGTGTGTCTGGGATAGAGACTGGAAGCATGTAGCAAGCTATTATATTGTGGATACTTCCTGTAAACCATTGTTCTTAAAGTATGATCTGGTTTTCGCTCCAAATGTACATCCAAAAAATCAATTTCTTGTACGTTATAATTGACAGTAAATTCAACTCCCCACTTGTTACAGTTGAGATACTCCACAAATTCCTGGAGATATTCAGGGCCCCCTCTCCAAACTAGCCAACAGTCATCCAGATAACGCCACCAGATGTCAATCTCAGGTAAATATAAATTATGCATACCATCATAGATGATCTATTCCTCTATATAACCCATAAATAAGTCCACATAAATAGGGGCAAAAGATGCCCCCATCGCGGTGCCCTGGATTTGCCAATAGCATTGATCTTGGAAATAAAAAACATTCCTGGTAAGTACATGTTCAGCCATGCAAACTAAAAGAGTATTGAAACCAGGAGGATAGATATTTGTTCTGTTAAGCCAAAATTCCAATGCCAGCAATCTGGCCCAATGAGGAATACAGGTGTATAGAGACTTGACATCAAGGGTGCACATGAGCCAATAAGGTTCCAATTGGGATTCTGAAACTATTTGGAGAAATTCAGTTGTATCCTTAATCCTGGCCCTGATATACATCAATAAGGGCTTCAAATGCTCAGTTAGATAAACAGATAAAGGTTCAGTAAGTGAACCAATCCCCAAGACTATTGGTCTGCCGGGAGGTTCCCTAAGAGATTTGTGGATTTTGGGTAATAGATATTAGTATTGTTTGCAAGGGTCCCGTACTGTTAATTGAATTCTTGTTTTGACACTGATAATGCTGATTGTTGGACAACTGTCTTTTACCTTCAGCCCAGTAATAACTGGAGTCCATAATCACTATTGCCCCACCCTTATCCGCTGGAAGAATAACAATATTAGAATTGGATTTGAGATCATCTAAGGCCTGTTGTTCATCTATACTAAGATTCTGTCTCAGAATATTACCTGAACCCAAAACATGATGCAAATCTTTAATGATAGCTTGTTGGAATATATTGACATGCTTGTCCATGGGTGGATTAAAGTTGGATGGTAGAAAATGAAATTCAGCAGATCTTTGAGCATTATCTTGTTGATCAAAGAAAAGTTTCAGATTAATTTTACGACAAAAAGCCAAAGTATCAGCAACAAAAACACACTCATCCACAAAAAATCCTGGGATAAAACCAAGACCTTTATTCAACAAAGATTCTTGAATGGAAGTTAGTACATAACTCGAAATATTATGTATATTTGAAAAAGCTGGGTTCATTTCACTATGCTCTGAAAAAAATCTTCTAGTGTTTCTACACCTGTGCTTGCGTCCCCCCTGTGTCTTTTACATATAAAGGGAATTCAGAATTACGACCCTTTTTAGAAACAGGAGAATCACCAATGTGGTTGACTTCCTTATCTGTAGCAGAGGATTCCTCACCAGAGGTAGTACCCTGAGAGGTATCTTTCTTTAATATTGACCTAGGTCTATTTTTGCGTGAAAAAGTGGGATTCCTAGGAGTCCTGGTACCCTCAGCAAACCTAACATTTCTCTGTGACTCAAAAGGTTTGCCCTTTTCATAATCTTCCACATCCCTAGTAAATTTATGTAATTTTTTCTCCTTTAAACCATTCTCAAAGGCCACCAATTCCCTGGATAATTTACTCAAATTATCCTTAAAATTTGGTAAACTTTCATATTCCTTCAACTGATTACAGGTTTCTTGCACATCACAAATATTGACTTGTACCGTCCTATCATAAAAAGAAGCTAATATATTCACAAAGGACATGGAGGTCTTCTGCTGAGCCAATTTCCGTTCCTGTAAAAGAGTTTCATCTGCTTTACTGACTAGAGGCTGATGTTTAATTCTTAAGCCTCTAGGTGTTATATTGCGATTCTGATAGGCTTCAAAAAGCCTAGAATGCCATATATTACTACGTAAAGTTCTAATTTGTTTGCCCAATTGTGTAAATAGAAAACTACAACCGCCAACTGGATCATTAATGTTTTTTTCTTTGGAACTATTATCCAATGCTATTCCGAAGACCTGGATGTCATCCTTGTCCACGCACAAACCTTGAAGTAATTTATTGAGATCCGTGGCAATAAGTTGTAATGAAAATAATAGTCAAATGTGATGTGTAAATTTCAAGGATATTAGGAATATATACTACACAGGGGATCGATGGCCTAATGAGATCTGTAATAGGGAATTAATAATTGAAATACAAGTCACAGAGAAGTATACAGTATGCCAAGACACCAAATTTCCTGGAATAACCACAGACCCAATAGAAAAAGTCACTTCTGTTCAATGAATATAAATGTTATAACACTAAAGATCCACAATGTTACAAACCAGATGTATAACATGAGACTGTAACTTAATATACTATTGGTAAAGGAACAGGTATTAATAAGTCATTTGCCATAAGGATATCTTTCCCTAAAACTCTGTCCCTGTACATGTAAATGCTTCAAACAGAATATTCTAAAATAACATACAAAATATGAAAGTCAAATAAGAATAATCATAAAAAGTGATCAATACATACTCATGAATGATGCATAGGTATGGACAATCAAGTCTATGCTACAGCTGAGATGCTAGACTGTCCCAAAAGGACAAGTGCAAGCATGTCAATATTCCACTTGTGATGCAAAGGCCTGATATAATTGTACCAAACAGAACCCAATGAAAATGTCTATAGTCAATGTTGAACAATAATAAGTGAAAACTGTATGAAAATACTTATTCACAATAACATACAAGGTACCCTAACTAGGCTAGGTGCCTCTCAAGATAAAGTATCTGTTAACGAAATAGAAAACAAAAGAAGCACTCCACGGCTTAGCGGCAACACTTTATTATAGAATAAAAATAGTAAGCGCTTTCACGTTACAAAGAACGTTTCTTCAGACTTCAAAAAACACATATCCTGACTGCATTTAAATATATATCTATACACTTACTATATATATATATATATACATATTTTAATATGTGTATTCCTATCATTTGATAATTATAACAATTATGAATATTATTAATATTAATATTATTATTATTTAATATTATCAATATCAGAATATGTATATAATATCTATATTCAAATAAAATGTTTATTTTATATATTTTATAGAAACTTTTAGATTCATCAAAGAAATACAACTTTGTTGGTTATTTATATAAGTGATATATTTATATGATATTAATATGAATATATACATATGTCTTTATTACAAGTGTGATTTTGTATTATTTTTACCATAAGGATAGATACTTTATTATAAGCACATTCATTTATAAAATCTATAGAATTTTTTTTATATATTCATTTATATTTATATATATTTTTATATTATTAAATAGGATCATCATTCATTATTTATTTTATTATTTATAACATTCACACTATATATATATATATATATATATATATATATATATATATATATATATATATATATATTTATATAGTATCAAGAATTTTTGTTAAAATTTTAAAACAGTTGATTACAATGTATAGATAGGACGTTTTGTTATATAAGGTTTTATATAGAGTTTCCCTATAGATGTATATATTTCTAATTGATGAAGACATAATTAATTGATAAATTAATTAATTAACTATCTCACTTGATTCTTTAATGATCTGCCTTTAGTGGTTGGTTAGTAAGTGTATAGATATATATTTAAATGCAGTCAGGATATGTGTTTTTTGAAGTCTGAAGAAACGTTCTTTGTAACGTGAAAGCGCTTACTATTTTTATTCTATAATAAAGTGTTGCCGCTAAGCCGTGGAGTGCTTCTTTTGTTTTCTATTTCGTTAACAGATACTTTATCTTGAGAGGCACCTAGCCTAGTTAGGGTACCTTGTATGTTATTGTGAATAAGTATTTTCATACAGTTTTCACTTATTATTGTTCAACATTGACTATAGACATTTTCATTGGGTTCTGTTTGGTACAATTATATCAGGCCTTTGCATCACAAGTGGAATATTGACATGCTTGCACTTGTCCTTTTGGGACAGTCTAGCATCTCAGCTGTAGCATAGACTTGATTGTCCATACCTATGCATCATTCATGAGTATGTATTGATCACTTTTTATGATTGTTTTTATTTGACTTTCATATTTTGTATGTTATTTTAGAATATTCTGTTTGAAGCATTTACATGTACAGGGACAGAGTTTTAGGGAAAGATATCCTTATGGCGAATGACTTATTAATGCCTGTTTCTTTACCAATAGTATATTAAGTTACAGTCTCATGTTATACATCTGGTTTGTAACATTGTGGATCTTTAGTGCTATAACATTTATATTCATTGAACAGAAGTGACTTTTTCCATTGGGTCTGTGGTTATTCCAGGAAATTTGGTGCCTTGGCATACTGTACACTTCTCTGTGACTTGTATTTCAATTATTAATTCCCTATTACAGATCTCATTAGGCCATCGATCCCCTGTGTAGTATATATTCCTAATATCCTTGAAATTTACGCATCACATTTGACTGTTATTTTCATTACAACTTATTGCCACGGATCTCGATAAATTACTTCAAGGCTTGTGCGTGGACAAGGATGACATCCAGGTCTTCGGAATAGCATTGGATAATAGTTCCAAAGAAAAAAACATTAATGATCCAGTTGGCGGTTTTAGTTTTCTATTTACACAATTGGGCAAACAAATTAGAACTTTACGTAGTAATATATGGAATTCTAGGCTTTTTAAAGCCTACCAGAATCGCAATATAACACCTAGAGGCTTAAGAATTAAACATCAGCCTCTAGTCAGTAAAGCAGATGAAACTCTTTTACAGGAATTGAAATTGGCTCAGCAGAAGGCCTCCATGTCCTTTGTGAATATATTAGCTTCTTTTTATGATAGGATGGTACAAGTCAATATTTGTGATGTGCAAGAAACCTGTAATCAGTTGAAGGAATATGAAAGTTTACCAAATTTTAAGGATAATTTGAGTAAATTATCCAGGGAATTGGTGGCCTTTGAGAGTGGTTTAAAGGAGAAAAAATTACATAAATTTACTAGGGATGTGGAAGATTACGAAAAGGGCAAACCTTTTGAGTCACAGAGAAGTGTTAGGTTTGCTGAGGGTACCAGGACTCCTAGGAATCCCACTTTTTCATGCAAAAAAAGACCTAGGTCAATATTAAAGAAAGATACCTCTCAGGGTACTACCTCTGGTGAGGAATCCTCTGCTACAGATACGGAAGTCAACCACATTGGTGATTCTCCTGTTTCTAAAAAGGGTCGTAATTCTGAATTCCATTTAGACGTAAAAGACACAGGGGGGACGCAAGCACAGGTGTAGAAACACTAGAGGATTTTCTTCAGAGCATAGTGAAATGAACCCAACTTTTTCAAATATACATAATATTTCGAGTTATGTACTAACTTCCATTCAAGAATCTTTGTTGAATAAAGGTCTTGGTTTTATCCCAGGATTTTTTGTGGATGAGAGTGTTTTTGTTGCTGATACTTTAGCTTTTTGTCGTAAAATTAATCTGAAACTTTTCTTTGATCAAAAAGATAATGCTCAAAGATCTGCTGAATTTCGTTTTCTACCATCCAACTTTAATCCACCCATGGGCAAGCATGTCAATATATTCCAACAAGCTATCACTAAAGATTTGCATCATGTTTTGGGTTCAGATAATATTCTGAGACAGAATCTTAGTATAGATGAACAACAGGCCTTAGATGATCTCAAATCCAATTCTAATATTGTTATTCTTCCAGCGGATAAGGGTGGGGCAATAGTGATTATGGACTTCAGTTATTACTGGGCTGAAGGTAAAAGACAGTTGTCCAACAATCAGCATTACTTCCATATGTCCTTGGATCCCACTCCAAATTTTAAGAAAGAAACAGATGATTTTTTGGATTCTGCAGTAAAGGAAGAGATTATCAGTGCCAAAACAAGAATTCAATTAACAGTACGGGTCCCTTGCAAACAATACTTATATCTATTACCCAAAATCCACAAATCTCTTAGGGAACCTCCCGGCAGACCAATAGTCTCGGGGATTGGTTCACTTACTGAACCTTTATCTGTTTATCTAACTGAGCATTTGAAGGCCTTATTGATGTATATCAGGGCCAGGATTAAGGATACAACTGAATTTCTCCAAATAGTTTCAGAATCCCAATTGGAACCTTATTGGCTCATGTGCACCCTTGATGTCAAGTCTCTATACACCTGTATTCCTCATTGGGCCGGATTGCTGGCATTGGAATTTTGGCTTAACAGAACAAATATCTATCCTCCTGGTTTCAATACTCTTTTAGTTTGCATGGCTGAACATGTACTTACCAGGAATGTTTTTTATTTCCAAGATCAATGCTATTGGCAAATCCAGGGCACCGCGATGGGGGCATCTTTTGCCCCTATTTATGCGGACTTATTTATGGGTTATATAGAGGAATAGATCATCTATGATGGTATGCATAATTTATATTTACCTGAGATTGACATCTGGCGGCGTTATCTGGATGACTGTTGGCTAGTTTGGAGAGGGGGCCCTGAATATCTCCAGGAATTTGTGGAGTATCTCAATTGTAACAAGTGGGGAGTTGAATTTACTGTCAATTATAACGTACAAGAAATTGATTTTTTGGATGTACATTTGGAGCGAAAACCAGATCATACTTTAAGAACAACGGTTTACAGGAAGTTTCCACAATATAATAGCTTGCTACATGCTTCCAGTCTCTATCCCAGACACACTATCAATAATATTCCAAAATCACAATTTCTTAGAATCAGAAGAATATGCTCCTCAGAGCAAGACCTTAACATATGTCACCAGGATCTTACTAATAGATTTTTAGAAAGAGGGTACAAGCAGGAAAATTTTAAAACTGCATCAATATGGGCTTGTAATCAATCGAGGGACAGCCTATTAACATACAAATCCAAACATTTTTTGCGTAATCAGGATACCATCAGGCTGGTCACAACATTTGGAAGGAATACTTATCAGTTCACTCACATCATTAATAAACATTGGAATGTACTTAAAAGTAACATACGACTTGATGATTGGTTGGGGGACAGATGTCAGTTTTCATATAGAAAAGGAAAAACCGTGGGGTCACATTTTTCACATTACAAAAGGATCATGACCAAATCGAGCATGCATCACCAAAGTACTCTCTCTTGGGAGAAATTAGTGGGGTGTTATCCATGTGGACATTGCTCTTTCTGTAAACACATCTTTAAGACTAAGAATTTTACCAGCAAAAATACAGGTAAATTATTTGATATTAAGTGTTTTGCTAATTGTGGAAGTGAGTGGGTTATTTACTTGGCAACTTGCACATGTCAAGCGTTCTACATTGGTCAAACATCCAGACAGTTCAGATGTCGGATGTCAGAACATCTGGGAGACATTAGAAATGCTAGAATGACCAACGCTTTGTACAAACACTCACTCATTCACAAAACAGCCAAATTCACATTTACCATTATTGATAGAATTTTTGGAAACAAAGATTTCAGAACAGGATGGCACAATTTATTGAATACCAAAGAAAAGAAATGGATAGTCAGATTAGGGGGTCTTTTTCCACCAGTTCTTAATGACAAGTTATGAAACTGTGCTTAGGATTATTCTGAATATTCAGTAGTTAGTTTTATAATTTACCAACTCATTTTTATTTTCTTTATTATTCGGAATACATTGCATTATTCTTTTTTGCATGTTGTTCTTTTTATCTTATGCATGTATATTCATACACACACACATATATATATATATATATATATATATATATATATATATATATATATATATATATATACATGCTTTTTGTAACACTTTTTATGTATTATTTTTTTGTTGCTCTCACAGGAAATGATGTCATTTGTTGCTGAATAGGGTATCATATATAAATGCAGTTTATGAACTGATTGACTATGTATAACCACTGAAGAAAGCTATATGCTGAAACCGGCCTGGTAGAATTAAATAAATCATTTTTGCTTCGTATCCTTGGTGCTGGCCTTTTCTCTGTTTGCTTACATTCAAGTTGCTTTGGCGCGTGCATCTGCCGTACTTGCTAGCACGTTTTTGGAGTAATTATGCTTACAGATCAGCTATTATAGGTGGCTGTACCTATGCTGAGTATGTGTGCCATCAATGGGCCACTTAGTGACCCCCTACATTGATAGTACAGTGGATGCCTAAGTGGGTGCTTTTTAAATGATGCCTGAGTGAGGGATATAGTCAGACAGCATGGCTCAGTCCAGGGAGTTGTATGCACTGATGACATCTCACCCAGATCCTTGGTGACTACCTCAAAAGTGTCCACCACGTTTAACAGTCATAATTCCCCCTGTCAGACATTCAAACTGTGTACAGTCAAATGTGTGTAGATCACATATACATGTGTTCATTAGGTCCGTGATGATTGCCCCTTTGGCCATACAGATATGGCTACTCAGGCAAAGAGGTCTATAGTTCTGGTGGTCAGTGCAAGCACCACCTTTGTGTAAGGGTATAACAGTTGCCGTTGTCCAGTCAGCAGGGGTCGAGCTGGTGGTTTCAGTATGATTGCAAGGTGTTCTCAATGGTGTTAGCAGTCCATGACACATCCCACATAGGATGCAGCCTGGGATGTTAGCATGTCCAATAGATGCTGTGTATCCTCCATAGAGAGGCCATTTACAACTCGCTCTGTAGATACGGAAGTTATGGGACAGGTTATTGGAATGTCGTATGTCACATGTGGTGGGGATAGGGGAGTGAAGTTGACACATAACATCTGGGACTACAGGTTAGCTTTGGGTACAGACCCATTCTATGTGGCATCATTAAGTATGAGTTCAGTGACAATCTGTACCTGTCCTTTGATATTCCACATGTAACTACACTGTATGTTGTGGTTTTGCTTTGTGTGGGTGGCTAATTTTGTCACTTACTATGTCTAAACAACATCACAACAACACTATGTGGTTGTTGTAGCTGAGGAGGTTGTGTCACCCTATTAAACGGGGCACCTTCACCCCAACTATCACACAGCAATGTCCACCTCCTATTGTACAGCCTGATACTGGCAGTTGTCCATCAGGCAGGTCTGCTGTGCTATGAGGAGCCTGTGTTCCTCCTGTCAGGTACAACCGAGTTCATGCAGTTGTAATGCTGCTGCCATAATCCATGGGTGTACAGCTGTGAATACTTGCCATCCCATCAGAGGGGGAAGATGCAGTTAAGCTATGCAAACCATCCCACATGAGGTAATAAATGGCTTTGTTGAAATATATGTCTGTATTATCTGTAAGGGAGGGTTAGTGCTAGTAATTTTAATGACACTGATCTGTGGTCAGATGCCACCAGGGAGGATCTCACATTGGGGATCTGCAGTGTTCACCCATATTGGTAAACATATGTTGGAATACATTGGTTTCCCTTGGGGGGGATATCACGACACTGCTCCAGGACATTTTAGTTAAGGACATAGACTAACCTTTGGGCAAGTGAGCTGCAGCATGATTAAGCAACATAGCTGATGGTCACTTAATGCCACCCCACAACATGGTGTAATGATATATCTTGATAGACACGTGTACATACAAATATGCACATTGGGTGCCTGGATACATGGAGGTGTTCCTGTAGCTAGCTATTGCTTGATTATGTGCCCTTCCAGTACTGAATGGCACCTGCATTGTCTCCAGGAAATCAGAGTGTTTCACAAAATCTGGATGTGTATCTATCCTTAATGAGTATGTATACACCACCTGCATTACCTTGAACACTGTCATTTTGATGTTTGGAGATGTGGATGGACATGTAGTCTGGTATGGCTGTGATGCTGTCCACAGCCTTGAACCAGATATCCTTCACTGCACACATGTCTGCATAATCCAGGGTGGGGACACAGGTTCAGTGTTGCCATACCCATTGTGTAGCAGCATAAGCATGATGTTGTATAAAGATGGCGCTGTCATTGCCAACTTTCCCATGAACAGTGCATCTAAGATGCATTGTGGAGGTGTCAGTAGCCATGGCCGTTACTCCAAATCTCAGGGGTGAGAGATGAACACCATCACTGGTGAAGCATTGATGTCTGTTGAGAAAGGCATCCCAGACAGAGACACATGTGGCAGATCCCCTTGACAATGACACTACATGCTAAGGCAATTATTGACTTCCATCAATTTCCATGTGTATAGAGCCATCATACCAGGTGAATGTCAACTGCAGCCAAAAGGTATGCATTTACCTGTGAGAGACACGGACTGCCTAAGCAGTCATACACACATACAGGAACTATGATGTGAGCATTATGTTATCTGATATCCCTTGATTTGCAACAATGTATAGTAAGGCCTATTGAGTCAACCCACAGGCAGTTATCTGTGATATGTCCCATATGCAGCCACTTGACACAGATATCATTGTGTCTTACAATGTAATCACCTCTGACTAAGAGGAGTGATTTTGTGTTTTGCCTTGGGTGTTTGACCAGTGAGAGAGTGGTGCATGCAGTATTATGTGTACTATGCACTCCAGAGGCAGGATGTTCTGAGGTCTCTGTTTGGCAATGTGCCTGGTAAGGAGCGGCACACATACAAGTGTGTGTGATGTGGGTATGTTTGGTGCAGGATGTGAGCTGTGCATGTTGATATAATGCTCATTGCTGTATGTAATGACTGCTGTTGGAGACACCATGGCAGCAAGGTTTGAAATGCAGTTACATCCATCACACGTTTTGTTTGTGTGTCACAGGTGTAGAGGGGTGGGGACACTTCCAACAACACAGCAGCAGGTCCTGCAAAGGTAGGGTCATGCTGCCACACCCTTAGGGTTGACAGCCTGATATACAGAGTTTGCAGGCACACCTTGCAGTGAAGATGTGGATGCCTGTGCATGCATAGAGGACGACTTTCTGGACATTACATTGGCCTCGCAAGAGTACAATGCCTGTCAAACAACTTGACAGCACACTGGTTGTTGTGTGGCATGATGTGGGAAAACAGATGTGTGTTGGGTACATAACTATACAATATGACATGCTAGGACATGTAGAAGGTGAACACACATTGGCTAAAGATGGCCAGTCTGCTGCAGTAGACCTCACAGCCATGTCATGCAGATATACACCAGTAATTTGTTGAAGGGCATGATGCATGAAGTGCTGTGAAAGTGTCATCTACGATGGCTCACCAGTAGTGTGCTGATTGCTACGTCAAGACTGGACATTGTACATTATATTGCGGCACTACAGCAGTGCTACTAATTTCCCTCTTGTCAGTTCCCTAGTGACATATCACCAACCCTGGAACAGACGGCATAACACATGCAAAAATCAACTGATTGCCTGGGTTGCTAATCAAGGCATCTACTTGGAAAAGGGTATTTGAAGCCTACAGAGCCTTTCATGATGTGGAACAGCTATGTGGATGAACAAACAGGCTGTATCCTGCTTGTCATCATGGGCTTTGTAGTACCGTTTTCTGTGTGATAGAAAACGTATTGGAACATGGTATCTCATGTGAGAGTGGTGTTGGTGAGACCAGCATTAGTAGTAACCAGGCACCGGCAATTCTGTTTACTACCCTGTTTTCCACAGTCTTCACAAGGTAATTATGTACTTCCAGTACACATAAATTGGGTAGTGTCCAACTGCAGAATACCAGTGTAAAACCCCAACCTTACCTTTAAGGGGTATACATATTACACTTCCCTAAAGTGTTTGTCTGCGCTCTGTTCTTGGAACAGGCTGGAAGTAACTGCAACACTTAGTTGCACAAAGGACAACTAGCATGTAGTGCCAAGCAGTGTCCCTAGATCTCTGAGTCATGTGACATGACATGCCATGAAAGGAGTTAGCATGGATACAAACAGTAGCACTGTCATACTGACACTGGACCACACACTGTTTGTTATGTTCAAGGCCACATCATGCCTACTGACTTCATATGGTGGGCCCTACTGAGTGTTACAGTATGCAATGGATGACGGGAATATTACTTACTCTACCTACCATGGCCTGAGAAAGTGTTTGACAATATTAGGCCAGCAGACCTTGCTGGAAACTGTGTAGGCTCTCTACAGAGTATTATATCAGCTGATGGGTAGGCAGGTGTCTGACAGTCATAATCTGGGAAGATAGCATTGGCAGACCTATGCTGCAATGATGTTAGTCACCAGTGGATTTACCCAGACATCAATGATGGCATACCCCTTATACCAATTCCCTCTCTGCAGCCAAAGCCACTGAATGTGCCATCTGACTGGCTACATTAGCAGGTGATTGCATATCAGGAGCTGCCACTGAATTCCACATAGAAGCAAAAGTTACCCAGAATGGCCTGTGACACACATTCAGTTGCTGTCTGAGCCACTGACAAATACTAAATGCCAACAACTGCACAATACTATCCTTTGAAAAGTCATCCACCCCTGGGAAATATAGTAGTGTCTACACACCACACAGTTGAGCCATTACTCATGGATGTATGGACACAGAGAGAAATGTAGCCTTTGACTTTAAGTGGTCAGTGAGATGTAGGGATGCATTCAGTGTTGTACAAGCTAAAGTGACAGGTCTGTGATGTAACTCCCAGATTGTTATTGCCATACTGAATGTGGCACTCATCACACCTATCATTGTGTACAATGGCACCCTTGCTATGTCACCACACAGGCATATTGTACAACTGTAGCAGCAGCCACACAAGTTCCATGGTACAGCAATACACATTGCAGATAACATGTCCTATGGAGTCCATGTCAAGACCATACATGTGCAGTCAGTTTCATAAATGCTTTGTAGGGGATGTGTATGGCTGCCATACAGGGAGGTATCAGATCCCACTGTGTACCCCCCATGCATCCATGACAGGACTAACACATGTCTTGCCCATCCCACACACCTACACAATCACTGTGGCATACATAGAACATGGTATAGAGACAGGTATGTAACACAGACAGTAGACCCTATATGTAACAGGTCCCCTATGCATGTGAAGCACACATCTGCTGTGACACACATTATGTTCAGGTTACACCATCGTATGCAGAGCAAGACAGCCATAGCTGTTGTTGGACAAATGTCTGTACTGGACACAGGAAATGGGTAGATGGGTCATCCCCAGCACCATAGCTTGTAGATGTGTTAGCTCCCACAAACCTGGTGAGACTTATCAAGGGTATCAGACCTTTTCACAGATTAGGGATGCATAAGTATGCTGAATGACACCATTGTCATTGTCAGCCTGTTACACACATATTGACTTATGGAGCCATGCACCTATAGTGCTGTACATTGCTGAGGACATATTTCTTCTGTGCTGACATTATATCATGTGCTGTGACATCTATAGCTTTATTGCTGCTATGTATACATAGGTGTCCCCAACAGAATTCTGAAACAGAAACATAAACAGGTCCATGACACACCTTTAATTGTGTAGGTATACAGCCATTACAACATCATACAACATAAGGTACACATACATGTTGATTTATATAGTCACCCTGTGCATCACACACATAGCTTCATTTCCTGCATTAATGAGGATGACAAGGATGCGGCACAGGTTTCATCACTTGCACAGGGTGTTGTGTGGGGGTGCAGGAGGCCTAGGCTGACCCAAAAGGTTGACAGCATGTGTGTGTGAGTCAGGAAGAGAAGCAGGCAAGATGGACCATGGAATTATGCCATGTGTGTCTGTAGGTGACCTGCATTTGACAGTGGTTTGTGAGTGTGTGCATGTACACAGTCATTCTCAGTGCTAGCCCTACATGTGTGTATGTTGGACAGCTTTGAACCATGCATGGTAGAACTGACAGTTTACTTTCTCCAGCCCTGAACATGGGAACTGGCTCTACAAGGAGTTGCACTGGCTTTTCCATGCCCAAGGTCAGAATTGGTGCTAGTACCTGACAGTGACTGCTGTTTGCTGGGACAGTGTCCTCCACGGGAATGCTCAGGACCTCAAACCCATGGCCTGCCATGTCTTGGCATGGATAGCACACTCTTCTCTGTAGTGCTGGATGTATTGCCACTATCGGAGCATGATTGTGCATGGCCACATGGACTCTCAGCAGATGGGGTTGCTGACCTACATCCACAAGGCTGACACTAAACTCAAACCACATGTTCTAGCACAGACACTGTGCATTCCAAGACAGACACTGTCTCAGTCCACCTTCTGTCCACTGCGTCAGTGAACCAAACCAGGGTGTCACCAATGAGGTGTAGGTAGTCACAGATGTCAGACTGTGCTGCATCCATAACTCTGAGCATACATTTGGAATTCCTTTCAGAATGTGCCTGTGTCTCCATGATGGCTCAAAACATACACCAAGTGAACCATGATGTGACACCTACAACAGGTGGTAGAAGGACAGCAGGCATCCTACAAGCATCCCTATCAATCTGCCTGTGTGGAACCTCTACCAGCTGTCTCGCTATGGCCAGTATCTACCCTCACTGGAGCCATAGCTGCCACATGTTCCTGTTCAATGTCCAACCCTCTGACTGTCCAATATCTGTGGCTTCTGGTGACTGGGTATGTGTAAGCATGTTAACTGTGTGCGGTGACAATGACCCCAGAGGAGTGATGTCAACCTTTGGGACATATTCAGCCCCTGAAATCCCAGCTGTGCCTCACTGTGGCCACCATCATCATCAGAATCTGAAGAGACACTGACATCAGGTTGTGTAGAGGACAGAGACCAACCCCTGGTCAACTGTGATAAAAAAGGAAAAAGCAGTACATTAATACCTACACTATTGTGCTCTGCAGTACTATGTTGCAATAAATGTACAGTTCTATACACTGTTGGCACTATTACAGACCTAACTGTATAAAAGACAAATTCACAAACCCAGAAGTACACAAAATGAGGCAGATGAGCAAACAAAACCACGGATACATGTAAATCCACTCAAAATGTGTTAGTTAAGCACACACTTTCCTCAAAACGTATATATGGCTTCATCAGAACAATGAATGCATAGAACCCTCAGTTTAAATATACTCCCCCAGCAACAATTATTACATCACATCCTTAACAATTAAAAAGGCAATACACATAAAAAGTTAAAAACCTAATATACTATACATAAAATACTCAACATGAATTGAACTGTAAATATTACATAAAATACAACAATTTAAGTTTCAACAGAGACATAATACTAATCCTTTCATTAAGGCCAGGACTTACATTGGCATTCAACTTAATTTGCTACTTTAGTTCTAAAAATTCTAAATATTCATCTTCTGGCACCAAGTCAGCATGGTCTATTGCACAAAACTTGAATTTGAACTTCCCCTGTAACTTAAGTAAACTGACTCTTACATTATGAGCTGTAATACTTACCGTATAGGGTTAGGACACCTTAGGAAACCTTGTAAACTGCAATAGCCCCGCTACGTTCTCTTCCCCCTTTGGCTGACCTGGTGTGACTTAGTGTAAGTTTTTTTCTTTGTATGGATCTTTTACTGTTTTTTTTGTGTAACTGAATGACCTGCAGCTAAATTCTGATTCTGCACAGGCTGCTCTATTTTTTTTTGCAGAGGCTCTATAAGTAGCTAGTGACGTTACTGAATTTCTGTGGTAATATTTGTGTTTAAACTGAAACTGTACCTAGAGAAAGTGTATAATCAGAGCTACTACTTGCTGCATGTGTTTTTAATGTTTAAATTGCACACACACATTGAAGAAGTGCTTTTATGACTTGAATAACTTGGGCTAGCTATACCTGAA
Organism: Protopterus annectens; assembly: GCF_019279795.1. Classification (NCBI taxonomy): domain Eukaryota; kingdom Metazoa; phylum Chordata; order Ceratodontiformes; family Protopteridae; genus Protopterus; species Protopterus annectens. The sequence continues at coordinate 394,456,501 of NC_056740.1, read as the reverse complement.
GTGCTTTTACTGGCAATTTTCCAGTTGTACAATTGTGAACAATTGATTTAGTTTTTCTGGTATATCTTTAAAATCTGGCAAGTGTTTATTTACTGCATTGCTCTCTTGCTTAGGTTTCTTAGCTATAAATCTTAGTTCATTCTGAAGTATGCTACTTTACTCCCCCACCCTCAAACCTTTCTGAATCTATTATTATAAAATAACTGTCTGTTGTTGCCTTCATGCTTACCCTAGAATCTCTGCTTTTCTCATTTCCTAGTTGAACTCTACAGTTCCCTACAAAATGGAGTCTACAGGACTGCAGTTGGTCACCATAGCAAAATCAGTTTCTCTCAGCATTTAAGCAGAGTAGGTTGCACACAAAAGCATTTGTTAAACTTTCACTTACAGTGCTGTGTAATTAAGCAGGTCACCATTTTGGTCAGCCATAGGGCTCTTTTTTCTACTTGAGTGTTTGCCTCCTTCCTCTGTAACTTAAGTAAACTGACTCTTACATTATGAGCTATAATACTTACCTTATAGCTTTAGGACACCTTAGGAAACCTTGTAAACTGCAATAACCCCGCTACGTTCGCCCTCGCTACGCTTGGGCTCTATTCGCTCCCCTCCCTACCCCAATTCCCTCCTGCCCCCAGTACCTCTAAATTTAAAGTACTATAGCTACTCCCCCACTTTCTAGATCCTATCTGCTTTCATCTGTGATAATTCCTCCCACCCCCATTCGTCTACCTACATTTCAATAGCACATATTAGCTTTCATCTGGCATTCTCCCATTCCCCTTCCAGTACCTTTACCTCACCCCTCTATCTTCTGGTGTTGCATCACCAGGTAAAACAGTTCCTTAACTTACTAGCTGAATCACAAATAATGATATACTCCTCTTTACTAACCCTCTTGCTCGCACCATACCTCCTTACCTTGTATGAAAACCAGTTTCTCACAGGATTTCAGGTCCCAAAAGGCCATGCTATCACCCCAGCTGTAAATCCTCCGACCTTCAACCATACTTACAGTACCAGGTCCTAGCCAACATCTTGTTCAGTCTATCAGCATCTCAAACCCAGGCACATTAGCCCTAGATCCAAACACTACCACAAACTAATAAACAAATTCCTGAAGTTCATCACCAAGTATAGACTTAACCTAATACTTGGTGGTGATATTCACCCCAACCCTGGCCCACCCACTTCAGATACACATACCCCCTCTACTTGCAATCTAAGCTACAAACCTACAATTAATAAGCCAACTAACTCTCTCCTAGCCTGTCATCTCAATATTAGAAGCATTAATAATAAGGTACATGAATTGCATACACTTCTGGATGTCCACTCCCCTGAGATTCTCTGTTTATCTAAAACCTGGTTAAAACCTAACACTACAGACAATGAAGTGTTATCACCTGGGTACAACATACACAGGCTGGATCGTGCTTCCAGGAAGGGGGGTGGGGTAGCTGTACTCTATAAATCTGAGTTGAATGTCACCACAGATGTAATACAACCACCTCAGATTAATAAATCAAATATTCTTGCCACCAAATTGCAACTTAATAAAAATAAATGAATTAATATCGTCTGTATGTACATTCCCCCAGGTAACAATATATCTACACTTGAAGATATCCTGCACTGGCTATCATGTCACTACCCCCAAGAAACCCTACTACGTGGAGACTTTAACATAGACTGGGGCACCTGTTCCTCAGAATACCCAACCACCCATATTAACCTGCATGCATTTACACAAATCATATCCACCCCTACCAGGATAGGTAAACCCAACCAAAAAGAACACTAGAAGATAGAGTGGTGAGGTAAAGGTACTGGAAGGGGAATGGGAGAATGCCATACTTGAGTGGTTACTCATAAATAGTCACCCCCAACTGTACACCTCTGGTACCCTCCCTGATGGCCTAAACGATCACCTTCTCACATATGTAATTAAGCACAAAGCCATTAATTCCCAACAACCCTTACTCAGAAAGGTTAGAAACAATAAAAACTTTAACCCTGCCAAATTCCAACAAGAACTAAACTCATGCATTTGGTCTATTCTAAAACACCTCCCCTTAGAGGAAGCAGTAGCATACTTAAACAACAAATTCCTTGAGATCCTTGATTTGCATGCACCTGTTCATTCAAAGAGAACCAAGGCAAAAACTGTGCCATGGCTTTCTAAAGAGTCTAAACTCAAAATTAACCTTAGAAACAAAGCATTGGCTTTATGGAGTTCTTCTAAAGACCCCCAAGATCACATTAAATAGAGGCAATCCAGGAACTAAACAAAAAAAAAATCCATTTTACAATACAAAAAAACAATACTACTGTAATTTACAGACAGTAAATCAAAATAACCCTCAGATGTTTTGGACAGGTTTAAATAATCTACTACATCCTGGGCAAACTTCAACCTCAATCCCTACTGCTACTATTAATAAAACCCCTGAAGATGTTTCTGACAGTTTTAACCGATTCTTTACTGAGACAATTCAAGTCCTAGCTAGCCAACTACCTCCTAGCTCCCCTGGTCCTGAAAGTACCACCCCTAGAAACCTACTCGAGTTCAGCTTCCAACCAGTCGTGACTTCACTTATCCGTACCTTGATCAAAAAATTAAAACCCACTACACTTTCTGCTGATCAACTCCCTGCCAAGTACCTACAAAAATCAGCTGATGCTATTGCTTACCCCGTCTCAATACTAATCAATTGAACCATAGTAGAAGCTAAAATTCCCACCATCTGGAAAATATCCTGTGTAATCCCACTTCACAAAGGAGGCAGCTCTACTGAATTCTCCAGTTATAGGCCAATAGCTATACTCTCTCCACTTGCAAAGGTTATGGAAAAATGTATTCATAAACAACTCATGCACCACCTAATCCAGAATCACCTTATGGCAGACACTCAGCATGGCTTCCGTCCTCATCACAGCACTACTTCAGCCCTCCTAGCCTTTACCAACACCATAAACCATAATTGCAGCAATAATTATATATCCTCAGCCCTCTTTTTGGATCTTTCCAAGGCATTCGATATGGTTGATCACCAACTTTTAATCTACACCCTGCAAACATTCTTTCTAGATACTAGAGCTCTTCAATGGTTTCAATCCTACCTGAATTGTTGACAGCAGGCTGTCCTCTGACAGAACAAACTCTCTAATCTTCTATCTAACACCCTTGGAGTACCACAAGGCTCTATACTAGGGCCCTTGCTGTTCTCCATCTTCATTAACGACCTTTATACTATCATCCCAAAAGTCAGCTGTATCCAATATGCTGATGACTCTACTCTGATTTGCTCGGCCACATCTCCAATAAAGTTATGGTCAGCTACCCAGATCACCTTTAATACAATAGAAAACTGGCTTTCTGAACATCATCTGATCCTAAATCCCCAAAAAACTAAAATGCTGTTATTTTCACCAACATGTAGGTCTACCGCTTTCACTTTACCATAAATTCAAATGATGGCACAATAATCTCCCCGACCCCTCTACAAAACTATTAGGTGTCATCATAGATAATAATCTGAAATTTGACCTACATGTTAACCAAACTATCAAAACGATCAATAAAAAAACTGGGGTCACTTTACAGAATAAAAGCCTTCCAAACCCCTCCAGCTAAAATTGCCATAGCTCGCTCTCACCTTCTTTCAACCCTTCTGTATGCATCCCCTCTACTCTCAAATTTAAACAAGACTGTCCTTAACAAACTCTCAATTTTTCTACAACCACATTGCCAGGTTTGCCACTGGGCTGCCTTTTAGGACACATCATTGCATCAATCTAAATCAGCTTGGGTGGCTTGAACTACCTAGCCTAATCCAGTATAACCAACTGATTATGGCCTATAAAATCCTCTATAATCTGGACAATACTCCTGCACTTAAAAATATTATCACCCCCTATAACAATCCTAGACCGCTTCGATCCTCTAACAAACTACTAATTCAGACTGGCAAAATTAATAACACAGCCGATGACTCTCTCTTTGCAAATTCTGTAAGTAGACCCTGGAACTTTCTTCCAGCTGATATTACCTTACTTTCTACCTTAGGTCAATTTAAAACTAGACTCAAACAACATTTGGCACTTAACTGGCTATGTCAATGTATCAAGCCTGGCTAACTCTCTCTAGAATGTGTAAAAATCTGTTAACCAGTTTATTGTGTAATTTAACTTAATCCTGATTTATGCTCAGGATTAACTCTAACCTGTGGAACTTGTTTAACTTGCTTACTTATGTAATCTCTGTAAATAGTCTGCTTGTAATACGTAATGCTGGTATTATGTAATGCTGTATCTGCTTACCCTTGGAGCTTTTCTCCCTGGGCCTCTGCTGAAAATGGACATGCATCCAGTTGGACGATCCCGGTCAACAAATGTAAAATAAATAAATAAATAAATAAAATAAAATGTGTGGGACACATCTGAACATGATTAAATAAAACATTTTTATCATTATTATGTCTGATGTCGTATAAATGTTCATATACACTTTGTTTAAGAGCCCTCTTTGTTTTTCCCACATAAAATCCATCACAGGAATCACATTTAGCAATATAGACCACCCCTTTCGAGAAACAATAGCACTTCTTCCTGGGGAAAATAACCCCAAAATTCTTGATATAAACATTGTCACTGTCCAGTATGTGGGAACATTGTGTACACCTACCAAATTTGAAACAACCGCAGTCTTTATATACCATCCTAGTTGTTTCTAACAAACTCTTAAAGCATGCATCCTTCTTGTATACTATAACTGGTTTGTCACACAATTTCCTATTAACCTCGTTATCTAGGGTAAAAAACGTCCAAAATTTCTCTATGATGTTCCTAATATCATAGAAATTAAGCATACAGGGAATAACAAGGTCTCTTGGAAATTTGCCCTGTGTGTCCCTACTTGGACTAACAACTGCCTCTGCCACATTGAGCAGAATTTAACAAATGTACCTGATTGCCTTTTAAATTTGACCTCATTTTCTATTGTATTAACAAATTCCAAAGGATAGTCTCTTTTTATGAGCATCCCACTTAAAATCTCACACTCTCTTTGAAAGTCATCCTCCTCGGAGGTCATTCTGGCAATTCTGACATATTGCCCCTTATCCATTTCCCTTTTCTGATGCACAGGGCGCCAACTTCCAAAGTGCAATAGTGTGTTTGAATAAGTAGGTTTTCTGTACAATTTTGATATAAAAGTCTTTCTCAAATAATCTTTTATAATAGTGTCATCCAGAAAATTAAGCTTGTTGCCATCTTTACTAACTGTCAATTTTAAAAAATCTGTAGTGGTGTTAATATAAGTTACAAACTCATTCAAACTTTCCACACCACCTTTCCACAGAAGGACTATATCATCCAGGTAGTGGCCATATAGAGCCCACAACTCTCTGAATTTCAAGTTCATAATAAATTGGTCCTCCCAATGGGCCAGCACTATGTTGGCGAATGCTGGTGCACAACATGCTCCCATGGCCACCCCCTGTCTTTGCCTAAAAATATACCCTTCAAAAGTCAAGAAATTATTTTCTAGAACAAGTTCCATGCAGGTTCTTAAAGTTAAAAATGTGTTATGCCCCATTTCTGTGTTAAAACACAGATAATCATAGAACCATTCCAGCCCTTCTGTATGCGGTATCACAGAAAACAGGTACTTAATATCCATGGTGACCCTGATTAAACTGTCGTGATACATTTCAGGTCTGATTTTACTTAAAAAGTCCCATGAATCCTTAATGACCCATTTTCTTTGATCCAAGATACCTTTGACTTTACTGTCAATATACCTGGCTGGGTAGAAGGTTTTAGATGCCTTCGCATCCACAATTGGACGAATAGGTGGGTAAATAATGGATTTGTGGGGTTTTGGGATGCCAAAAATAGTTGGCGTCCTAGGGCATTTCAAATCCAAAAAATCATGAGTTTTCAAACATATTTGCCCATTAAGTAAAAGTTCATCCACTGTAAGGTCAATATTCCTATAGGCAATGTTTATTTCATTAACAGAAGCTTCTACATAAGTGTCACTGTACAATAAATCAAACATTCTGCTATTATAATCAGCAACATTCATGATAACAAGCCCCCACCCTTGTCAGGCTTCATTACCCTTAAAGTTTGGTTACAGATAATGTCCTGTAGAAGTCACCATTCTACCTTGTCCAAATTACTAGGGAGCTCCTTGTGATTAGACCTAACTAATGCTCTAACCTCATTATCACACAAGGCTTCATATAAAGTAACCAATGGATGGGTAGGAGAAATAAAAGTGCTAGGTCTGTGTGGTGTAACAATAGTTTCCATGTGTGTGTTGTTACTAAAAAACAAAGCCAGATTCAATTTTCTACTATACAACTTTAAATTCAGTATAGTGCCCACCAAATCAGAATTGCTACCAGGGACAACATTCAGGCCCTTAGAAAATAGATTAGCCCACTGCACATCAACTTTAATCTCACTATAGTTGTAGATAGTAAAGTCCCCATCAACATTTTTATAGTGTCAACAAGTTCTACTTTCTCCAATAAGATTGCGTTCTCCCCCTCCAATGCTCCTGATAGTTCTCCTGCCCATACCTGTAACCACCAGGTCTCATCTCTCCCTGATTCCTGATCCTTTCGGACCTCCTTAGTGGTGGGGGGGTCTAAAGGGACAGCACTGTTTAAATACTCTCCAACTTCAACATTTTCACCATCACCCTCATTATCTTCAACATGTGGCCCATCAAAGGGGGGTCTGGGTATGCCCTCCCTGCTTCATAATCTCCCTTGTCCCTCCTTAATTTGTTTTGTTTCCTCACTTTTAAATCAATTAAATCATTGTCAACAATTTTAAAAATATTGCAAAACTCTTTCTTTTTACATTCAAACAACAAATCATTTTTAACATATGCTTCAATTTTATCAATGTCCCTAATTAATAAAGCCATTTTCCTGTTATTGTTAGTTATTAATAATTTCAAAAGCTCACAGCCTTGCCTGTTAAAAAATACGATCAAGTCCATATGCAGCTGCAAGTGCTTAATAAGTCCAGTGGGAAATTTCCGGAGTCTTAGCCCCCTTGGCACTTGCTTGTGGTTCACACACTCCTGTAGATACAAATGTTCCAATTGTAGTTTTTTGTATTTATGTACCAAGTCCTGGAACTGCTTAAATTTTTGGTCTAAAGACCCAGCCGTTTCCTCCATAGTGTTCACCTCATCATCAAGGTTCAATTAATTTCGAAGCCATTGCTCAGTGGAAAAAGACACCAGAACGATCTCACTCCCTCTCGGCTTAGTCAGCTGACTAGTCCTTGGCCTATCGCACGATCCATTCAAGCCGCCATTACTTCCTTGTGTTCCGTTGCCATAGCAACACTCTCTTTGTGCTGGGGTAATTAATGAAGGCTCAGGAGACTGCAAATGTGCCCCCTCTGTATTCAAATTAGTTTGAACAACCATAGGGGCATTATTGCCTTGTTTATGCACCAAATCATCCACTTTAAGATTAAGGTCTCTTACCGACATTGATAAGGAAGCCAATGCTTCAGTCAAAGTCTGTAAATCCAAAATGGCCGTGGTTTTAGAAAGCTCACCTCCCTCCATACGAACCAACTGTATAAAAGACAAATTCACAAACCCAGAAGTACACAAAATGAAGCAGATGATTGAACATGACCACTGATACGTGTAAATCCACCCAAAATGTATTAGTTAAGCAAAATTAGTCAATTATTAAGGATGTGATATAATAATTGTTGCTGGGGGAGTGTATTTAAACTAAGGGTTCTGTGCATTCATTGTTCTGATGAAGTCATATATACTTTTTGATGAACACGTGCTTAACTAATACATTTTTGAGTAATTTTACACGTATTCGTGGTTGTGTTCGATCATCTGCCTCATTTTCTGTACTATTACAGACCTGTTGAAACTCCAACCTCATATAGTAGGGCAAGAGGACATTACTATTCCCACAAACAGCTGTAGTTACTTGTAAATAAAAGCCCTTTACACAGCAATCTCACCAGAAAAATGAGGTACACTGTTGACATTTGTGAAGACTCTGCACAGTTGGCACATATGGAAATCTGCAATGTTCTGACAATACTGTGACATCTATCAGTGTGGTGACATCTACAAGGCATATGTATGACTGTAACGTGTACAGTCATAAAATATATGTGCAGTTGGCAATTATGATAACAGTACAGCACTCCAGGCAGCAGGTCTGGGATGATACTTTAGGGATTACGTTACTGTAAACCTACATTCATAACAAAACAGTGTCATGCTTACCAGGAGCAGGAGCAGGACCATGGCCTTGTCCAATACCTGATGGACCTGTGCAAAGTAGAGGGAGAGGTAATGTCAGTACCACCGCATGTTGCACCACAACAAGGTAATACATCCATATATCTCACATTAACAGCAGCTACTATGTTAATTATTGTATTGATCAACAGCTGAGCATGAGAGTCAAACTGCAGTTAACCCCCCCCCCACAAAGAATGCAGAGCTGAAACCCAAGTAAGAGTATGTACACCCTGACACACTGAATGATACATTATTGCAATGGTGATCAAACTAAGCTTACCTGCATGCTCCTCTGCCATGGAAACTATGGCACCCACATCCACAATGTACACTGTGATGGATGCCTGGGAGCTGTTGTGTGTGTTTAGGTTTGCCAGGAATTCCTCAGTAGCTGAGAGTGGTTGTTCTGCTGCAGGCCTTCCACCGGTGATGCTATGATCCCTGGCTACACGTGCTGCTCTTCTGTGTGCAGCATTGCTCATGTCCATTGCACAATGTCGAACCTGCTCATATGTCCTGCTCTGATGACCTGTAGCATTCCCATCATGGATGAGGTTAGCCCACAATGCTGTCCACTATTCCCTGTTTTGCCTTCCCCTAGATTGTAGGAGTTCATGCTGTTGCCAGAGCCTTTCAGATATAATCTCATTCTCAGCATCCATGAAAGGTGCATGGCATCTTGGTTACATGTGTCCTGAAAGACAACAAATGGGAACACATGACAAGATCACATACGTAAAGTACATAGTGTAGAGATACAGCAAGAACAGACTGGCTGGCTGTATCCACTACTTGATCACACATGTCATATTCCACAGTGTGCAAACATACAAAGTGTGTGGATACAACTACAATACTATCGATAGTCAGCTATTCCCGTGTGTGCCACGACAGATACACCCAACACTGGAGTCTACTGTAGTGTGTCCCCTAGGGGCAACTCCCCCTGATAATATGTCAAAACAACAGTTCCAAACAAATAGCAGTGTGCTATTACAACCATTATAAAGGGACAGTCCCAAGAGACCAGTGTGTTACATTGAAAAAAAAACATTGCACCCTTGATGTATTGTATGTCCTCTGTAGGTGTAACACATCTGGATATCAATGAAATGTCATTATCACAGTTGTAAGAAAGGCTTAATGCTGTAATCCCTATTCCCTTTATGTATATTCACATGTCTCCATCCTGTTGCAAACAAAAAGGTTATATACCTGCTAGAGTGCAAAACTCCTCTGTTGATATGTGGTGATATTTAAGTTTTTGCAAATGTGTGTTCTGTGTGCAGAAAGTCTCATACAGAATGGCTGCACATAGCCAGCATGTTTGCCTTTTAACATGGTTCTCATTAGCAGGTGATTGCCTCTTAACCAATCTGTGGTTCTGAAATGTGAATTGCAGCCAACACAGCTGATTTGCACTATCATCAGCCAATGACATATAACCACTGTGTAAGATATGAGGCCTCCATGTAGATTACAAGCCCTTTCTGATTTGTTGTGCTGGACCTTACTGGGGTGAGGAGACTATGTCATTGCAGAGGGAGGTCTGTAGCAGATACTGTTACATAGAGATGTGCGTGCTACAGGCTGCAGCTGCTGCTGCAGGTAATAGGCCTAAGCAGAGAGTCTGAACACTTTGGAGGACAACTGGCTGTAGGAGTAACTGTGGCAGCTGTGTAGGCCTTGTAGCAGAGGCAGAGCCAGAAAGAGGGTAGCCATTCCACTCCAATTAAGGCATGTGTTTAAGGTAAGTATGTTAGGCAACTGTATCATTAACAGAATACTGAGCTACATGTTTGTTGTGTCCTTGAGCAACATAGGAGATAAATATAACATTACGCCCACCATTTGGGTAACTGTCAGGCCACATGTTACAGTTTGGTACTTATTTGGAATGTGTATGCTGGCAGTCCTTTTTTTACAAGCAGGGGCATCATATGTGTATGTTAGTTGTGCAGCTGTGCTAATCTTTACTGTGAGTTAGAAAGGATTGTGTACTGTACTCTTATATTAGTGGGCCTCATCTGCATTACCTGAGTTAAAGTCCTATGTGAATGCATATTAATGCACGGTGACAATTTATGCACTTATAGTTTTGCTATAGGGATATCTGAAGTGTGTTCCTATCTGTAGGCCTGTGACTTCCATCAGTGCCAAGCAGATATTTCATTTGTAATGCATTGTGTGAATAAAGAGTGCTTGACTCAGTAATTAATTGCTGGCTTCACAATGATGCTATTTAAATGCTACACACCACTGGATTTGAACCCAGGACTTTGTGTTTTAAAATGTACTGTTTGCAAGGCATTTAACAGACTGAGCTACTGAGTCACTATTACAGAAGCTGTGTTTGCAAGATGTAAGTACTGTGACTGTGTTTACTGTGACTTATAACATTCAGTTTAAGACCTAGAACCTAAAGAATACTACCACTATAAAAAGGGTTTGTGCTGAATAAAGAAAAAATTCTCGATTTCAACAATTGGCTAAGTTTCTGGTGTCATTCAAAGGGGATCCAGTGTCTATCCACCTGGGATGACATGCTCGACAAGCCACGCTGCTTCACTAGAGATGGCTTGCACCTGTCACACTCAGGCTTTTGAATACTGGCCAAGGCTCTTGCCACCCCCATAGTGCCTTTTTTAGGCAAGGCTCAAAAGACAAACCCACTGCCGTAAATAGCACAAGTAACAAAAAACTGAGGGTAATGCTACTCAATGCCAGAAGTCTAAATCTCAAAATGCACGCACTCAAGGCACTCCTCAGTATGGAGAAAATTGATATATGTGCAGTAACAAAAACATGGTTTAAGGCTCCAGAGAGCACCCCAGCACTACCAGGCTAAAACTCATACCATACATTTCGGCCACAGAACCCAAACCAAAATACAAAAGGTGGGGACGTATCCATTTTCATCAAGGATGCCCACATCTCCAGGTTAGTGGCACAGCACAATGCTTCAGAGATCATCCACATGCAACTAACAATGGGCAAAACTGCAATTCAAATTGTAGCTTGCTACAGATCACCCACCATGTCCCAGGACCCCCATTCCGCATTTCTGAAAACACTGGGAAACATAAAGGTCCTGCCAAACACCCTAATATTGGGTGATTTCATTTACCCAAACATTAACTGTGAGAACTACTCAAGTACTAACTCCCTTGCCCAACTTTTCCTAGAATTTAAAAACTCAAATGCCCTGGTTCAACTGGTCAACACTCCCACCAGAGGTGACAACATATTGGACCTGGTCATCACCAACATGGGCGACTGGTGTTCCACACCAGAGGTCAACCCCTTGCTGGATAGATCTGACCATAAACAAATCACTTTGGATATCCATATTCCACCCCCACCCCTGGACAAGAAAACCACAGTGAAAAACTTTTCAAAAGCAAACTTCACGTTACTTAAGACCGAGGTGGAAGGTTTCAAAGCCCCCAAGCTGAAGGATAACACTGTCCAAGCTGCAAAATCATTTACTAATGCATTCTATGGGCAGCTACAAGAATGCATGGATCATGCCATCCCAAGCAAAACCAAGACTCACTCCTCCAAGAAAAGGAAACCAGTCTGGTGGACTCCTGCCATAAACAAGCTATACAATAGAAGGAAGAAACTAGTACAGAAAAGAGTAAAATCCCAAGAAGGGAAGACATCCCTGATTAGTATCAGCAAGAAACTACGATCCCTCATAAAATCATCCAAGGCGAGCTTTGAAAGAAAAATTGCCAAGGACTCCAAAGATAACCACAAGGCATTTTTTAGCTATGTCAAGAATCTAAGTGGCCAGAAGAATGTAGAATCCCTGAAATCACAGACACTCAGGTTAAAACAGCCATCTCCAAAGCCAAAATCACAGCATCAATGGGACTGGACGGTGCCTCAGGCTGCATCCTTCACAAGCTCAAAGACGAACTAACCCCTCACCTAAACACACTGTTCAAACTCAGCCTCTCCACAGGCTATGTACCCATAGAGTGACGCACAGCAATGGTTATTCTGCTCCACAAAGGTGGAGCCACAACAGACCCTGGGAACTATCACCCTATAAGCCTAACTAGCTTGGTCTGCAAGGCTATGGAGTGCATCATCATGAAACTCATTAACAGAGACATTGGGAACCTCCAAACACTGGACCCTACCCAGTTTGGCTTTGTTAAGGGCAGATCATGCCTCCTAAAGCTGGTGAACTTCTTTGAGACAGTTACCAAGGCTTTAGACGAGGGGAAAGGTGGTACACACAGCCTACCTAGACCTCGCTAAGGCCTTTGACACCATTCCTCATTCAGGTATTACAGACAAGCTCACCAGCCTGAACATAAACCCCTACATCACATGATGGGTTGCCAACTGGCTCACAGACAGAACCCACATGGTGAGAGGTGCGGGAGCTAGGTCTAACTCTAAACCGATTACAAGTGGCTTTCCCCAGGGCTCAGTCCTAGGACCCCTCCTGTTCGGCATATACTTGTCAGAGGTACAGACAAGCACAGGAGGACTATGGCTGACCAAGTTCACAGATGACTGCAAACTAGGGGCTATAATTGACTCTCCGGCTGACACAGACATCCTCCAACAGGGTCTCACTGAGACGGATACCTGGTGTCAAAATCATGGCCTCAAGCTAAATGCCAAAAAGTGCATAGTCATCCCCTTTGGAAAAAACAAAGTACCCACAAACTACCACATAGGTGGTAGTCCCCTAAATGCAGAAGATGTAATAAGGGATCTGGGGACCCAAGTAGATAGTAATCTCACCTTTGATAATCACATTGCCAAAGTGGTTAGAAAATTCTTCTACATGGCCCACCTAATCACAAACGGGTTCGCATCCAGATCAAAAGAGGTCATTGTGCCCCTCTACTCATCACTCATCAGACCCATCATAGAGTACAACACCCCATTTGGGATGTACCTTACAAGACACCTGCAACAGCTGGAAAGATCACAGAAATACCTCACCAAGAGGATCAATGGCCTCAAACAGATGCCCTATGCAGCTCGACTAAAGAAACTCCAATTGTACTCGGTTGCATACCGCCTACTCAGAGGTGATCTATGCCTGACATACAAGGCCATGACCAACCCAGAATTGATGGACATGCTCCACCTAAAGAAAACCTTATCCCCTCGAGCCACATGCTCTAGGGATCTAAACCTCACAACAACAATGCATAGGACGTGCTGGAGGGATAGAGTTCTGTCCCAGAGACTTCCCATGCTTTGGCACAAGATCCCAATCTACGTTAGGCAGAACTCCTCGCTAACACTCTTCAAAAGAAACCTAGAAGAGTGGATGGGAAACAGAAAGTTTACCTTGGGGATCACTTCAGTGGCTCTGCTGAACTGAGGCACAGGGAACTAATCTAAGGGGGTGGCGAAAGACAACACATTCTGGCTAGGCTTATAAATGCCTTTGGGCCTAGTACCCACCTATGAACCTATGAACCTATACTTCTTTCATAACCCCTGTGGTTCCAGAGATATGAACATTTCTTTGAAATGTGAGGACATCATTTGATTCTGTCAAACGGCTTAGGCTCCGCCCATTGAAAGTTACAGCGCAAATTTCATGAGCTCCATTGGAGTGAATGAGTTAAAAAGTGCTACTGCTTGATACCCTGTAATGACAATTAATAGCAAATATAACCAAGCAGAATATTGTCCTTTTACTTGATCTTAATCACAGATATAGTGTACCTGATATGTTGTCTGCAGGTTCATCTGCTCCCACCCCAAACATTTCATTCCTCGATTAATTAAACCCAAATGCAGCAACACCCTTGCACTACATGAGAACATCTGGCATTGACAAAGACTTGCGTCTTCTTTTGAAGTCTCACTGCAGGTTAGACTGCAATAGATGTGACCCACCCTAAAGTGATTAATAAAATGTCATGGACTTTGCTATGAAAAGAATAACCAGCCATTTGACAAAAACAGAAATATTTTATCAGTTTCTTACTGTGTAGCAAATCTTTCTCCTTCTTCTGCACCAAGCACTCTGTATCTGCCTGCTCCGGTCCCTAATGGAATGTTGTGCTATCCCAGCCCTATTCAATGCTTATTTACATAATATGCTACACCCAGCTCACAAACAATACCCCTCAATTCCCCAAAAAATACACAAGAGTTTAAAACTAAAAACAAACAAACAAAATAACAACAACAAAAAAATCTGAAGAGCCATTGATTGTGCTTGCTTTTCCTTCTCAACATTTTGATCATTTGCTTTATAGCACATTTTTTTCAAATTCCCTCATTGTGTGGTCTAGCAGTTGACATGCTTTAAAAGCAGGCTGCTTCTTCCTGCAAACTAGTTGGCATACATGTTGACACAACACCAATCAAAGTCTAAGTTTATGCTGCAGTCCTGAAGTAAGCATAAAGCATGATAGCTCTTTGAAAGCTCTGTCATCATATCCCCTTTGACAAGACATAAATTGTCTGAAAGCACTGTTGTTCTGCAGTCATGAAGCTAGAATATATAGGTTTGGGAGTACTGGGATCCCCTACACGAGGGGAATACTTTCCTTTAGAGTCACTGATGGTTTTCTGAGATTTTTATTTAGCATTGATGACAAATGCTGAAATTATCAACATGAATCTAGAACTAAATCCTCACTTTTTCATAACAAGATTGTGGGCAAGAGTGTTTATGTATCCACACCTTTGCCTTAATTTACTTATCATGTAAAAATGTTTGAATAAGCCTGGTATGATTATTTTTTTTTCATTTTAACTTTGGTAGCTTCTGTACCATTTTGTTTCTCTTCCTGAAGATAATCAGCCATATACATATATGTATGCTCCACCTGAATGCTTCTTTAAAAAGTCAGTATTGTACTTCCTGTGGGATGTCATCAGCTAATGATAGATTTGAAACGTTATCTTTCTGAGTGGCTGTTTGTCCCCATGTGTACCACATTATTTCAGAGTCACAACTTTCTGTAAATGTGCTACTACTTTAATACATAAGCCACTTGCTATAATCCAGCTGTCTTTATCAGGATAACTGATATGTGGTACCTCTCTGGCACCCTGTGTTCTACTCTGCCCTGATTTCTTAGGTGAACAGGTTGCAGCTTATGCCACAGAACCTCAGCTGCCATGTTGTGGGATATGCAGTGGTTCCAGAACATCTCAATAATGTCTTTTTTCACTCATTCTAGAATTTCTACCCTATACAAGATTTTGGTGTTGGCTACAAAGTATATGATTTTTCTTCCACTTCTTCTGGAAGGTGCCATAAAAGTTAAAATAGCAACTTTGCATTAAACGGCTAATTCTAAAATACTATCAAGACCATAATCTCCATCCTCTGGCTCTAAACCACCCATTTTCTTTAGAACAGCCTTGCATGGCTTTTATTACTGTTAATAGCTTTGTTTTGCCTCACGTCAAATGACCTTTTTTCTGAATATTGTTATTGAGTGTCAAATAACCTTTTGATGTCTAAGCAGGACATGTCTGATACCCTCTTTTTTGTGTTCTTCTCTGGCCTTGTCTTTAAAGAAACTAGTTAAGGCACATTTAGCATGGATAATTTCCACCACACAATCTCACTCCTTGGGTAGATAAGTGGGTCTTCCTGGCTAACAAATTTAATAAAATTAAAATACATCACAGTCATGTCATGCACGTCATGTTCATGTCCACTTGAGTCCCACTACTTTCCAGTCATTAAGGGATGCGTATGATTCATACACCCTGATGCTGACCCCGCTACTACCTCTCTATATAATGAGGATAAAACTGATCTTTCCTGGTGCTCTGGAAGTATTTTTGCTACTAGTAGGGAACATTAGAACCTTATGGCCTGCTATCATTATTTGTAGTACCATTGCCTTAAAAGTAGCAGGACATTCAGATATTCTGTTGACTCGCCATGTTCTTCTTGCTTGTTTTTCACTTCCTATGCTACATTGTAGAAGCATATAATGAGATACTAAGTAACCAGACAGCCGGAATTTGCATCAAAATAACTTAGAAATGGACTGAATGGCAGAATGGAAAGTAATGGTAACTAGTGTTCAATTCAAAGATATGGCAGCCAGATGCATAATAAAGGACTCCCAAGTGAAGGTTATGTTTATTTCACAGGTACATTTGGGATAATGTAGTTGGTGGAACATAAGAAATACCTACATTTAGAACTTAATTCTGCAGCAGAGTGCAATTTCCAAATGGCATAAACAATCTGTGAAAGTGAAATTAAACAAAGGTGGACAAGTGGTTGGAGGTAGCAAATGAGTTTTTCAGTTCTAAGCAGATAAAGTCATTTCCTTGACATAAAAATATCCAGAAACATTATTAAAGCAATGTCTGGAAATAATTATGTGGAAGAAGAATTAAGGGGTTATTATATCATGATCTAAAGGAGTCACAAATGTAAGCAGACCACTGGAGGTAGTAAAAAAAAGAGCGGGATGCAATACAAGTGGAAATTACAGCAATAATGTATGGGCCATTGGGGGACGGTGTTTAGACCTAAGTGCTTATTTCTATTGGCAGTACCACTAAGGACATAGAAAACAGTTGACTGATAGGGTTGCTGAAATATAGTTCACCTGAAACATGCCACATTAAGCCCTTTACACATGAAAAGATGTATTGAGAAGAAACAGCCTTTTGACTCTAAAAACTGTTGCAGATATAAAATACATTTTCTTTTAGACGTGATGTTCTTTAAACTGATTATCACAAGTAAAATCTATAGGGTAAACCACCTCCACGTAAGATGGAGAGCAAAGTTCATGTCAGAAAATGTGATTTTTAATGATTTTCTAAAGTATAGTTTCATCTGGGGAACAGTACATTAGAGGGCTCAGCTGTATGGATTCACTTCAGTGAAGTAAAGGATTTTAATAGAAATCTTTATATACCTCAGGGGTGTGCTAAACTACAAATCAGTTGCATCTCTGTGAAATAAGTCATGCAAGAGAAAGAAATGCAATATGATATGTCTGAGAAACAGAGAGAGAAAGAGAAAGAGAGAGAGAGAGAATCATACCTTAAGTTAATGAAGGAAGAAATTCTTTAAAGTGTTGCATTATCTGCTGGAAGCAAAATTTAGATCAAATATGTCAACATAATGTACAGCTGCAGTAAGAATGTTATGAAAAAAAACACGGAAGATAAGTTTCTGAATAAATAGTGAGTGTAATTTTTAGAGAAATGTGCATGGTATTACCTGCCCCAGAAAGTCTATTTTTCTGGTTACCAGTTTGACTTTTGAAATTACATCTGCCATAGAAATTTCCTGTTGAAGTTTTCAGGAACATAACTGCAATCCTTGACATAAAAGAAATAAAATTGTGAATCAAGGAAAGCATATACTAGGTCTGAGATTGTAGTAATTCAGAGTATTAGGTTTAGCACAATATGCAGTAATCATGGATAAGTAAGTTGGGGGGGGGGGTGACGGCACAGATGCCACAATAAGTGTGGAGAACACACCCACACAAAAAATGCTTTAAAGGTGTAATAATGAATTTTGACCTTAGTTGTTTCTTGACTGAATTGCATTTCATTTTTCAGAGTGCTGTGACTGGCAAAACCTCATGTTTCCAATAAGTGTCTATTTGCAGGAATGTACATTATTGTACAAGACACAGCTCTGCAGTGGCATTGTTCTTAAACTATTCCATAGTAATTTTTTTTCAAGATTTCTTGTTAGGGTTAACATTGCCTACAGTTTCAATAAGCTGCAATCCAAGTCAGAAGTTACATAACTGACAGGGTAGTACACCCACTCCCGGCATAAAAAGACTGGTTCCCAGCAACAATATTTTTGTGAAATCTCCCCCTCAACTTGATGACAACCTACAACCTATTCTCAAGCTACAGAACATCTGGTAGTATTAACTACAAATCTAGCCTTAGGAAGAATACAGTTACACAGAAGTGATGAAAGATATGTATTGCTTTTCCAACATACTTTTAACTGTGAATTTCACTATCAGTAGATTGTACTTAACCAGTAGCTTATTTAACCCTCCCTAAAAGTGTCTTATGTCCCCACCCATGTCTTTTTCAGTTCTGTTACTCTTTTGATACTACCTCTGTAATAAAGCAACGCTGATAATCTACCACTCTTACTTTGAAATAATACTACTTTGTATCTTTCCTGACTAACTCAGCTTATAGCTTTATATTATGTTCCCTAGTTCTCACATATCCTTTTTTGCTGAAAAAGATACTCATTCAGACTCTATTTCCTTAAAAGCACCTGCCAAATATTTATAATATTCTTCTCAAACCTTCATTAAGGATGATAACAGTAGGCTATCTAGTCTATTTATGTGGCTTCTGAAGAAGTCCATACGTTTTGTTGGCTTCTTCCTGAATTTTTTCCCGTATTTTTACAATTTTGATTTCTTTGTAACTGGACAAAATATGTCAGATTGGACCCTACCAACAGCAGATAAATTGGAACAAGACCCCTATGTTTTCTATTGATATCTCTGACAATGTATTACAGTATTTTATTATTTCTCATTGCTGCTGTCTCATATTACTTACAAGATGCTCAAGTCCGTTTTGTTGGTGTTTCAACATCTCTGCAGTCTGCTCCAGTTTTTTGTTTTTCTTAGATGATTTTTGCTTGTTAATTTCTTATCAGAGTATTAAGCCCTTTCCACTCCTGTGATCTGCCAAGTCTTGAGTGACTATAACTGCTTCCAGTAGGGATGGTCATTGAGTGGAAGTAGGCCTTTTTCTGCAGAGGCGGTGTTTCAGATTTTTCATGTTTACTTTGTTTCCACACCCCCCCCCCCCTCCTGCTGGATGGTAAGCACTGCATGCATAAGGTCCACCACATCAGAGTCAGATAGAGTTTCCAGACTTCAAGCTTCTGTCTGATAGAAGTACTGTGCATCTGTGACAAGCTTGTGCCTCTGAAACCCACTATGACATGATTGCATAGATGACCACTGTGTCATCCCTTCATATGAGTTTATCCAAGTAACAGCTCCCCAGCTGGGGTGCGTGAAATTACCTTCCAGCAGGCTCTCGTGGTGCATGAAGCCATTCATAAAAGCCAGGTCACCAGGGCTATAGTCAGAGCTCCAGTATCCTTTAACTCATACATGCCAGCCTTCATGCATTATTGTATTATATTTGCATATCATCTTAGCTGCCAGTCTTAGACTATCCATCCAACCCGAGTCTGTTTCCATCCTTATTGTACCCTCAGATATAAAACCTGTCATATATCTTTGTGCCGTCAGCAAAAATGCAAGCTATATTTTGAACTTCGCCATTGCAATACACTGCAAATGGCAGGCTTTAGTAGCAATTCAAATGACATGCTATTTGTTGCCTCTTTCCTAACAGAAGTGCAACCCATTTATTATGGGCCTCCGTGATCTACTGTTTAATTGACATTTTCCTGACAGAGATGTGCTAGGACCCAATTCAAGTGTTTCTAATTTTTTCAGTGACAACATATGAAGTACTGTATCAGATGCTTCCCTGAAATCAACGTTAATCATATTGAGTGTACTTAATGGTCTTGTTGCTCTGTCAGAGAGCTTGCTTAGATATTAACGGTATGACCCTTTCTTTCTGATTCCATGCAGCCTTGGATCAGTGCCCTGTAGGTTCCTAGGTATTCAAGATTTATTTAATTAATTTATTTAATTCATCATAGCAGAGATCAAATTAACCAGTTATTAATATTCAACCTCTCATTTCCTCTCATACTTCTGGAGAGAGCATACTTTCTGCCCCTTTTACCAGCCTTCAGGAATCCTGTTTTTTTTTTTCAGTTTGGATGCCCAGTAATATTAATTTAGTGCAATAGATCATGTCCTTAGTTTGGCCTACATTTATTTCTGGTTTGAAGTGCTCGGTCTAATGTTGCACTCCTGACATTATCAGCTTTTTTATTCCAGCGATACATATAACAAATTCACGTGTTAGTGTGTGCATTTAATGTTGCACTTTATATTGCCTATGAACTATGAACTATGAACTATGAGCCTGTGCCATTAAAAGCATGTCTCTTCCCAGTCCTGCGTGTTGCCTCTTGATCTCCTTTCTTTAATAATTGGTGCATTCCCTCGCTATTCTGATTTTCATTACTGCTTACTCAGAAAATAGCCTTAGTTTTCCTGCATATTACTTCACGTAGTAACTATTAGTAGAGATGGAGAATGTTTAATAGCACATCTGTGCCCCTGTCTCTCATATTATGAACATAATGAATTATTTAATACTGTAACTTGTGATTTTCACTTTATGGGGAATGAAATTTCCCTGTGGAAGCTGACTATAGTGTTGGGGAGGATATAAGACACATAAAGTGAATTGGGAATTTTTCTTAAATGTGCAGTCGGTTATTTGAGTACATGACTCACTTCCTTTTGACTGGAAGCATTCCTGTAGGTGGAAAGAATTATATCAGGGCCCCAGGAGGGTTAAATAATGAGCCCACAGGTGCAGTTCAGGTGGCGGAGGTTGTGACCCATGAATCCCAATGCAAAACTAAGATGAATGGATGAAAACATAGAAAACATGCCAATATTTAACATCATATAAAAACTGCAAGATGTCAGGGACTATGGGAGTATAAATAATTGAAACTATGAATAATGCTAGTTCTGTAGTATACTGTTCTATTGGGATTCTTTCAGACAAACAAGAGGTATTGAATTTATATTAGTTTCCTCTACAGTAACATACTGTCTAGCCCAGGAGAGTTTGCTTTTAGTATTTTTGCTGTCTTATCATTAAATATCACACATTCATAATATGCAATTAAATGTAGAGTAACAAAATATAATACAGTGCACCCTATGTTTAGCATACAATGGTAGAGTGAACTCAGAATTTAAGGAGCTACCTGGTACTGCAGCAATCTAAGGTGATAATTTTAAAACTAATAATCGCAGCGCCATGCAAACCTATCATGTCATAGTAGAAATGTTAATTAAAGCATTAAATAACTTGAAATATATGGTGAATACTAGTTACATAAATAGAAAATACCATTCTACATGTAAAATGTACTATTTCTTACACTGAATTGAGGTACTGTTCATATTTTATCTATTTTTCTTTGAGTATATTTTTATGTTTTCATTTGTTTATTATTTAGGTTCATTAAAATGTAAGGGCTGTTTTAGTTTTTTTTGTACTAATTTCTAGCTTATGTTAAGACTGAATGCTATCTTGCTCTGTGTCATGGCTGCTTTTTTACTGCGTAAGTTATTATTACATGGCAGTGTCTGTGGTGCAACAAGTAACATACTAGCCTCTGGTGGTAGAAGACCATAAGACTGTGGGTTCTGTTCCCACTCCAGCTAACTGGATTGTTGACACTGCAGTGGACCATTGGTGGTGAGAGTGCTGCACTTGTGAGTGTGCTATGCTTCCAAGGCCCACTGGCTTGAGTTCATGGAAGCTCATGTTGATGTAAAAGATGCCACAGCCCCTAGAAAAAAGAATAGGGGAAGTTCTCCAATGCCTGACTGAAATGCCCTTTGTTGTATAAATACCACCTTGGGTTACTGCTGAAAAGAGGCCAGTAGCCTAATGGGGTTAACCTGGTTGACACAGAATAAAAATAAATACCCACACATGTATATATCAGTTTGTGTCAAAAGATAAAGTTTTTGGAAACTCAAACTTCATATGATTGAGATCATATGTACAAGTTTCCAAAAACTCAAATGAAACATAATAAAAAAGTCTAAGTTTTTGCAGGAGGGCAGGCCTCCCTGTGCACCCCCCCCACACCCTACAAATTATATATACCAACTCCAAGATCGCACCACAGTGGAGAAGAGAGTACATTTTTGATCTTCACTGTATTGCAATCTGCATACAAATGCTCTGAGGTTTTGGAAAGCTTAAATATACCAACTCTGAGATTGTACTACAGTGTGGAAAAGGGTAAATTTCCTGTTCTGCATTGCACCGCTATCGCCATTTAACCCTTCAGGTTTTCGGAAACTCGATCATATGGTCGATCATCTGATAGGGTTCTGTAGCTTTATATAAGGCTTTTGACTTAGCTGCACTGATTACAAGTGATTTATTTCAATTCAGTATGGACAGCAGGATCACCATTGTACCAGACACATTCTTGTACCTTTCAAACATTTCTTCACTCCCCATTTGTTGTGTGGAGTTAGCATACATATTCATGGTGGTGTGTGAGTGCAGAAGACTTGCACTACTACAATCATTTATTATTTGCTGCCTTGGAAGATGATTTGTGGGAGGTTGGCATAATGTTTAAGGTGTTTACCTTACAGACATAAGGTGCATGGTTTGAGTCTTACATGGGGTAATTGGCTAGGCTTAAAATGGCCCACAAGGGCAATTAGCCTAGAATGAATCTACGAATGTGCAGGGAGTGATGTGACAACCGAGAAAGTAGGGGTATTTCAACAAAAGTAGGGCTATGTCAATAAAAATAGGGGCATGTCAACAGACTGTAGGCAATAGCTGAAGAAATTGATGTTACACAATCTTCTTACTTCCTTCTCAGTAACATTTCCACAACTAAACAACTAATACCAAAGAAAAAGTACTTAATGTGCCGATATCTCACTTTTAAAGCACTGGGTAGACAATTCTGTGATCATGATGTTGACATCTGATCACAAAAATCAGTCCTGTGTTTTGGGATCTGCACTGCATGCCAGTTGGGGTTCATTTATTTTTATGCTGGGGTTTAATTTCTCCAAGTTGTTTTGGTTTCTAACATCATATCAGGAACAGACCACATCTCTAAGGCAAAGTATGATTAACATTTGTGAAATTAGTATAGTTTCAATCTTTGATGTTAACCAAAAGTGCTCTCTGCAGCACCTGCAATGTGCCCAGAATTGACTCCTTCTGCAATGTGTACAGAGTTACAATGTATCGGTAGCATATTTAAATAAGACTGTAAGTTATTTTTTGTTGTCTTTTTATTAGACCTGTGGCTCAGACTACTACTGGAGCTATGTGGGTAACCTGCTTCCACATTGCTCTTGTTTCTGCTTGCAAATCCTGGTATTTTATGAGTTTGTGTGTCGCTGTATGCAAGACACTGTAGTCACTGGCTGTGGCAATTTCATTGATTAACCTTACTTTTGTCTTTTTTCATGGACTATTATGTGTGGTTTTCTTGCATCTTCTTCTTGAACTGTTTATTTATTTATTTATTGCAGTTGTTGACTGGGAAAGTCTGACTTGGATACAAATCCTGTTTTCAGTGGTAGCCCAGAGAGAAAAGTTCAGGATAATACATCATGATATAAAAACTTGGACAAAGTAGCAAAAGAAGGCTATATCATACAGTTTAAGATCTTCTGCACAGTGATATAAGAAAGGCATGGAGATACAATTTAAGCTCAGTAAAAAAGACAACACGCTGTTATAGTCTGATCAGAAAGATCATGTATATAGTAAGATTGGAAGGACATGTAATGTGATTAAGAACAAATAATTTGAGAACATTAAAAAAAAATCCTATTACACTTTGACCTTCATTTAGTAGATGATTAATCTAACAAAACACCCATATTACAGAATCTTAGTAGAGCAGGAGTTAAAAAAAGACTGAGGGACAGTATAGAGGAGAGTGCAGTTACTGTTGGTAATGGCTGATCCTATGCAATCTAAACTTCATCAAATACTCTGTGCCTTATGTTTACAATGCTTCTCAGCTACATTTATATTGTAGTGTTTGCACAATCCCCAATGCAACAGGCTTGAGCCTTTCAGTATACATGCCCTCTGCCATGAGCGTATCACACCCTGCAGGAAGATATGACTGTCTCTGTTTTACAGAACCTGCATGTGTCTGTTTCTCCAATGTTTTCAATGGACTTTGTAACGCGATGTATATGTAGTTCACTCTCCTGAGCTGCCATTATTAGTCGTTCTTCTCCTGGTTTTAGTTCACCTCTCCTGAACTCTTCCTGCTTCAAATCTTGGTTAACATGAGGTTGTTCCAGAAGATGTCTGTACTTTTGCTACAACATTTACGGACTTTCCATTCCACCCTTCTCATGTGATCCTTTTCCTTAGATTTTTTTCTTTTCTTTGGCACACTCAGTTGTATGATTTTTCTTTACTTTTGTTTCGATTTTAGTTCCTGCTTTATTCTGAAGTGCTTTTGCTAAAGAAAGCAATGATGTCATCTTAGACTTTTTCTCATCAAATCTCATGAATGCACATCTATACATATACTGTAATCAATGTTGAGGAGGCCCATACTTCCCTCAGAGTGAGGAATATATACTCTTGGTATACATTAATGTTTATATATTATTTCACAAGCATAAACCATTTTTCTTCTATTCGTGTACAACTGAACCACTACATTTTGGGGCCAATCTATCACCCCAAGCTGGAACTTAGAACAGGAAGAGCAAACTGGTTTACAGCTTGGACTTTATTCTTAGATGTCAAGACAGGTTTCAATATTAGTTTCAGTCCTCCAAAGTATTCCTTCATGAGCTTTATCATAATTTGTTCATGTTTAATTGCCGACCCTTCATGTATTCCCACATATTTATACACTCTTTCCTGCTTAAGTTCTTTTATATCACATTTGTGTCCCAGGTTGATATTTTCTTGGTGCTACATATTTCTTTTTTAGAATGCTACATTTGCAGTTTTATCAAGACAGAATATCATTCTTATATCATCTGAAAAATTTTTAACCATTTGTAGTTCTCCTTTTACCTCCTCATCTACTTTTTATCATCCACAAAAAGTAGATAAGTATTTAAGCAAGACTGGTTTCTGGGAGCCAAATGTAACCATAGTCAAATATGTTAAGTAAAGAGCTTAATGTTCTCTATCTAGTTAAGCAGGTCTTTCCTTAGATAATTTTCTTCTAGGCTGAGGGCATCTTCTGTCTATCTGCTTCCTGATAGTCTTTCAAAGAAAGTTCCAGAACATCTTCCTGTGACATATTCAGATGTATCCTGCTTCATCTAATGCTCTTGTATATAAGGACTCATTGGCCTATCATGCTGCACCATTACCTGCGTCAGAGTCACCACTGGTTTTTGCTCCTTCCCTTGTTATGCAACGTTTCCACAGGATGCTCCAAAACATTGTCCTTTAACAAATCCTCTCCAGATGATTCCCACTCTACCCGCTGTTCCTCTATCTGAGGACCTGCAGGTTCATCATGTTGCAACATTGCCTGTGTTGGAGTTTCCATACTATACCCTTCATTTCACAGATGGTCCATCACTTCAATTTTTATTGCTTAATGTCTACCTCATTAATCTTTTTTTTACATTCCCCCTTTGCAATCATATTTTTCTTGGCCTTATACCCATGCATGTGCAACCTTCAGGAACAACCACTCAAAGCAAGTTAGTATGCAAATCAACAGACATCAAAATAAACTCAGATGCTATAACAGCATTTAATCAGTAATATTAATCACCACCACTTTCTTACTTGCTGCCAGTTTTAGACCATGTTTTTACTGTTCAGTGGTATATTGCTTTCATGCAATCATTTTAAATGCAGTATGTTGCTTTGCCAGGAGTATAACATTCAAAGCAAAATATTTTGGCTTTTGCTGGTAAAATCAGTTTCTCATCCATCATTTGTATTAAATCTACCTTGAAAAAAAGATAGTAATTCAGCTAAGTGCAGATCACTTTATTGGAAACTGAATTACTTCAGTTCTACACAGCTAACACAGAAATAAAATCAAATACCTCTCGTACTGATATTTAGTTACAATGTCCTGCTACAGGGTATCAAAATAGCACTTGTCAGATGATTAAAAGATGTTGTGGTATGTTGCTTCCCTATGAAACAATGTTTCAAATGATATATGCAAACACATAATTTTTTACTTTTTATGTATCACAAAATTGCAGTTCATTACAGCAGCAGTATTACTACAAATGTGAGCTGTTAATGTGATCTGTGTATAATAGAACTGATACAGTTTCTGGAGGCTGTATTAATCGAACTGAGTACATAACAGTTTCCTGGAGCTGTATTACTAAAACAACACGAACCAAAATGCAGAATTATGTTATTGATTAATAAACAAACAAGATTTCATTATTACATCATTAGATTGTGAACAGGTAGTACATGGAAATATGTAAAATAAAGTGTAATATTCCTGTTGCT
The DNA here is from genome assembly GCF_019279795.1 of Protopterus annectens. NCBI lineage: Eukaryota > Metazoa > Chordata > Ceratodontiformes > Protopteridae > Protopterus > Protopterus annectens. Next base: position 394,430,067 of record NC_056740.1, on the reverse strand, counting down.
TACATTTTGCCATAATTTATAGCTGTTGAATATCACAGAATAGTGCATGTTAAACACTGAGGACATGTTGCTAACTGTTGTTTCCCCATTAACTAGTGCACCAAATGAAATCAGCAATAAAATAAAGTGAAAGAGTTTTTTTTGCTTATATTTGGCTTCTACTTCACATTATTAGAGGCCATAGATTAGTTCTTATCCAAATATTAAGCTGATGTTGCTTATGCTGTTTTCCCATAAAGCAGTGTATCAAATATTATTTGCAAACATGTAACATAAAGTTAAATATTCCTTTTGCTTGCAGTTCATAATAACTTTTTATTTTTTAAAAGGCTGCTTGGTTGTATGTTGCTGCCACATTACCACATGGCATTTATTGTAACATAATGTGAAATATTTGTCTTGCCTAATTGTAAACTATTGGATATTACAGAACAGCACTAATTAAATAATTCAAACAGTGCTGCTGCATTTCCTTTCCTCATACGACTGTGCACTAAATGATGGCCAGTGCAGCGGTAGTGTTGTCGCCTCACAGCAAGAAGTTCTCCGGTTCGATTCTTGGCTGGGTGCCTTCTGTGTGGAGTCTGCATGATCTGTCTGCATTCGTGTGGGTTTCCTCCGGGTGCTCCGGTTTCCTCCCATGTTACAAAGACATGCATCTGGAGTATTTCTCCCTGGGCCTCCACTGAAAATTGGCTTTGTTCCAAGTCGGACTTACCCAGTTAACAATTGTTAAATATTGCTTAGTAGTCAAAGCTATGTTGTTGTATATACATAGAACTAAGGTCAAGTATTTCTCCTGTATAGATAGATATTTACTCTCTGTTAGTTGGTTTCAAAGATATGAGCTTGCCAAATGATCAGGGCCATTCTGCAGTGTACTGATTCCCGTTAAACAGTGCACCACATGATATCTGCATCAGGGGCATTCTGCAGTGTACTGATTTCCATTAAACAGTGTGCCATATGATATCTGCATCAGGAACATTCTGCGAGGGATCAGTTGCTAGTGTCCTCTCCTGCTCAGCTGGTGAACCTGGGAATATTGAGGCAATGTTACAATTGCCTCATGTACACAGACAACCCTCTCCTCCTCCCACAAAACACAAATACATGCGAGAGATGCAACTATACAGCCAAACTGGAGGCTGAGCTCTCTCAACATAGGACTGGCAAGACCAGTCAGGAGGAGAAGGTTACCACACACACTATAGACCCAGTCTCACATAGTACCATCACAACCTCAAATCATACACATAAACACACAAAGACATACTCGGAGGCTCTGATCAAAAATCTACCAAAACAGCAGAGGCCACCAAAGCAGACACCCAAACAACCACCACCTCAGAACACATCACCTGCGACACCTAGACCTCACAGTCAGAGTGTCAAACAGTCACAGCCCTTAAGGCCAAACAAAATGCCAGACACACTAGTCATTGGTGACTCCATAGTCAGACACACTGACGTCCCGCTCACCAGACTGAGTAAGGAGAAGGTCACAGTAAGCTGCCTGTCGGGCGCTAGAATCCGCCACATAACGCAAGCACTCAGGTCTCTCAACAGCAGGTACAAATACGACTCAGTCATTGTCCACGCTGGTGTAAACGACCTGAGACGTACCTCCTTGGACTACATGAAAAGAGACATCGAGGAGCTCTCTGATTATGTAGCCCAGGCAGGTATGACCCTGACCTTGAGCAGTATCCTACCTTCACCAAGAATGATGCCACAATACAGAGATAAGATGATCAGCTTTAACAATTGGCTTAAACACTGGTGTCATTCAAAGGGGATCCAGTGTCTGTCTGCCTGGGATGACATGCTGGACAAGCCACGCTGCATCGCAAGGGACGGCTTGCACCTGTCACCGCTGGGATTCCGGATATTGGCAAAGGCTCTTGCCACCCCCATAGTGCCTTTTTTAGGCAAGGCTCAAATTCTAAACCTACCACCCTAGAACACAAAAAAGGAAAAAAACTAAGGGTAATGCTGCTCAATGCCAGAAGTCTGAATCTCAAAATGCACGCACTCGAGGCCCTTCTCAGTATGGAGAACATCGATGTCTGTGCTGTGACAGAAACCTGGTTCAAGGCTCCTGAGAGCACCCCAGCACTATCAGGTTTTACCTCATATCATGCGTTCCGGCCCCAAAATCCGGACAATACCAAGAAAGGAGGGTGTATCCATATTCATCAAGGACTCCCACACCTCAAGACTGGTTGCAATGCACGATGCATCGGAGACCATCCAGGTGCAATTAACCATAGGCAAGACTGCTCTGCAAATTGTAGCATGTTACAGGCCACCCTCACAAACTCAGGAACCTCACATGGCCTTCCTGAAAACACTAGAGGGATAAATGTATCACCAAACACCATCATACTAGGTGACTTCAACTACCCTAATATAGACTGGGAACACTACTCAAGCCCAAACACCCTAGCCCAAAAGTTCCTGGAATTCATAAACTCAAATGCCATGGAACAACTAGTTACCATCCCCACAAGAGGAGATAACATACTTGACCTCATCATCACGAACATGGGAGCACAATGTTCAACACCGGAAGTATACCCCTCACTGGTGAGATCAGATCATAAACTAATCTCGCTGGAGGTCCTCATCCCACCCCCACCTGAAATAAAAAAGACCACAGTAAAGAACTTCTCGAAAGCCGACTTCACACTTCTAAAGACTAGTGTGGTCTCCTTTAAGCCCCCCGAGCCGGCAGAAAACAGTACACATGCCGCTGAATCACTTACAAATGCCTTCTACCAGCACCTGCAGGACTGCATGGATAAGGCAATCCCAAGCAAAACAAAGACTCTTTGTACCAAAGGCAAGCGTCCAGTCTGGTGGACCCCAGCCATAAACAAACTCTACAACAAAAGGAGGAAGCTACTACAAGATAGAGCAAAATCCTTAAAAGGTAAGACACCCTTGATCACTATAAGTAAAAAACTAAGAGCTCTCATAAAATCATCCAAAGCAAATTTTGAGAGAAAAATAGCTAAAGACTCAAAAGACAATCATAAGGCCTTCTTTAGCTATGTTAGAAACCTGGGAGGAAACTCCCAGATATGCTCAGAACTAGTTCAAAATGATGTGAAGATTACTGATCCTACGGACATTGCCAACATACTGGCTGACAGGTTCAGTGCAAACTTCTCCCCCAAAAGGAGAGATATCTATACCAAATGATTGCAGCTCCCCAAACATCTCCAACGCCCAAGTGAGAACTGCTCTCTCCAAAGCAAAAAACACAGCATCAATGGGACCTGATGGTGTCCCCGGCTGTGTGCTCCACGAACTCAGTGAGGAATTAAACCCACAGCTAGGACAGCTGTTTAATCAGAGCCTTACCTCTGGATACGCACTCCAGGGAGTGGCGCACTGCAACTGTGGTCCCACTTCACAAAGGCGGTGCCTCCACCGACCCTGGAAATTACCGGCCCATTAGCTTGACAAGCCTTATCTGCAAAGCCATGGAGAGGATCATAATGGACCTCATAAATAAAGACATAGGGAATTTGCAGACTTTGGATCCAACCCAGTTTGGCTTTGTCAAAGGCAGATCATGCCTTTTAAACTTGGTTGACTTTTTCGAAACAGTCACCAAAGCCATTGATGAGGGAAAGGCAGTCCATACAGCCTACCTCGATCTGGCGAAGGCCTTCGATACAATACCCCACTCGGGTATCATTGAAAACTCATCAGCTTAAATATTAACCCATACATCACAAGATGGGTTGCAAACTGGCTGAGTGACAGAACCCACAGGGTCAGAGTTGCTGGCGCCATGTCAGACTCAAAGCCTGTCACAAGTGGTGTCCCACAGGGCTCAGTCCTAGGCCCACTCTTGTTTGGCATCTACTTCTCCAAGTACAAGCAAACACAGGAGGATTATGGCTGACAAAGTTTGCAGATGACTGCAAACTGGGCCATAGTAGAAAACACATCTGACACAGATATCCTTCAGAAGGGTCTCACAGAAGCGGATAACTGGTGCCAGAGCCATGGCCTAAAGTTAAATGCCAAAAATGCATAGTCATACCCTTCGGGAAAAACAAGGTTACCCCTAGCTACCAAATAGGTGGCAATCCACTGAGCACAGAAGAAGTTATCAGGGACCTGGGGACCCAGGTTGATAGTAGTCTGTCATTCGACACCCATGTAGCTAAAGTAGTTAGGAAGACCTTCTACATTGCCCACCTTATCATGAAGGGATTCTCATCTAGATCAAGGGAGGTCATTGTCTCCCTCTACTCATCACTCACCAGACCAATGATTGAGTACAATGCCCCATTCGGAATGTATCTGACCCGACACTTGCAGCAGCTGGAGAGGCCGCAAAAGTTCCTCACCAAAAGGATAAAGGGTCTCAAAAATCTGTCCTATGCTGCCCGACTGAAAGAACTCCAGCTCTATTCAGTCGCTTACCGCTTGCTCAGAGGTGACCTTTGCCTAACATACAAGGCCATGTCAAACCCAGATTTGATGAATATGCTTCACCTCAAAAAATCTAGATCCATCAGAGCCACAAGGGCGGGAGACTTAAACCTCGACACGGCTATTAATAGGACGTGCTGGAGGGATAGATTCATCACCCAAAGACTCCCTATGCTGTGGAACAAAATCCCGGTATATGTGAGGCAGAGCACCTTGCTGGCCTTGTTCAAGAGAAATCTTGACCAATGGATGGGAGATCGCAGATATACCCCAGGGATTACCTCAGTGTCACTGCTCGACAGAGGCACAGCAAAATAATGGGTATAGTTCCCCATACTAAAGGGGTGGCGTAAGCCACAAAACTATGGGCTAGGCTTGTAAATGCCCTCGGGCAGATAGCCTAGTATGAACCTATGAACCTATGAACCTATGAACCAGTATACATGATACCTGCAAACACAGAAAATAAAGTGAAATGCTTCTCTTGATTATATTTGGCTATAGCTTCTCACTTTCTTGTATCACAAAACATTTTTTTATTAATGTAGTATGATTAGTAGCATCTTCAGATGCAAAGTGGTCATGTGCACAATTGACTTAGAATATCTGGAGGCATGCCTCTCAGCTGTCCAGAATTTGCAGAATGTCCATACTTTTCTTCATATTTTTGGTCTGCCCCCATATAATTTGCAAAGCATCAAGTACATAAGCCAGTAAATAATTACATAGATTTGTGTTACAAGCTTTTTAGCCATTGAAAAATGCATGCTAATCCAAAACATATTATTTTAGCAACTTTCTACATTTATAAGCATAATATTTGAAATATGCCCCTGATTTCAGGCCTCCACCTCCCCATTATTTTTAGCTTTGTCCAAATTTATTGCACTCAAAATTTGCAAGGTAAGTTTGGAGGCGGTATTAATTCATTCATATGTATGAATTTATTAAAAAAAATTATAAAAAAAACATACAAGCAAACACTTTGATTGTACCTCATCTATATTAGTTATACATAAACACAAATTCAGTATATCATGTCAGTCTGAAGTGAGAAACATTCCAGGTCTTTGTAATGCCTATAAATTTAATGCTACCTCTGAGACCCAATGTTTTCTATTAATTTATTTAGTTAATCAAGTGACACACATTTGTATAGTGTACTTTTACAGAAATAACAGAGTTTTCCATTTGCTGCCAAAAAGACAAAAACTAAACTATTGTAATGTTCAGAATAATAACAAACACAACCCTAAAACATTCTAGGTAACCATTAAAGAAATCTTACATCCTAGCCAAAAGTTCAGTTGTAACCCTCTCCCAATAACTCACCAGTTGAAACTAGAATAGAATACAACTCTTATTTGTTACATAGCATACAGTCCTTAGCCAAGGATTTCTTAACATTTAATCCCCACCATGACCAGCAACCACATGTCATCACATTCACTTTTACCTTAAAACACGTGAACACATTTAAAACTACTCTTAAACAAACTCAAAACATGCTCTACTTCCAACAATGACCTTTAATTGAGCATCTTAAAATAGCAGCCAATAGCACTGCATATCCTGTCTCAATCCTTATAAATAGGCCAATTCAGGAATTCCATATTCCCTCTCTCTGGAAACAAAATCACACATTATCCCTTTGCACAAAGGAGGAAGTTCAACAGACATCACTTAGGTTAGACTAATAGTAATCTTACCCCAACCCAAAAATACTTGAAAAATGCATTCAAAAACAATAGCTAAATTATTCCCTTCTGGAAGAATTCCTAACCCTCACACAATATGGCTTCCATCTCTCCCACAGTACTAACACTGCAGTTCTAGCCTTCATAGATGCTGTGAACAAAGCTAGAGATAATGGCAAATTAGTGTCTTCCTTATTTGTATTCTTGTCTAAAGCCTTCGACACAAGTTTGTCACAGGAAACATTTTTGTCAAATGTCCTCACAAGGTCTATCTTAGCCACCTGTCTGGTTCAAAAGCTACTTGTGCAATGGATATTAGTTAGTAAAATGGCACTCTACCCCTCTCCATATCTCCCAGTCACCACTGGTGTACCACAAAGTTCTATAGCTCTCAACCTCTTAGCACAAAAACTCTGGACAAAGCCAAAAATAATGGGGGACAAAGCCCCCAAAACAGGGACAATTTTTAAATGCTGTTCTTAGAAAGTTGTTAGAATAAAAGGACTTGTACTACCATGCATTTTCTGAAGGATATGAAATCTGAAACTCAAATGCCTGTCATTATGTGAGTTCAATCCCGAGTGATTTGCTGCAAAAATGCAGAAAATCACAACTTTTTATGAGGAATAGACCAAAATATGAGGCAGAATATCTGGACATTCTATGAAAATCTGGACATTTGAGAGGTATGGCCCTGGTCCTCTCCTCTTAAACATTCTTATCAACACCCACCATACATCCACACAAGAAGCCTTCCTAATACAATACACAGATGACTCCACACTTATATGCATATCTGACAACTTGGCACATCTCTAAAAAATTACTCAGGAAGCTTTAACAGCCACTGAAATATGACTTTGTACCTTACGATTAATGCTCAAAAATAATGCTTTTCCTTCAAATCCCACTCTCATAAAAAATAAAATAAAATCCTCTCTCTTAATAATGCAACCATTGAATTCACTTCTCATAGCATATTATCAGGGAAGATATTGGATATCTTACATTTGACTTGCATTAAAAATCACCAAAAAACTAGGGACTTTTTATAGAGATAAACCTTTCTCATCAGCCCAACTAAAGCTATACTTGTCACTACTTGCCTCCTCCCCTCACTACTTTAGGGTGTTCTCATCCTTACTAACCTCCAAGCATCCCAAAAAAGCAAAACCTGAACAATGCTATAATAAAGTAGCTAAATTAGCAGCAAATACCCCTTTCAGAATCCACCACTGTATAGAACTATAAAAGCTAAATTGGTTAGAACAATCCGACCAACTAACACATCACCCATAAAATTATCCGGTATACATCTGCTTGTTCAACACTAAATACCATTGTACACAATTATGTTCCCACTGGGTCATTATGATCCAATAACCAAAAAACTTTTCTCTATACACAAACCTATAAAAACTTCTGGGCATGGTCTGTACTCATACCATATTGCTAAGACCTAGAACTCATTACATATATATTCATCAGGTCAATGCCCTCTCTCCTATCCTTTAAAACCATTCTGAAATGCGTTCTAGCCAAAATCTGGCTCTTTTCTTGCTCAACCCCAGGATAATCTATATCTCTGAATATGAACAAGTACCTGTTCATACCTTACACCTACTTTCTCGCTTTCTTCACTCACTTTCTAACTTCAATCAAATTTTCTCTCCCAAGTCTCTGTCTAAATGCACAAAAACCCTGTTTTTTAATCTCATTTCATATTGCAGTTCCTGTTTGTTTTATACCAACTTACCTTTAATTTCTCTAAACTGGCTACATTTTCTCTAAATATTAAATCATTGTGATTTAAGTTGCATCTTTTTTAACTAATGTTTTCACATTTTGTCTAACTTGGTATAATTATTTAAACTTGTAGAAGTTTTTGTATTATTTTTGAAGATTGTAAAATTATTGCTCTTAAAATGTTTTTGTAATACTTTGGAGCTTGTCTCCTCAGACCTCCTCTGAAAATGGATACCTACCCAGATGGACTTTCTTGGTAATCATATGCAAATAAATAATAAAACAAGGGCTTATGCCTGGTGCTTGGCCTAAAAAAGAAAGCTTCTATAACTTTTCTTACTTGTGTAGACATAAATTCTCCTTGTAGCTCAGATGCAAACTAAGAAAATAACACTGTCCATCACAACATCATATCAATATCGCAACATTTTAGACCATATTGCAGATGGAAATGTGTCAACTGTTAAATAGTTTTACCGTCATAAACTCAGTTTCAGTCAGAAAATGTAGGCTGTGGAAGCATTCTGCACCACCCAAATTGTTTATTTTTAGAGCACAAAACTCAAACACCCTGTGAACAAATTCACATACAAACTTCAAATCATTTACACCCGCGTGAGATGTATGCCTTATGAGATGGGGTATTACTCCTGTGACTAATAATGCCAAGGACTTTTAAGTCCAGAATGAGAACAGATAGGTATGGCGTCTCTCTGTAAGGCCTTTGGGGTGGGGTGGGGGGGTAGTTGCATAGGGGAAGTCCCAAAAAAACAGTATACTAGTACATTTTCTTTTAGTCAAAAATATTAGAATTCAGTGGGTCAGTCTGAATTAGTTGTGGTTGAATTCCATCTCGAAATGCTCAGCATTTAAATGTCTTCATCAAGTCATTCTTACACTTAAGCGGATGTTTTTTATTGGACTAAGCAGAGGCTTCAGAAATACGCATATTGATTTTCTTTATGTGTAAAGCCACTTAACAGGCAATATCCTATACCCAAGGAGCAGACTGAAGAGGTTTCTGATGTTTAGTAAAATACTCCAAAGACTGACCATTATTGCACACATCCTCATCAGTTTGCATGCTAAACAAGTATTCCCACTCTAAGTATGTCTTTAGTGCAGAAGGCTGTGTGGTCTGTTCCCACTCCAGACAGTTGGATTAATTGTTTCCAATACTAACACTGCAGTCCTGAGTGTGGCATCCTTCGGATGAGACATTAACTCAAAGCTCTATCTACCTGAGTTGGTGGTAGCTGGGGTGGATGTAAAAGATCCCATGGCATTTATCAAAAACAGTAGGGAAGTTCCCCAGTGTCCTCGTCAAATTTCCCCTAGTTAGTATGAATACCATGATGGGTCACCCCTGAAAAGAGAACACTGATGAAGTGGAACTACTATGGTCAAAGAGAGTAACACTGTTTCATTTAATGCATGATTTCCTGTATGAACAAGCATCTTAAGTGCTATTTCAGTGCATTAGTTAAATTATTAGCATAATTTGATAATACATTATTTAAAATTGTCCCTGATTCATCTGCATGAGAGAAATTATTAATTTGTGTTCCTAAAGACGTTATCTGTAACTGCAAGTCTTCAGAGTTAACTGCAATGTTGCCACAAAGTACAGGTTTTATCATTAGGATCTTGTTTTAAATTGTTTATCATACTACACCTATGAGACCGGTGTAGTGCCTGCACCACATTTATATGTAATGTTACTACCTACCCTGACCAGAAGACATGTGTAGTCCCCGCACCAAGTCTGTATCGAATGGCACTATGTAGCCTGACTAGGAGACTCATGTAGGGACTGCACCAAGTCTATATCCAAAGGCACTACCTACCCTGACCAAAAGACATGTGTAGTCCCCGCACCAAGTCTATATTGAATGGCACTACCTACCCTGACCAGAAGACATATGTAGTGCCTGCACCAAGTCTATATTGAAAGACACTACCTACCCTGACCAGATGACATGTGTAGTGCCCACACCAAGTCTATATTGAATGGCACTACCTACCCTGACCAGAAGACATGTGTAGTGCCCGCACCAAGTCTGTGTTGAATGGCAGTACCTACCCTGACCAAAAGACATGTGTAGTGCCCACACCAAGTCTATATCCAATGGCACTACCTACCCTGACCTGAAGACATGTGTAGTGCCCACACCAAGTCCATATCCGATGCCACTACCTACCCTGACCTGAAGACATGTGTAGTGCCCACACCAAGTCTATATCCAAAGGCACTACCTATCCTGACCAGAAGACATGTGTAGTGCCCACACCAAGTCTATATCCAAAGGAACTACCTACCTTGACCAGAAGACATGTGTAGTGCCCACACCAAGTCTATATCCAAAGGCACTACCTACCCTGACCTGAAGACATGTGTAGTGCCCACACCAAGTCTATATCCAAAGGCACTACCTACCCTGACCTGAAGACATGTGTAGTGCCCACACCAAGTCTATATCCAAAGGCACTACCTATCCTGACCAGAAGACATGTGTAGTGCCCACACCAAGTCTATATCCAAAGGCACTACCTATCCTGACCAGAAGACGTGTAGTGCCCACACCAAGTCTATATCCAAAGGCACTACCTACCTTGACCAGAAGACATGTGTAGTGCCCACACCAAGTCTATATCCAATGGCACTACCTACCCTGACCTGAAGACATGTGTAGTGCCCACACCAAGTCTATATCCAAAGGCACTACCTACCCTGACCAGAAGACATGTGTAGTGCCCACACCAAGTCTATATCGAATGCCACTACCTACCCTGACCAGAAGACATGTGTAGTGCCCACACCAAGTCTATATCCAAAGGCACTACCTACCCTGACCAGAAGACATGTGTAGTGCCTGCACCAAGTCTGTATTGAATGGCACTACCTACCCTGACCAAAATACATGTGTAGTGCCCACACCAAGTCTATATCCAAAGGCACTACCTACCCTGACCAGAAGATATCTTCAACATGTTAGCAGATAAATATATTTCACTCTTCTCTCCCTTGCCCTTTCCTGTTCCACCCAACCCACTTCATTTATAGTTACCTTAAAATGAATCTTAAAAGCCCTCTCCAAAGACAAAACCTATAGATCCATGGGTCCAGACAACATAACAGGCTGCTGACTTGTTATCATTCACCAATTCATTCTTAGTCTCCCCACTAGCCCTGGGTCAATGCCTGAGGCCTAAAGGACAGGTATTAAAATGGCTCTTACAATGGCTCTGCTGGACAGAGGTACAGGGAACTAATCTAAGGGGGCAGTGAAAACCAACACATTCTGGCTAGGCTTATAAATGCCTTTGGGCAGATAGCCTAGTACCTACTTATGAACCTATGAACCTATTATGGCATCCCTCCTGGGGTGTACCATTATAGAGCACATAAACAAGGATATTGGCAGCTCACAAGCCCTCAGTCTTAATTATTCTGACTTTGTAAAAGTTAAGTCCTGCCTATTAAATCTGGGAAAAATCACTGAAGCACTGGATGTGGGCAAATTGGTACAGAATGTTTTCATGGCTTTATCCACAGCCTGTGACAGTTTCCAAGCTCTGGCATTATTGAGGAATGACCAAATTAAATGTTAACCTTCATGTAACTCGGACAGCAAACTGGTGCAGACAGCTAGACAGATGATTACACACACACACACACACACACACACACACACACACACACACACACACACACATAAAAAACACTTTTACATTTCCCGTGATAATTCAGTTCATACCTCTCAACCTCTTAGCACAAGAAATCTGGACAAAACCAAAAACAATGGGGGGATCAAAGGCCCCAAAATAGGACACACTTTAAATAATGCTCTTTTAAATTTGAAAGTTGTTAGAATAAAATGTTTAGTGTCAATGTGTATTTTCTGCAGGATAGGAAGTCTAAAACTCAAATGCATCTTATTATTCAATGATTTCAATCCTCAGTGATTTGCCAGAAATCCGCAGACCAAAAATATACATCATAAATCTGGACATTCTGTGAAAACGTGGACAGATGAGAGGTATGATTCAGCTCCATCATCATGTAACTGTACTCAAGGGACAGTAATGCACAACTGCATTGACATGCAGACTGTCTCTTCTCAAAATGCCCATTGCATGACTATGGACACCTCTGATGTTTATCATTATCATCATTAACAGTTCCCTTTGTCCCCTTTTTCTACATGGGGGGGGTCACTGTATCAGCTGTGCCACATCTCTTGATTCAGTGCCATTCTCCTACCGTCTTCAACCATCACACCTGTCTCTCAAATATATTATCTTACTCTATTAATCCATTTCTTGGCTGGAGATCTTTGTTTCCTCTTGCCCTCTTTCTGTCTCTCGTAAATCTTCTTCAGTAAATTATGTTCTGACCTCCTGTGTGTTACCAGATCACCATAATCGGTTCTCCTTGATCTTTGCATCCACTATGATGTCTTCATTTCTTCATCTGTCCCACAGTGCACATCCGTCCGCTGATCTCATGCAGTTCATCTCCATCATGGCTTCACTACAGGTATCTGCATCTTGTTCTTTATCATTCTGTTTTTGCCTTGCATGCTGAGTTTCTATATGCCATCTGCTGAAGCACTTTCCAAAACACGGAAGAGTGTTTCTGACACCTTCTTCTTTGCTACTGCAACTGCTCTCTTCATCTGTTTGTTATCCAGCCAGTATCCCTTCTTAGATGGGTTAGTATTTTCTATGTCTCACTTTTTCTTGCATCCCTTATGTTTTGATACCTCCCTGGACTTCTACATTCCATCACCGTCTTTCCTGACATGCATTATTTCATACGTTGCTCAACTGCATAGCTGTTAGTCTTCAAGCATGGTCTTTTGAGACACTGCTATTCATTTCAACTCCATCTATTTCTTCTTTTTTTCTGAGGTGCTAGAGCCCTGAGCTTTTACTCCAGTAAGTTTCAAGGTCTTCAGCCTAGTCTCTGTTGAATACACACACACACACACACACACACACACACACACACACACACACACACACACACACACACACACTTGTTCTTTGGCACATAGACCTCTCTCAAACCATTAGAATGGGTTCCCTTGTTCCTGGCATAGGTCCAGCTCTCAGTCCATTTATCACTGGCAATGCAGAATTAATATGATGAAATTGCCAAGAGGTGATTTTTACACTCTGTCTTGGCACACAGTCTGTGATCTGGGTTCTCCAATCAAGAGGACACTGATGGCTAAAGCAGTCAGTCTACATAATTCTTCTCCCAATATTTAACACGTAGAGTCTTATTCCATTCAGTTTTGGGTACACTCTTGGCATAACTCTCAAGTTTGAGGTGGAAACACCTAGCATGATTTGAGAGACGACACCTACACATACAGAGGGGAAGTATGCAAATGCCACACTGGCACTGGCCATAGGTTGAGCTCAAACTCTGTAACTTGTGCTTGTGAGGCAAACATTTTAACTGTTATGCCATTTTGTCCCCAGCTTCCAACACAGGTCAGTACCATGGAAATCCTAATAACACTATTCTTTCAGGTTCTGACTAAATAATTTCTCAGTGAGCTACAAATCTGGTTTTAACAATGCTGTCTTTCTATGGAACATCCAAAATTACGAACCCTTCTTAGGATATGACCACTTCGAGAAATAGCAAGACAGAGGCAAAATAGGTGATTCAGCCTAGATTTATGTTACGAACTCTTGATGGAATATCTCATCTGCAAGTACTGGCAGACATTCATTTGGCATGGGGTCCTTAAATATCAGATATGCTCAAAGGGTGCAAGCCTAAATTCTCCACTGACTACACAGGTCAAGTCATATAGCCACTGTATTCCCACAGCTTTTTGATTTCTAAATTTCATTGGTAGGCCTTCAGTACTGAGCACAGAATGTCCCCATATGGATGTTTGGATTGGAATATAAATTTTGCATAATCTCTTCAAAGTCTTAAAAGTGGAATGACTTGACTAACATCTTTTTAATTGTTTGGGCAAAGTCCTTGTGTACTAGGTTAGTTCCCACGGTGGGCTTTCACCCAAAGTACCAGCTTCAGTTTTCACTCAAACTAGGGTAGCAGCCCCATCTTATACAAAAGGATGTACCAACATGAAAGCTGTAGCACATATATATCCCTGTCAGAGATTCAAGTACCCAAATGAGAAATAAGGGTTTTCCAAACATATTGTGTAACATTCATTCTTTCCCTAAGCCAGACAAAATTATTGGTTACTTTACTGCCTTCAGTAAATGCCTATTCATAGGGGAGTACCTTTGAGTGTCTACATACATATAACAGTAAATGGGCCAGAAACATTTTCACTACAGCTATTCTGCCCACTAAAAACAAGTGCAAACATCTCTAGCTGGTGACAAATATAAAACATTGACCAGATATCCCTCACGTTTGGTATACATACAGATTGGCGTTAACAACATATCCAAGTATCTGGTTGGTTTTTCAAAGGAAATTCACTTACATTCTCTTGCAGATTCATTTTTGCTGTCTTTATGGAAAGCATTACTTAAAGTACTTGCTTTTTTTTAATTTAATTTGCACTCATAAAAAAAGCATCAAATTTAACTTTTTAAACCAATTCGTAAAAATTTCCTTTCATGAATGGAGTTAAACACTACTACATTTACAGGTAGTTATTTTCAACATACTGCAAAAGTTAACAGTTGCACACAAACAAATAAATAAATCCAAACTGGGTGTTGTTTTCATTGCCAAATCCCAAAAATGCAGTAAAGCTGACCCTAGCAAACAGAATTTATTGACTCACACACAAATCAAATTCCCCAAAGCAAGAAACCCGTCCTCTGTGTGACAACAGCTCCGGATATGTAATAGCCCCTCACTTTCACAGCCAATGGGCCACATTCCAAAAGACCAGTTCTTTGTGACTTAGTCTGCTAAAAGCCTATCTACAAAACAGGCTTGCATCAGAGTAAATCACTTACATAAAGAACAAATCCTTTAGAATCTGGTCGATTTTTCCAGTCTTTTAAGCTTTTTGTTTATTTACTCATTTTTGTGGTTCACATACCTGCCGGTCTCATTGTAGTGTTCTTTGGAACAGCTTTGTTACCACTGACCAAAACCTTACACTTAACCAGGACATCTTTATCATGTAAAGACAAGTCTTTAGCCAAATCTTCATCTGCCAGCACACTCCATCTGTTTTGGTGTAGCACAACTTCTGAAAAGAGCTGTTCTGCAGATAGCTTTTGGGATCCCTGTCAGTGCCTGTCAGTTTGATCCATCAATATTGAGCCAGAGGATGCCTTGTATGCCAGACACTGGTCACTTTTAGCAGTCTGTAGGATACTGAGTATAGTGATAGGGCTTTGTCTTGGTCCATGCTGGACATGTTGTTTAAGCCTTCTATCCTTTTAATAAGGTATCTCTGTGGGCAATAGTTGTTGCATGTGGCAGATACATGCCAAAGGAGGCATTATGTTCAATCACTGGCCTAAAGAGGACTGAATAAAGGGGAATAGTGACATCTATAGATCTAGACACAATCCATTTGTTTACTTATGAAAAATAGGTATCAGTACACATTTCAACCCTAAAAAAACAAACTACTACTTTTTTCCCCAAATCCCTCTCCCCCGAAGAAACAAAATTTAAAGTCGTCTCTCATGATAAAACAACCACTGAAGTAATTTCTGTCTGCAAATTATTATGGACGATATTGGATGATAATTTTAAATTCAGCCTGCATATACACAATTGTATAATAAAAACTTGGAATGTTTTATAGCGTTAAAAACTTTCTCACCAATGCAATTAACGCTACACTTGCCGTTACTTATGCCCTCCCCGTCTTCTTTACGGTGCTCCCATCCTTATTAACCTTCAGGCAACACAAAATCAAAACTTGAACAATGCTATAACAAAGTTGATAAATTTGCAGGAAATACCTGTTTCAGAACCACCACTGCATAGTGCTAAAAAGCCTAAATTTGTTAGAAGTGCCCAGTCAACTAACAAATAGGTTCATAGGTTAGTACTAAGCTAACTGCCCTTGCGAGCCATTTTAAGCCTAGCCAATTATCCCTTGTGAGACTCAAACCATGCACCTTGTGTTTGCAAGGCAAACACCTCAACCATTAGGCCACCCTCCCAAGCAATACACAGCTTCTTACCACCTATAAAAGTATCCCACATCCATCTGCTTGTCCAGCACTAAATAACATTCTACACAACTATGTTCCCAGTCATTCATTACGATCCAGTGACCAAAAACTGCTGTCTGTCCACAGCCCTATCAAATCTGCTGGGCATTGTCTGTACTCATACTGTGCTGCTAAGGCCCGGAACTCCTTATCTCTAACCATCTGGTCAATACCCTCCCTCCCACCCTTCAAAACCATTCTGAAAGACTGCTTAGCCACAAGCTAGCTCTGTTCTTGCTCCAAACCAAGATAAACTATATCCTTAAATGCGTGCAAATACCTGCTCATTCCTTACATCTCCTTACTCTCCCTTCCTCACTCACTTCCTTACTTTTGTCATTTTTCCTCCCCTCACTTTCTCTCTAAATATACAATAAGACTGCTTTTCTCTCACTTCATATTGATATTCCTGTTTGTATTACATTAACTAAGCTTTAATTTCTCTATAAACTGGCTACAATTTATCTAACTATTTGTCATATGACATCTATATATTCTTAATTAATGTTTTCATATTATGTCTAATTTAGTATATTTAAACTGTAGTTGTTTTTTGTATTATTTTTAAATACTGTAAAATTATTCTTCATAAAATCTTTTGTAATACCTTGTAGCTTTTCTCCCCGGGCTTCCACTAAAAATGGTCTCCTAACCAGTCAGACTTTTCCCTCTAATCAAATGTCAGTAAATAAATAAACAAATATAGTTGTGCAGTATAGAAGGTCTTTCTTACAGTAATGGACACATGTTGGTAAAAAATTAGGTCACTGTCCACAGAAGTTCCCAAATCTCAAATAACTGGGTTGACTCTTAGGTGAGTATTGTCAATGTCATAGTTCCCTGCATTTAGTTTCAGTCCATGGTCTTGACAAAAGTTATTTATTTTGGGATAAACTTTACTGCATGATGGCTAAATCTTTTGGGTATTCAGTGACTTTTCCTAGCTTGCAGTCATCGGCAAACTTAATCAGCCAGAGCCCTTTTACTTACGAAAAGTAGGTAGAGGTAAGTATTTGCTGTGCATTCCAAGCCACCAGTTATTACAGTACTGCCACTTGAATATGTCTTCCAGTTTGTCTATAATTCAATATGTCTTCCAGTTTGTCCATAATTCATTTTCTCTGCTTTTCAAGGCAAATCATTGCATCCAGATAGTGCTACAGTTGCACTGCTTGGACAGTAGCAACCACTTCCAAGTGGATAATGTGAGAAGCATTTGTTTTTAGAGTTTATTGCTGTAATACTGCTTCCACCCAACCATTTCTTCCAGGAGTCTGTTGATAAGCTCAACTATGTTATTTATTTTTACCCCCAGATCAAAAAGCAAATGAGTTCTGGGTATCCCAAATTAAACACCGGCTTTGTCCAACAGTAATTATTCACACACTTATAAGGTGACAATATGCAAATCCAAGACCTAAACTGTTCAGTTAGTTAAAATAGTGTCAGGTGATGGGTTCTTAATACCCCCTTCCCCCTCCGAAATGATAGGAAGTTAATTATGGAGGTATCTAAGGAAAATCTTAAATAATGGGTAAGGAGACTAGTGAAGTGGAATAAAGGCAGAAGGTGGATGAGACAGTGTGTGGAGATTAGCAAATGGGAAAGAGGAGGCAAAGGTGAACCGTAGAGAGATACACGTCATCTAGGTTTAAAAGGGAAAATATAAGACTGCTGTGATTAGAATGAACAAGTGTGGAATGAGGGGATGCAGATATAGATAGATAGATAGATAGATAGACCGATAGATAGATAGATAGATAGATAGATAGATAAATAGAGACATATATACATGAAGTTAAACAGTAAAACAATAAGGGATATGGGGAAGAGGACACAGTTATAGCACAGTATTGAACAGTAAAGTTAGATGTATGTAGGATATTGGTGATTTTCTTATATGGAGCTAGTTTTACTTATGATTTCCTGGTTCTAAATCTACTTTGTTAACCTGCTGTTTTTCCCTTTGCTGACTTAACAATTAATAAAGAAAATATAAAAAAAAAACATTTCAGCAAGCTTCGACTGCACACTTTAGGGAATTGTTTGGACCTGTCTTCAAAGAGGTAATCATCTCTCTTCATCTTTTGTAGATGCTAACAATTCATTTGTTTGGTATAAAACTGTGAATTTTTCTGAAAATTAAACAAGTACATTTTATTTTTATTTTACATTTGTTTACCGGGAAGGTCCATATGGGCCAAGGAACCATTTTCAGTGGAAGCCTGGGGAGAAAAGCTCCAAAAATAAATTTACAAATAACCATATATATAACAGTAACATAACCATATTAAAAAAAAATGTAAAATTCCAATTAACTACAGTATTTTAAGATAGGCAGAGAAAAAGTTACACCATACAGGTTTCTAGCCTATATAAGACAGTGGCATTATTTAGACCATAGAGCGGTAGTAACTTATCTAATACACAGAGTGACTTCACATAGGGAGTAAACATATTCCTTGCAGAGTATTACCAAATGTAAGGAGTAAAAAGATCCGTGTGCTTAGACTCAACAGTGGTAAAGAACAAGATAGGTAAAAAAGTGAGAAGGGGGGAGGCAGGACTTTTGGTGTCAAATCATGCTAGGAATTAGAGGGAGGGGACAGAAAGCTGGAAGAGAGATCAAATAAGATAATATCACCAGGTAGAGCTATATGGAACAGAGAGTATATTCAGCCTGGGTTTGGGCAGGAACACATCCACTTGTTGATGAGGTGTTCCTTAAGTAGATATTTAAATTTAGTTGTATTGATGCAATTATAGTTTGAGGTAGTGTATTCCAAAGTTTAGATACGTGGTTAAAGAAAAGGGAATCCCAAAAG
The DNA here is from genome assembly GCF_019279795.1 of Protopterus annectens. Taxonomy (NCBI): domain Eukaryota; kingdom Metazoa; phylum Chordata; order Ceratodontiformes; family Protopteridae; genus Protopterus; species Protopterus annectens. The sequence continues at coordinate 394,411,151 of NC_056740.1, read as the reverse complement.
TCGTTGTTAGATTTAATAACTGTTAGCAGGCCTTTGTTGGTGGATCTTAGTGTTCAAAAGTTAGAGTAGGGCTGAACAAGGTATTTGAGAGAAGGACAACTATTTGGGTGGTTGAGTATGTAGTGTATGATGGTTAGGTGATTATTGGTCAGAAGATTAGGAAGTTCTAGCCATTTTAGATGTGACAATGCATAGCAGTGATTTGATCTGTAAGGCAGGTTTGAGGCAAATCTTTCTATTTTTGTTGTAGTAGAACTCCCAATTTATTTAACTCTGTTTAAGGTTTGTAAGTATAGATAAACCATAAAGGAGAGTGGAAAGTAAGTGGATTCTGGATATGGGTTGTCTGGTGGGGTCAGTTAGGAAATGTTTGATCCTATAGATTGAGTGTATTTTGATATGTGCCTTTTTGATGGTTATGGCTAGGTGCTTGTCAAAACTCAGGTTGTTGTCAGTGGTCTCTCCTAGGAGTGTAGTATGCTCTACTGACTCTATTATAGTATTATTGGAAGAGAGGATGGTGAAGGGGGATGCTGGCTATGTGTTTTGTTACTAGTAAAGAGCATGACCTTAGTTTGATTTGGGTTGAGAACAAGTTGAACATCATATAGGTAACTTTCAATGTCACTAAAAGCTTTTTGGGTTGTTTGAAGGAGTGAAGAGATAGAGGGTGCTCAGCAAATAAAGGAGGAATCATCAGCATATTGAATAATCACTGCATGTTGAGTGGCTTGGCTGTGGATAATTTATTTGTAAATGTGGAGAATAGTAGTGGATCAAATATTGACCCTTGGGGTACATCAACTGAGACAGTTAGCAGGGGTGATAGTTCATTATTCCATTTGACTGGTTGTTGGCATTCTGTTAAGAAACCGTAACAGGGTGGACTAGATATAGGGAAGCTAGTTCGTTGAGAAGTGTCTGGTGGGAAACTGTGTCAAAAGCATCAAGCATTGAACTGTTATGGCACAAATACCAGGAAATGTGGTAAAAATGAAACTGAGAAAAAATAACCAATTTGTCACACTGATGTACCAAAATATATTGGACTACCAGAGTACTGTGCTTTCTTTCATGGAAAAAGTTTTCGAAAAAAAATGTGCATCAGATAATTTCTTACAATATCTGTGAAAAGCCCCCAAGCTAACAAAACCACACAAATTTCTGTACAAACACAATTTCTTTTTTCCTTTTGTTGCAGCAATTAACAATTTTGCATATACCATCATGGTGAAGCAGCACTGACTTGCAACATAGTTACAAGCATGCGATACTTTGTATCTTTCCATGCTAGTGATCCAACACCGGTGGGTCTAATCTTTAATTTCTAATTATGTGAATTGGAAATATAGCGTGGACTCAGCTCATCTCCTCAGGCACGTGTGCAAGAAAGCATGTTGTTATTTCCTCTTGAACAAGTACTCATAAAATCTGCTAAGATAAAATATTTAGCTTTAAATGGGTAGCAAAAACCATTTGACTCAAGATGTTATTATATGTATAACTTTCTTATTTCAGTACCTGGATAAACGACCTGATAGCTAATGTGAATTAAAGATAAAATTAGTTTCTAAGTGATGAAAATGGACTGTACATCAGATGTAGGAACATTACAGTTCTGTAGTATATAAGCTGGCAGTAAAAATTAGGATGTGGAAGGAAGGGGATGGATTCGCTTGACTGGTATCTTGAAAGGGTCTACCTTTGCCTTCCTTTCCTTTCTTGGTCGACTGTCATAAACGTGTAGCTTTATCTTTGCTTGACTTGTTTCCTTGCTTGAGCATTAGTGTTGCTTAAAGGTAAACATTTCAAATTAAACCAGTTATTTCCAAATGGATTGTTTTGTTTTTTCTATAAACTAGATGGCTAATGGTAGAATTACTAAATATAACATCGACTGATGAAATATAGCTCAGTGATATTATTGTTCTTACTCTGTTTAAATGTATAATACAATATTACAAAGAAACTGCAAGATATACGAGTTATCTTCCTGGCCATGCTCTTAAAAATAAAACTAGTGTCATAAAGGATGAAGTAAGGAGAAGTTCTTTCATAAAATAGTTTATTATGGGGATGTAAAATTATTCACCATGTTTACAAAACCGAATCTATTGCAACATTTATAAAGGAAGTAGATGGTTACTGAAAAGGAAGGAGTTGCAGAACTGTGGCTCAGAGTAAAGAAAATACGATTATTATAAGAACAATTATTTTGTCATGCAATACTTAAATTGTCTTTCTCTGAGGAGAAAGGTCAGTTGCCTTCCTGTGTGAACATTTCATCAATCATGTTTACATCTCTAGTGAGGGGAAACAGTAGTAAACAACAGAATACTGTGTTCTTTCTTTCTTGTTCCATTTTAAGAAGAGTTAAAGGGCAGCCGTACACATTACTCAGATCAGCTTCCTCATTACTCTGTCTTCCTCATGGCAGCAGAGTGAGAACAGCTGTATAAGAGTAATGATATCCTGTTACGCAACATCCATCACCAGACTGACTTCCCTAAATTCATATCTACAGCATCTAGCGCTTGCACAATGCATGGTAACAATTCACAGAGCATGGTGATGGGACATTGTTTTCCCTCTAAAAGAGAGGAATATGTACTAGAGGTTGTGCTTCATTTCTATTAGCAAGTAAGGATGTATGTATGTATATGACTCAGATTCTAAAGTAAGACTTGTGTGCTTCAGTACTTACATTTCTTCTGAAAAGTAACATACAATTGGATTTGATGCAGTTCTACATACAAGCCCATCATGTCACTTTGAAATAAGTGTAGTTCAAAACTTTTTGCACTCACAGACACTCACACACAGGTATATATGTGTATGTGTGTTAACACACATAGACGCACTCGCGCTCGCACACACACACACACACACACACACACACACACACACACACACACACAAGAACACAGATACACATGTATACACCCACACACACACACGCACATGTACGCATGCACATGCAAAAAGACACACACAAACACACACACAAGCCCACAGAAACATGTACACATGCGTGCACGCACACACACACACACACACACACACACACACACACACACACACACACACACACGCATACAGACACACACACATGCGCATACAGACAGACACACACACAAGCACACAGAAAGACACGTATATACAGACACACACACACACACACACACACACACACACACACACATGCGCGCACACGTGCGTGCACAAATGTACGCATGCATATGTAGACACACACAAACACATGTACACATGCACATGTGGACAGACAGGCACAAACACTCACATACACATGCATTCACACGCACATACACACACACACACACACACACACACACACACACACACACACACACACACACACACACACACACACATGTATACATGGACATGCAGACACACACAAACACACATACACATGCACATGCAGACACACACACACACACGTGCGCACACACATGTACACATGGACATGCAGACACACACAAACACACATACACATGCATATGCAGACACACACACACACACACACACACACACACACACACACACACACACACACACACACACACACACACACACACACACACACACACACACACACACACCATATTTTTCAGTACTTTTGTTAAGACACTTACTTAGACTCTCACAGCAGGCACACAGATGGAGACTTGGGTAATGTCACTCTAGTTTCCAAGGAGAAGCTCAGCAGCTTATAGTTTTAATCCTCAGCACTCGGCACCTGCCACAGTAGGCATTTGCATTATGTGAATGAAGCCTATATTCATGCATGCATGCACGTGTCTTATTTTATTTAAAATGAATGAGAATGGCAAGTCTCTTTTTGAGGAATGTCTTAAGAAAGTAGTACAGATGGACAGATGCCAGAAAAACAATAAGCAACCAAAATATGAGCAAGACATGTAACTATAAAAACATTTTAACATGCAGAATGACCTTTTCTTCTAAACACTGGACAGATAAAACTTAAATTGAAGTATAAATAAAACAAAATAGTGATAAACAGTCTTTGATTCTACTTGAAGTATTAACTAAGAAGAACTAACTTACAACCCCCAGATCTGATGAAATGTAAAAGACTTGGAAAGTACTTTGAATCCCTTGTTGCACTGGCAGTCACGGACTTATGGGGTCTGGCACACTGTGGTACAAACAAACTACAACCAACTGTAATAATGTCTAAAAAATTATAAAATGGAATATGATGCAGAGAGACAGCAAACAAACAATAGTTACAAAGCTACTGCAATGTCCAGTGTCAGACAGGAGTGTATATTGGTAGGCTTGCTTGGAATGTTTATTTAAGAAACTGGATGTTTGTGATAATGCACGGCAGATTAATGGGTACAGGGAAATAATTCATAACTTGAAGAAGAAAAGACACTTCAATGCGATACTTTAAAAAATGTTCACATGAGGTAGCCGTATTCTCCGCAGTCCTGAAGGTAGTTCACCTAGTCAGCGAATCAACGGAGTAACTAGAGATTTGGAATGAATCTTCAAGACTGAAAGAACATATAATATATTAAGGTGAAATTGAGTTTACATGCATGCACAAATTACTAGGTAGCGAAAGGTGTAAGAACAGTGCAACATTTTTTAGAGAGCTGAGGATGGGTGTTAGAAAAGCAGGACATATGCTAACATTCTCAGAGATGCTGCCTCTCTGTGGTCTGTATGAAGTGCTGAGGCCAGAGTAATTTTATTCATGAGGTACAACAAATGGATGAGAAGACCCTAGAGCTGTGACGGAACAGGAACTGAGGATTCACTTGAAGGTATGCATACTTATAGTGGTGTGATGGTGTGTATCTGTCCATGAAGAGAACTAGGACATTAGATGCTAAGTTTACAAATTTCAATAGTAAACATCTAAATTAGCCAATGGAGCAGAGAGGTACAGATACTACCAGATAAAAACAACCAAAATTCACGAAAATTCAAACAACATGATAAATAAATCCAGATGGACTATCCGGTAAAGCAGGCATGCAGAGACATGTTAAACATTGAAAAATACCACCTTTAATAACAAAAAATAATAAAAAGTTGAGCACTTTCATTTTCATAGTTCAAAAACGTCATCAAATAAAAACATCAAGTTTCCTCAATTTATAACAAAATTAAAACCTCCGTTATCACAGCTGATCAAACACATTCCCAGTGCAGCCAATCAAAACACATTAACAGAATAAACCCATTTCTGATTATAATATTATGATCTAGTAAAAAAACACTCCTAAAAAACTTACAGATTACACTAGTAAAAACATAATAAGTAATAAAATACAGAACATTATCTGTTCAGAATACTTGAAATGGAAACCTGTTTATTCAGGCCAGGCCATTCAGCTGTATTCAACATCATTGACATAGCAACTGATGCCTTTCCAAGAGTAGTGTCCATGCCCCTCCCCTTTCATTCATCTCTTGGCTTTCAAGTACTACAAACTTAAGCCAATGTCCCTGTCTCTCCATACAATGTTTCGAAAGTGCATTTGCATCTTTTCGTAATGTAATGCCCCTAGTGTTTTCGTATATATCCTGTATCCTGCTCCTTATTTTCTTCTTGTTCTTACCGATATAGAAGCAGGGACTGCATGAGCACGCAGCACAGTACACAACTTTATCTGAATTGCATGAAAAGTTCTCTTGCAGTTTGACTTTCCAGCCATTGATGTTAATTTCACTAACTTCCAAGATATACATACAGTAGGGACATGATCTAAATTTTTTCATGCATCCTGCTATCTGAGACTTATTATAGGTTCATAGGTTCATAGGTTCGTACTAGGCTATCTGCCCTAAGGCATTTATAAGCCTAGCCAGAGTGTATGTGGCTTACACCACCCCTTAGGATGAGAATACTATGCCCTTTTAGGGTTTAGATTACTATGCCTCTGTCTAGTAGTGACACAGAGATGACCCCCGGGGTAAACCTACGATCTCCCATCCACTCGTCGAGATTTCTCTTGAATAGAGTCAGTGAGGGGCTCTGCCTAACATGGACTGGAATTCTGTTCCAGAGTGTAGGGAGCCTCTGGGTTATGAATCTGTCCCTCCAGCATGTCCTATTTATTTCTGTGTTGAGGTTTAAGTCACTTGTTCTTGTGGCTCTGATGGATTTGGATTTTCTGAGGTAGAGCATGTCCATTAATTCAGGATTGGACATGGCCTTGTACGTCAGGCACAGATCAACTCTGAGTAGGCGGTATGCGACTGAATAGAGCTGGAGTTTTTTCAGTCGGGCAGCATATGACATATGTTTAAGACCCTTTATCCTCTTGGTGAGGAACTTTTGGGGTCTTTCCAACTGCTGCAGGTGTCGGGTGAGATACATCCCAAATGAGGCATTGTACTCAATTATTGGCCTGATAAGAGAAGAGTACAGGGGCACAATGACCTCTCTTGATCTAGATGTGAAACCCTTCATGATAAGGTGGGCAATATAGAAGGTCTTCCTAACCACTTTGGCAATGTGAGTGTCAAATGAGAGGTTACTGTCAACCTGGGTCCCTAGGTCCCTGATTACCTCTTCCGTACTTAATGGATTACCGCCTATGTGGTAATTTGTCGGTACCTTGTTTTTCCCAAAGGGTATGACTATACATTTTTTGGCGTTCAGCTTAAGGCCATGGCTCTGGCACCAATTATCCATTTCTATGAGGCCTCTCTGAAGGATGTTTGTGTCCGCTGGAGTATCAATTATGGCGCCCAGTTTGCAGTCATCTGCGAACTTTGTCAGTCACAATCCTCCTATGTTTGCCTGTACCTCGGAAAAATAAATGCCGAACAAGAGGGGTCCCAGGACAGAGCCCCGTGGGACACCGCTTGTGACTGGCTTAGAGTCTGACATAGCTCCAGCAACTCTGACCCTGTGGGTTCTGTCCTTGAGCCAGTTTGCAACCCATCTTGTGACATATGGGTTTACATTTAAGCTGGTGAGTTTGTCTATGATGTCCGAGTGGGGTATTGTGTCAAAGGCTTTTGCAAGGTCAAGGTAGGCTGTGTGAACTGCCTTACCCTCATCAATGGCCTTAGTGACTGTTTCAAAAAAGTCGACCAAGTTCAAAAGGCAGGATCTGCCCTTGACAAAGCCAAATTGGGTAGGATCCAATGTCTGTAGGTCCCCAATGTCTTTGTTTATGAGTTCCATAATGATCCTCTCCATAGCTTTGCAGACCAGGCTCGTCAAGCTTATGGGGCGGTAATTTCCAGGGTCCGTAGAAGCACCGCCTTTGTGAAGTGGGACCACTTTTGCCGTACGCCACTCTTTGGGTACGTATCCTGTAGTAAGGCTAAGATTAAACAGCAGCTTTATGTGTGGGTTTAGTTCCTCCTGGAGTTCATGTAGCACACAGCCCGGGACACCATCCGGTCCCATTGATGCTGTGTTTTTAGCTTTAGAGAGGCTGGCTCTTACCTGGGCATCTGAGATGTTAGGGAGGCTACACGCTGCTGGGATAGTTATTTCTCTTTTTGGGGGGGAGAGGGAGGAGAAATTTGCACTGAACCTGTCTGCCAGAATGTTGGCAATGTCAGTGGGTTCAGTGTATTTTGTGTCATTTTGGACTAACTCTGAGCATATCTGGGAGTTTCCACCCAGGTTTCTAACATAGCTAAAGAAGGCCTTGTGATTGTCTTTTGTGTCTTTTGCGATTTTTCTCTCAAAGTTGGCCTTGGATGATTTTATGAGTGATCGTAGTTTTTTGCTAGTACTGGTCAGAGACGCCTTCCCTTTTAGGGATTTTGCTCTGTCATGTAGTAGCTTCCTCCTCCTGTTGTAAAGTTTGTTTATGGCTGGGGTCCACCAGACCGGGCGCCTGCATTTGGGGGAATGGGTCTTGGTTTTATTTGGGATTGCATGATCCATGCATTCTTGAAGGTGCCCATAGAAGGCATTTGCAAAGGATTCAGCAGTGTGGGTTGTGGTTTCCACTGGCCCAGGGGCCTTGAAGGATACCACTTCAGTCTTAAGAAGTGTGAAGTTTGCTTTTGAGAAGTTCTTCACTGTGGTCTTTGTGCAGGGGTGGGGGCGGGATGTGGATTTCCAGTGAGATTAATTTATGGTCTGATCTTACCAAAGAGGGATATACTTCCGGTGTGGAGCATTTTGTCACCATGTTTGTGATGATCAGGTCTAGTATATTGTCTCCTCTTGTGGGAATGGTGACTAGTTGTTCCATTGCATTTGAGTTTATGAATTCTAGGAACCTTTGGGCTAGGGTGTTGGGGCTTGAGTAATGTTCCCAGTCTATGTTTGGGTAGTTGAAGTCTCCCAAAATGATGGTATTTGGAGAGACATTCATACTCTCCAGTGTCTTCAGGAAGGCTGTGTGGGGTTCCTGAGTTTGAGAGGGTGGTCTGTAGCATGCTACAAACTGTAAGGCAGTTTTGCCTATGGTTAGTTGCACCTGGATAGTCTCCGATGCTTCGTGCATTGCCACTAACCTGGAGGTGTGGGTATCTTTGATGAAAATGGATACCCCCCCTTCTTTTGTGATTCGGTCCAAGTTATGGGGCCGGAAAGCATGATATGAGGTAAAACCTGATAGTGCTGGGGTGCTCTCAGGAGCCTTGAACCAGGTTTCAGTCGCTGCACAGACATCGATGTTCTCCATACTGAGGAGGGCTTCAAGGGTGTGCATCTTGAGGTTTAGACTTCTGGCATTGAGCAGCATTACCCTTAGTTTTTTTCCACTTGTGTTTTCTAGGGAGGTAGGTTTGTCATTTGAGCCTTGCCTAAAAAAGGCACTATGGGGGTGGCAAGAGCCTTGGCCAATATCCGGAAGCCCTGATACAAATACTTTTTAAATTCTTCCCTTTCCTATATGCAGTACGTGGTCTATCACCCACATAATCTCTAATATCTTTATCATTATTTAAAATTTCCCAATCTTTAAAAAGGATATTTCTACCTAAATGACTATTTTTATCAAAGGTGGTAATAAACTATTAAATATCCTTTGGTTTATGTTAATATCAGATATGTTCAACAAACCAAGGTCACTAAACCCTCCCACTAAAGGTGGTACTACCATAGTTGCCTCCATTGAAGTTTCCACAGGAAGTTCACCTAAAATCGGAACAAAATGTCCACTCTCTTGTTTATTTATAACTTTTAACATAACCTCATTAACTAAATGGATGGGAAAGCCTCGCTTGAGGAAGGTATTTCTTAATAGTTCACATTCATCCAGTAATGACTCTGTAGTACCCACCATTCGAGCCACCTGTACGAACTTCCCTTTTATGACAGTCCATTTTTTTTAAAGGGATAGGCGCTAGTGTAGTGCAGTAAACAATTACATTATGTTTCTTTCCGGAAGATTTCTGAAGCAAATCTTTTATTTTGCACATCTTTTATTAACCACACATCCAAATATAAAATTCCCTTCCCACTAATGGTGTGTGTAAATCGCAAAAAGGAAGTTGTTTCATTTATATATCTCAGAATACCATCAATTTCATCCCTGGGACCACCCCGTAAAATAAATATGTCATCCAAAAAGTGGGTGTATTAGTGACAATAAGCAACATATGGTGAATTATACAAATATTTTTTTCTCCCACTGTAACATAACTAGGTTTACATATATGCATATATTGCTGTCCAGTGATTTTGTGCAGGTAGCCAACTGGTTCTTTTCCATGGTCCTCAAAATTAAATAAATAAAACAAAATCTTTGGCATCCATGAGCTGATAAAAGGCTGTATTCTGTTCCAAAAACACTTTTTCTAGGCTATCAGGAAGACCTCTGAAGTTTGTCATTAGTTTTCAATACCTCAGTTTTTGCCTAGTTTCTACTTTGTCCTTTACTGACCATATTCAGAAAATTCTCAGTCAATTTTATGGTCTATTTAAAATGAGCGCGAAAAACTGAGAATATGGTATCTTGAGGATTTCTGTTTCCCATGAGTAGTATCAGAGTAAGTATTGTTAAATAGCAGGGGTGTGCTCCAAATATTGGGGGGTAGGAGGTGAAGCAAAAATGTTGTTTCAATGGTTTTGCATTTTGGATGTTGATTTTTAAATGAGAATGTCACTGGAATATAATATGCTACCCAAAACTGTTATTTCAGCTTTCAGCAGAAATTTACTTCAAACTTCAGTTAACAAATTATTCAGGTTTGTAGGCAGGTCCTGCTACCTGTCTTTAAAAAGGCATGTTGTCTGTCTTGGCTATACAGAGTAATATTATTGATTTAAATACTTATTTTTAAAGTCTTACACACTGTTCACTGTGTCTTCATACACAGAAACATGTACTGAAAAATCCATAACCTTTGTAGTTAAGCTGCAACAAATAATTGTATGTTTTTATTATAAAATGTCAATTTAAATATTAGTGAATTTCAAATGTTGTTTGCTTTGTCTGGGAGTTTTGGAAGTTTTCATTTCTTTTTCGTTCATTCTTTCTTTTTTTGCTATTTTTGTGATTAGAGCTCCTAGAACTTGACAGGGGTTGTGGTGTTTGCCCTTTTTCCTTTCTCCATGAATTGCCCCCACTGTCACACATGGCTATGTTATAAATATGTTCACAAAGACATTACCTAATTATAAGTTCATAGGTAAATACTATGATATCAGTCTGCCGACTATTACGAGTGCAGCCAATAACAAGATGTCAGAATCAGACCCTGTCCCTTGTATCTGCGAGTTCAAGACCTTAAGCATCATGCCAGCCCTCCCTTATTCCGGTTGAATACTGCTATCCCTGTACTCCTTTAGACACTCAGGTTCATTTTCTTTCAATTTTGGTTTGTGATTGTTAAATATCCCTGGCTGAATCTGAAGTTAGTCAGTACTGATCAGTGTACTACCCCGATAAACAAATATAACCAACTAAATTAATATAATACAAATGCACATTCTACTTTATCTGCATACAATGTTTTTGACTGAAATGGTAGGTCTCTATCTTCTTTACCGATGTTGTTGTTGTCTTTCGGCTTTTCCCGGTTAGGGGTCACCACAGTGGAACTCCGGTCCACTAATGATTGGTAGTAGATTTTCACAGTGCCGATTTGCCAGCTCGACACCCAACCTTCAGTGAAGGCACGCCCATTCACACATGTCTTTTGGAACTCTACTCGACCCGCTGGGAGGACATGCAGACTCCACACAGAAGGCACTCCCCGCACACTAGCTGAGAAATATTACAAACAAAAAGTATGTCCTTATTTTCTATGCTATATGTTCTACTCTGTGCTGAGGTGATTTTATCTACAACCCTTTAGGACATATAGTCAAAACCCTTTGTCCCATATTTTATGTACTGGCCTGGAAATGATAGGAAAATTGAAGACTTAGCCAAAAGGTCTGCTAGATATCTTATAGTGCAAATGTACTTACATGTGACCAAAAGCTCTGCATGATGTCTTATAGTCCAAGTGCACCAAAGTCTGTTCCCCTGCCTCCTTGGAAAAGAATGACCATCTGCTCCATAGCAGTCCATTTATACTAATTTTGTGAATCTTTTAATGGACTTAGTATTCCTAATTACAATGGCTGTACCTTAAGTGTCCTTAAAATTTTGTCAAACATTTTCACCTGGATTTTACTACTCAATTATGTCTTGTACAAACCTTCAAGAAAATCTTTTGATATGCAGTGTCAGGGCCTTGAAAACCACAGATACTTCTCTTTTTCTTACCATAGTGTCATATAAACAACCATAAATAATACTTCAATAATGTTATTCTTGAACAGAAATTTGCACTCTGGACTGAACTTACTGAAAATAGATGCATGTTGATGAGTTTGCAAATTACGATTCAATGAACAAATGATGTTCCTACTGAGAAGCTTTAGGTTTATATGTTTATGGGCTATTACTAGGCAACTGACAAGAGTAGATCCATCTTAGCTTAACACTTGCAGTTCTTCCTAAATGCTACACTTTTCCATAAAAAGTTGCCTGACCAAGCTTGGAATGTATTTATGATTACTGATCTAGTTGTCTATCTTATGTTTGAAGGTGGTAAAGAGCTAGTCTATGCATTATGAAGTGTAAGTCACTTCCATAGGAAAGGATTTCATTAGGAGGTATATGTATCCTTCCAGCAGGTTTTGTTTATGTTCTATTGTAAGTTTAAGTTGCTGGGTGTTACTAGTATTACTGGTTTTGGTGACATGTAAGTGGTAACACAAAACAGGGTCATTTGAGACTTTGTACACTAGGCAGAGGTCACCTTTAAGAATCTGTATGAGACAAAAAGAATTATAGAGTTTTAAGGCATTCTGCATAGTACATGGAATTATTTTCTTTGATCTTCTTAGTGAGGAAAAGATAGGGCTTCTCAAGCTGGATCTTTATCTGGACATGTACATACTGAAGGGGGCATTATTTTCTATCAAAGGCCTATTAAGTATGGAGTGGAGAGCAGCAGTACCATCTTTGGACCAAGATGATATACCCTTGGTCATCAGATGAGCCAGACAGGAGGATTTGCTAACAATGGTAGACACATGGTGGTCAAAGGAGAATTGTCTGTGAAAGTGTCTAGGTACCTGATACTCATGTCAGTTTTGAAGAGGGTATCACTTATACAGTAGATACATGGGTTATCCTGTTTTCCATAAAGCACAATGCTATACCTTTTGTCATTTAACTTCAGACCATAGTTCTGGCAGCATTTGTTTGTCCATGTTAGTCCCTCTTTTAGCATCTTGTGGTCTTCCAGAGAGCTGATGATACACCAAGTTTGCAGTCATTTGCAAACTTGGTCAGCTAAAGACCCATGACATCAGCCTTGACACAAGAGAAGTAAATGCAAAATAGGAGCAACCACAATAATGAGCCCTGGGGGACCCCCAAGAGTAACTCTTTAAGACAGAAGCATGCCTCCAGTTCCGATGTATTGGGTTCTGTTTGCAAGCTAGTTTGCTAAGCAGTGAGTTACTTACGAGTTTATGTTTATATTGATATTTTACCTCTAACACCTGAGTGGGGAATAATATGGAAGGCCCTGCCCAGGTCAAGGTAATCTGAGTGTACTTCTTTATGCTGTCTGGTGTGTTAGTAACTTTTACAAATAAGTCTGCTAGCTTTAGCAGGCAGGAACTTCCCTTCATAAATCCAAACTGATTTTTATCAAGGATATGTAATCCATCAATATCATTGCTTATGAGTTCCATCATAATAAGCTCCATCGCATTATGGATCAAGTTGATAAAATGAGTTAGGATCAAGGGTGGGACCTCCCACGTGAAGGGGAAGAACTACAGTGGTCCTCTATGCCTTTGGCATGAAACCAGTTGAAACGCTGACACTGAATAGATTCAGGAGTGGGCAATATGGTGATGCTTCATGCTGACAAGGGAGCAGCTTGTCACATGATCAGGGCTCATGGAGTTAGCATTCTTTTCTCCTGAGAGAGTATCTTTATGACTTTCATGGGGGTTATCTTTGGAGAGTGGACTAAGTGTCATACAAGGTAATGGGGGTGGGTAGGACTTACCTGCAATGTATTGGTTTTGTTTTCCATGGTTAAGTGGGTGGTATTGTTATGCACCAACTCTGTGCACTGCTGAATATTGTTTCTAAGATTCCTGACACAGTTGAAGAAGGACTTTTGGTTGTCCTTAACAGAGGAGGCAGTCTTCAATTCATGCTTGGCTTTGGAAGATTTGATTTGGATCCTGAGTTCCTCATTTAATTTCTTGTGTTTCACTTTGGGGCATGAGGTTTTCAGTTTGTTCCTCTGGGTAAGGAGTTCTCTTCATTTGTTATGTAGTTTGTTTATTCCAGGGTTCCACCAGAGGGGTTTGTTCCTAAATTTGGCATTGTCTCTGTGATGGGTTGGAACCAAAGGTTAAACCACCTTAGGTCACTGGCTAGCAGCAACATGCCTGTCCTTGAGAAAACCCTGAAGATAGTAGAGTTTGTAGGACTTTTGATTTGGGTTCTAAAAATGAAAATGGAAAGGTGGTCAGATTTCATCATTGATGGGGTAATTATGCAAATAGAGCACACTGGCTGTGAGTGTCAGCTCAGTAGATTTGACACCTCAGGTAGGAGAGAACACTATCTGGTGCAGAGAGTTTGTAGTGATGAAAGCTAGAAAACATGCATATTTATTTCTAGTAATTTGATATCATTTTCTTGTCATAAAAGTCTAGATGTCATGAAATTTTGGATGAATACTGACACCCTATTGGCGGTATTCAAGAGGACCTAAATAAGTGGTGAACATTACATCCTGGTAGGGAGTGTGTGTGTGTGTGTGTGTGTGTGTGTGTGTGTGTGTGTGTGTGTTTTCACTGCACTAGAACCAAGTTTCAGAATAATGCAAATATCTACATTTACTGGTTCTTGAGAACTTCTAGTTTGGACAGTTTCTTACTGAGGTTCCTAACATTGAGCATTGAACCTTTAACACTGCCCTGATTTGGTTTAGATAGGATGGCAAATTCAGTTGATGGAAACTATCTAAAAAAGACCTTATAGGGTAAGAAGGTTTAGGCCATTATAGGAAACATCTGTGGTGATAGATACAGGCCATCTCTGGCAAAACAACTGGGATTGTCAACCATATCCTACAGGTTCACCCACACTCAACCCCCATGGAATGGCATCCATAACTAAGCCAGTTGCTGAAATCGGATATCTTTTGTTTCTATTGTAGCATCATTCTTGTCGAACGTAGAATATGCTGCTCAAGACTGGGTTTATACCAGCCTCAAATGTGAATTTGGAGAGCTTCATCATGTCTCTCTTCATATAATCCATGGCTGAACATTTCAAGTCGTTTATCTCCATGTGAACAATGACTGTGTTGTATATCTACTTGGGGTGCAAGAAATTGAGTGCCTTAGTAACCTGTTGTATCCTAGCAACAAACAGGTAGCTCACCATCACCCTTTCTTTGTTCAGCCTAGGGAGTCTGTGCGTTTCACTATAAAGTAAATTATGACCAAGACATTATTATGTGTAGTTGCTGGTCCAGGTTTCCTTAAGGACGTTGGTGTGCCCTTTTGGTGACCCCTCTTTACAGTGTTCAGTTTAGATGGTGCATTATATGTTGTTGTTGGTGAATGTCTTTGCCCTGCTGAGGAATTTTTTGTGTTTGACCTTTGCCACTGAAGCCACTGAGGCTTAGGGAGGGTTTTTTTAAGTGCCTCAGCATGAGGGCTTAATCTTAGATGAGTTCCATACAGCTGTTTAGTCAGTGTGGGTGCAGATAACTTGGTGGGTGATGAGACTGTGTTTTCTTGAGATGCTAGCCTTCAGTTTTAACAAGCTTCTGCACTGCTCACATGTAGAGTTACTTTGTAGTAGAGGTAATATGTTGTCAGTTTATGTGAGACAGTCCACTGTCTCAGTGTGACAAGTACTATTAGGCTGCCGTTTCATGGTTACAATAGCTGATAGCTACTTTATGCCTTAAGATGCTAGTAGGTTATTTAGTATATGTCCTAGTTAATAGGACGTTACTAGTAGGAACATTTTGGCAGTTATCTGGATTTATTTTTTACTCCAGGCTAAACTTGTAGTATAGGGATTTACAGGGATTTGTTTTACCTTGTTTCCAGCTTGTAGTAGCAATGCACTATGCAGCAGTGTCAAGCCTGATAAGGATGGATTTATTGGGATTTGTTTTGCCCTATTTACAGCTAGTAATAGCAAAAATTATACTGCATCATCAAATCTTGATAAGGTGGTGTTACTATACTATGTGAATAGTATTCTTTGATGAGGAAGAGGGGTGTTAATGCACTCTGAGAGAGGGGGTATAGGGCACAGCTTGGTGCAGCAAGGTATTTGAAACACTGCTAAAGGCAGAAATTGCAGCTCTGGGCAGTACAATTCCACTGGGTATGGTAGCGAGTCAACAACTATGCAGCTGTAATTGGGGCCATTAAAGAATGTGTGAAGAAAAGTTAAGGGATACGGAGGCTATAGTATAGTTGTAATACAAATGTCAGGTGGCTGCGGGGTGCACAGTGTCCCACCTCTGCATGATACCCTGCTCAGAGCAGCAGCCCAAACAAATGGAGTTTTTAGCTCTAGTACTTATTTGACTTGCTGTTCTCTGCCTATTACTGATCTCTGTCTGTATTTGATTTTATCCCATCCAACTGCCCTGCTGCTGTTATACATTAAAACTTGTTGGCTTTTGAGTTGCCCTCCCTTACTATAAATCTGATTTTGGATACTCCTCTCAGTCCCATCTCAGCTCATTCTACTAAACACTGAGGAATCTCTTAAGCTAGAATTATCTACTGCTTCCTACCTTCCTACTTAAAAATGTACTTTATTCAACTGCTGTTACTGTATTTGTCTTCTTAAAGTGTTCAGCCTTAAAGTGTTCATTTAATCTATTGCATTTATTACTGCTTATTAGTAGCCTGGTTACATTGTAATTCTTATTGTAAGCCTTTTACACTTGGGCTCCAAACCAGTTATTTTGCATTAGGAAGGTTTGTAGTCTACATTTTATGGGAGGAGAGGGTAGCCTTTACCCTTCTGAGCTGGGAATTGCTGGCGAAGGCTTATTGTGCATGTTATTCTAAGCATCTTTGTTCTGGTTTAAGTTTAAGCACTTGGGCTCCAATGGCTTGCAGTTTACACTCTTGTGCCAGAAGAGGATAGCCTATGCCCTTCTGAGCTGGGAATTGCTGGCTGAAGGCGTATTGTGTCTGTTATTCTAAAAGTGTCTTAGTTCTGGTTTAAGCACTTGAGTTTCAGACCAGTTATTTTACATTGTTCTGGTTTAAGTTTAAGCACTTGGGCTCCAAAGGCTTGCAGTTTACACTCTTGTGCCAGGAGAGGATAGCCTATGCCCTTCTGAGCTGGGAATTTTTTATTTTATTTATTTATTTATTTAATTATTTAACATTTGTTGACCGGGAAAGTCCGACTAGGTTCCACAGATCCTGTTTTCAGTGGAGGCCCAGGGAGAAATGCTCCAGAAGCATGGCTTTAGAATGTGGGAGGAAACTGGAGTACCCGGAGGAAACCCACGTGAACGCAGGGAGAACATGCAAACTCCACACAGAAGGCACCCCAGCCAGGAATCGAACCGGAGAACCTCTTGCTGTGAGGCGACAGCATTAACCGCTGCACCACTGCACTGCCCTAAATTGCTGGTTGAAGGCTTATTGTGTCTGTTATTCTAAAAGTGTCTTAGTTCTGGTTTAAGCACTTGAGTTCCAGACCAGCTATTTTACATTAAGAAGGTTAGTAGTCTACAGTCTTGTTGGAGAAGAGAGTAGCCTCCAGTCTTCTGAGCTGGGAATTGCTGCATTTCCTTGTTCAATATCTGCACTTTTTACCTTTTTTACAGTATTTAGTTAGAGCTGCTGCTCTCTGTGCAGTGTGGCACCTAACAGTAATCTGTATAGTCACCAATATCTCACAATGTAAATCTCTTTTGTAATCTGTGGAGACAACAATCTCTCGCAGTGCAAGTTTCCCTTAAAATACCATTACTATCTAGAAAGAATTGTTTAACTATTGAAGCATCTAATTTGCACATAGCTGAGCATTGCTCAAGTTCACAGGTTCATAAGTTCATAGGAGATTACTAGGCTAATGGCTTAAGAGCTCTTACAAGCCTAGCCAATATAACCAGATTTTCCCAAATAAATGGCCCCTAGGCACAAGAGGATGGCATGGATTTGTGCCTGTGCATTGAGTATCTTACAAATTACCCCTGTCCATAAGGGACAGTAGCACTACCCCAGGTGTGAATTTGTGATCCCCCATCCAGTGATCCAAACTGCATTTGAAGTAGGCCAGGGAAAGGCTTTTCTTAATGTGAGCAGGAAGCCTGTTCCAAAGAAGTGGCAATCTCTGAGATACATATCTGTCTCTCCAGCATGTTTTGTTTGAGTCTCTGACTAAGTTTAGATTGTATTTTGGGTGCTGTTTGACTTGTGGATCTGTGGCAGCTCCAGCAGGGTTAAATTTTTGAGTGTCTTGTAGCTCAGGCATAGGTCACCCCTTAATAATCAGTAGGAGAAAGAGATAGGGCTTTTAGTCTATCTGCATAGTTCATGTCGTTTACACCCTGTATTTTCTTTGTGAGGAACCTCTGAATTCGCTCCAGCTGCTGTAAGTGTCTAGTCATGTACATGCCAATGCCGCACTACACTCAGTTATTAGTCTAATGAGGGCTGGGTACAAAGGGACTATAATTTCCTTGGATCTGGATGCCATACCTTTACTTATGAGTTGTGCCACATAAAGGAATTTCCTCACCACTATGGACACATGGCTGTCAAAGTTCAGGCTACTGTAATCTGTATACCTAGATCTCTGAATCCACTTTAAGGGGTGTGTTGTTGTGTTATAATTTGCAGGGGTATTTTGGCTGCCAAAAGGGAATGACAATGCATTTTTTGTATTTAGTTTTAGGCCATGGTTCTGGCATCAGCCATTTGTCTGCTCTAGACCCTCCTAGAGGATATCTACATCATTGGGTGATTCCGTGATTGCCCCCAACTTACAGTTGTTGAAAACGTTGTCATCCAGAGGCCTTCCACATTTGTCTTGACTTCAGAGAAGTATATTCCCAGTACAGAGCCCTGTGGCACACCACTAGTAACTGGCTTCTTGCTGGATCTGGATTCACTCACTTTAACCATGTGTCCTGTCTGTGAGTCAATTCGCTATCCATCTGGTGACACAGGGATTTATACCCAGTTTTCTGAGTTTATTTATAACACCTGAGTGGGGAATTACATCACATGGCTTGGCCAAGTTGAGGTAGGTGGTATGTACTGCAGTGTTTTGATGTCACCTATGCCATTATCCATCTGGTCCATGATTATTCTTGCCATGGCCTTTCATGTAAGACTAGTCAAACTTATGGGTCTGTAAGTTCCTGGGTCAGTAGATGGTCCCCCTTTATGCAGAGGGATGACTGCTGCTGTCTTCCACTCTATCAGGAAGCTGTGGTTAAATAAAGATCCTAATGGGCCTGATAAGTTTATATTTAAGCTGTTTAAGAAGCAACCTGGTATATTGTCAGGCCCCATTAAAGCCATGTTTTTTGCTTTAGAGAGTGCAGTGGGAACCTGTTCTTTATTGAAAATTGGCAGTGGAGTGGTGGAGGGTATTTTTAGGGGGTGAACTGGAGGTGATGTGTAGGTGAAATTTAAGCTGAATTTGTTGGCCAGCAGATTTGCTGTGTCTTCCGGATGAGTATAGGTGATGCCATCTACAGCTAATTCAGCACATTGTTGGGTGTTGCCCTTAAGATGGTCGACATAACTGAAAAGTGCCTTATGGTTATCCTTAGCTTTGGAAACTCTTTTTACCTCAAAGTCCACTTTCAGGGACTTGACTAGTACCCTGATTCTTTTGTTTAGATTAATAAGGGACTTATTTATCTGTTGTGCACATTCCCTTTTACTTCTTGATAGGATTTTCTTTCTTTTGTTGTACAACCTATTAATAGTGGGTGTCCACCAGGGTGGCTTGTTTTTACTGGTTGAACTGGGTTTATTTCAGTCTGGTACTGCTGTTTTTATGCAGTTGTTTATATGGTTGTACAAGGGCTTTTGTGTATGCCTCTGCATAAGTTTCTTTGTTTTCTGGATTTGGGAGAAGCTGAAAACTAGCTCTGCTGTCCCTTAATAGGGGGTAAATTACCTTACAGAAGTTCTTAAAGTTTTTGGAATTGGGTAAGAGGACTAGTTTTACCTTTATTTCAAGGGAGATTGCTTTGTGATCTGATCTTACTAGTGATGACATAACACTGGAGGGGGGCTGCTGCAGCACTATATTTGTGAGTACCAGCTGTAGGATATTTGTTCCCTTAGTGGAAGTTCAGACTAGCTGTTCCATGGCATTTGCATTTACAAAGTCAAGAAACATTTGGGCCTGCATGTTAGTGGTCATGTATGCCTCCAAATTAATGGTGAGGTAGTTAAAATTACCCATGAGTATAGTATTGGGTTGGACGGTGAGGGTTTCTAATAACTTCAGGTATGATGTATGGGTTTCCTGGTTCATAGTGGGGGACCTGTAGCTAGCAAGAATATGGTAATGGATTTTTCCCATTGTTAGTTGGGCATGGAGTAGCTCAAGCATGCCATATTGTTTGACCAGCCTTGAGGTTTGCTTATCCCTTAGATAGATACACATCTGCTTTTAGATCTTTCATGTTCAGTGGGTAGTTGGAATGTATGAAAAGCATTATAGTCATGCACTTCCAGAGTATTTTCCATGGCTTTGAATGATGTTTCAGTAACTGCACAGATGTCAGCATTGTCTAGGGTAATGGGAGCTTCCAGGGAGTTCAGTTCCTTGTTGAGGCTCCTAACAATAAGCAGCAACACTTTTACATTGTCCTGAGTAGCTTTTGTTATGTTGGAAGGTTTTTCTGTTTGGCAGTGCCTAAAAAGGCACTATGGGGGGTGACTAATCTTCTGGCCAATATCCAAAATCCTACAGGTTAAGATCATCCCTGGCAACCAGTGTGGCATATCAACTGTGTCCTCCTATGCTAACAAGTATTGGACCCCTTTGGAATGACACCAGTAGCTAAGCCAATTGTTAAAGTTGATAATTTTCTGCCGGTACTGTGGCATCATCATCAGATGGCAAAATGTTGCTTAGTGCTAGGCTCATACCTGCCTGTGACACATATCCTGAGAGTTCAATCATGTCTCTCTTCATATAGTCCAAGGAGGTACATCTCGGGTCATCCACACCCATATGGACTATGACTGAGTCATACTGATACTTGGGGTAAGTGACCTAAGTGCTTGTGTTATCTGGCAATTCCTCGACTGTGACAGGCAACCAACTGTAACCTTCACCTTATCCAGCCTGTTAAGAGGGACATCACTGTGTCACACAATGGCGTCTCCTATGACCAGAATATTGGGTTATGGAGTGTTTCACCTTATGGCTTGGTAGTTGAGGCACAATAAGATGTGACTTTATGTGTTGTGATGGGAATTGTTTTGTTTATGTACATGTGGAGTTTCTGAGAGCTCAGCCTGAGAGGCCTTTGAAGTTTGGTTAAGTTACATCTCAGCAACTCTGCATATGTGGGTCTATGTGTGGTCCTTTGTGGGTGCAGGAAGTGATGTGTGTGAGTTGCTGACAACCTGTTTGTTGCCTTTTGTGTCTGTATGTAAGAGTCTAGCCTGCATTGTCAATGTGTAACTACATCTCTCACATACTGTATTTGTCTGTTCAAGAATTAATTCGTTGTCAGTGTACATAAGGCAATTGTTACATTTCCTCAGGATACCCATATCCACCAAACTGGATGCAGAGATGGCAGGAAAGTGCTCATGCATGGTTGCAGGTCCTAATGTGTACTTGAAAGGATAGGAGTGGAGGGTGTTTGTAACTAGACGAGGGAAGTGCTCTGATGTAGTGTAATCTACAGCTAATCTAACCAGTGGTGCTGCCCAGCACCAAACCTGATGCTTTCTGAGCAGCAATAGTCCTGGGTGCTATAATAAGGTAACTAGCACAGTAAAGTTTCACACTAATGAAAATAAGCAATGTTTCCAGATGTTTGTATAATAAGGTAACTAGCAGAGTAAAGTTTCACACTAATGAAAATAAGCAATGTTTCCAGATGTTTGTATAATAAGGTAACTAGCACTGTAAAGTTTCACACTAATGAAAATAAGCAATGTTTCCAGATTTTTGTATAATAAGGTAACTAGCACAGTAAAGTTTCACACTAATGAAAATAAGCAATGTTTCCAGATGTTTGTATAATAAGGTAACTAGCAGAGTAAAGTTTCACACTAATGAAAATAAGCAATGTTTCCAGATGTTTGTATAATAAGGTAACTAGCACAGTAAAGTTTCACACTAATGAAAATAAGCAATGTTTCCAGATGTTTGTATAATAAGGTAACTAGCACAGTAAAGTTTCACACTAATGAAAATAAGCAATGTTTCTAGATGTTTGTATAATAAGGTAACTAGCACAGTAAAGTTTCACACTAATGAAAATAAGCAATGTTTCCAGATGTTTGCAACTGTACAGGGCATTGCAATAGGGAACAGCTCCATGCAAATGTGCCAAATTTATGCAAGCACTGGAAATATAGAAAACTGACTCACCCCTCTGGCCAATGTGACGACTACACTTAGAGCCCTTTTGTATGCTTCCCAGCCCAGCTAGACCAGGTAAACATCTACTGTTACTAGATGAATAATCCTAGTGCTCCTAATGTAAAATCACAGTAAAGGAGTATCCAGAGTGAAATGCTACCACAAACAAACTTAAAGATATGGATACAGCATTGTACTTTAAACAGCGTATAAAAGCATGAGTATTCAATAAAAGTACTTTGCTTTGTAGAAAGGATCCAGGAGCATTCAGTTGTACAGAATTTATAAAGGAACTGAAAAGAAGATAAGGTGATTAATAAGCCCTGCAGCCAATAAAACTACATGCAGAAATCTGAAGTGTTTCCCCAACCTAGGCAGACTGAGCTACCACCTATTGCCAAAAGATGGAAAATCCGCTGACCCCTTGATGGAAAAGCACAGAAAAGTGCTTGCTACAGTGTAAAGATACACTGCTTTATCCAATAGCTAGCTAGATAATGAATTCAGAGCAAATAAATCAGTAGGACAGACAATGAGATGTGGAATGCACTTTTTTTTAAAAAATAAGTACAAGAAAAGACAAATAATTAATGCAAGATATCAACAGCAGAAAGGGAAGAGCTTATAAAGCTCTATTTACAGTAAGGGTGGGCAGCTTAAAATCATCAGGTTTAAAAAGCAGATCAAGAACTGTGATGGTGGGTGGCAAAAATAACCAGCAGAAAATCACCAGCAGTGTTTGTAGATATGCAGGCTTGCAGTCTTGTCAGAAAAGAAACCCATCCTCAACCCCTTTTTTCCCATTTTTCACATGGGGTTGTGGTGTCACTTTCAACAATGACAATCATCTTAAGCCCAGGTTTACACCACCGGGTGGCTAGCCCTGCCATGGCAGTTCATCTATACTACACATTCACATAAGCACTTGCACCTATGGCCACCTTTTTTAGTGCATCCATTCCACCTACTGCATGTCTTTGGAATGTGGGAGGAAACCCACGTAACCACAGGGAGGACATACAAACTCCACATAGAAGGCACCCCAGCCAAGAATCAAACCAGAGAACCTCTTGCTGTGAGGTGACAACGCTAACCGCTGCACCACCATGGCCACCCTCTGACTCTCTCTTCTTGTCAGAACAGAAAAAGACCCAGAAATTCACTGTGTATGTAAGTGTCACTCAAGAAACAATTTAACCAATGAAAAAATGTCACATGTGTGGCCTAGATAATTTGAGTGTCTATGTCCCATGTAGAACAAAAACACCAGGCCAAGCAGATTTCCTAAAACTGAAAATAAAATGGAGCAGGTAAGACAAAAGACAGCTGTATCAGTTTAAGCAACTCTCAGACAAAAAATATATATATTTACTTTCCTCACCCATCAAGGAATCAGTAGCAATGCTTGTAGTTATGCAGACTTGTAGTCTTGTCAGAAAAGACAAAGACCCAGAAATGTACCGTGTATTTAAGTATCACTTAAGAAACAATTTAACAAATGAAAAAAAAATGCAAAATGTGCAGCCTATATAATTGAAGTGTCTATGTCTCATATAGAAAAAAAAAACACCAGGCCAAGCATATTTCTTAAAACAGAAAACAGGGCTGCACAGGTAAAAATGAAAGCAGCTCTATCAGTTTAAGCAAGCCACAGACAAAAAAAATATAGGTTTAATTTTCTCACCCAGGAGGGAATCACTGGCAGTGCTTGCAGTTATGCAGGCTTGCATTCCTGTCAGAAAAGGTAAAGACCCAGAAATGTACTGTGTATTTAAGTATCACTCAATAAATAATTTAACAAATGAAAAAAAGTTGTGAAATATGCAGCCTAGCTAATTTCAGAGAATTGTCTCTTACACAGAAAAAAAAAACACCAGGGCAAGCACATTTCTTAAAACAGAAAGCAAAATGGAGCAGGTAAAACACAAAGCAGCTGTATCCATTTAAGCAACTCACAGACAAAAAATATGTCTACTTTCTTCACCCAGGAAGGAATCACCAGCAGTGCTTGTTGTTATGCAGGCTTGTAGTCTTGTCAGAAAAGGCAAAGGCGCAGAAATTTACTGTGTATTTAAGCATCACTCAAGAAACAATTCAACCAATGAAAAAAAATGTGAAATGTGCAGTCTAGATAACTTAATTGTCTATGTCTCACATACAACAAAAACAACAGAAAAACATATTTCTTAAAAAAGAAAACAAAATGAAGCAGATTAAAACAGAAAGCAGCTCTGTCAGTTTAAGCAACTCACAGTCAAAAAAATATAGGTTTACATTCCTCACCCAGGAGGGACTCACAGGCAATGCTTGTATCACTCAAGAAACAATTTAACCAATAAAAAAACATGTGAAATGTGCAGCCTAGATAATTTAAGTGTTTATCTGTCACACAGAACAAAAGCACAAGGCCAAGCAGATTTCTTAAAACAGAAAACAAAAGGGAGCAGGTAAAACAGAAAGCAGCTCTTATTGACTTATGCAATATTTAAATTTCTGTCTCTTCCCTCTAGTAGATCAGAAGTCATCAATATGCACTTCTCGACTCTCTCTGTGGCCAGTTTGGTTGAGATGAGTATTCTGAGGCATTGTAGCAACTGGCCTCGTGTATACTGACAGCCTACTTATTCTTAATATAATAGATAAAGTACACGAGAGGTGTAAATACACTTTAATATTGGGGGCAAAACTCTCTCATGCAACCAAAACTAGCAGTATAGGGGTTGTCAGTGACACTTGCAGCATGCCTACTGCACAGGGTAAAGACCCTATACATAAAACTACTTATGCTGAGGCACTTACAGGTAACCTTCCTAAGACCTCCTGCACACCGCAGTGAAAGAAAGAGTCATCAGCCATCACTTAAACACCCCATTAAAACACCACCACAGCTACATATAGTAACATTTTATCCAGTGCCTCTACTGCTAACCTTTAAGGAAAATCAGTGCACAGCTAAATTTTCTGGTCATTGGTGATTCCATAGTGAGGCACACCGATGTTCCCCTCACCAGAATGAGTAAGGAGAGAGTTATGGTTAGCTGCCTTTCCTAGGCTAGGATCCATCAAGTCTCAAGTCATTCAACCACAGGTACAAGTACGACGCATAGTCCATGCGGGTGTTAATCACCTGAGACATACCTCCCTTAACTATATAAAGTGAGACATAATCAAGCTCACTGATTATGTGTCTCAGTCAGATATGAGCCTAGCACTGAGCAGCATACTACCTTCTCCAAGGATGATGCCACGTTACCAACAGAAAATGATTGATTTTAAAAATTTGCTTAGCTTCTGGTGTCAATCTGGGGGGTACAATATTTGATGACCAGGGAGGACATGGTTGACAGACCACATTGCTTTACCAGGGATAGACTAAACTAGGAGAGGCTAATTGCTGTTTTGGGCCATTTTAAGCCTACCCAATTACCCCATGTGAGAATCAAACCCTGCACCCTGTGTCTCTAAGGTAAATACCTTAACCATTATGCCAACCACCTGATGGTCTACACGTATTCCTTCTAGGCTATCAGATATTTTCCACCCCCATAGTGATTTTTATAGACAATGCCCAACTGATAAACCTTCTGCCTTAGCTAAACCAATGAAGGAATATCTGAAGGTGGTACTGCTCAGTGCTAGAAGTCTTAACAAGAAACTCCAGTCCCTGAAAGCCTTCTT
Organism: Protopterus annectens; assembly: GCF_019279795.1. Taxonomy (NCBI): domain Eukaryota; kingdom Metazoa; phylum Chordata; order Ceratodontiformes; family Protopteridae; genus Protopterus; species Protopterus annectens. The sequence continues at coordinate 394,385,394 of NC_056740.1, read as the reverse complement.
CTACCTGGAAAGTGTAGACATTTGTGTAGTAATGGAGACATGTTTTAAAGTCATTGCATCCAGCAATGCAAGGTTATAATGCCATTCACACTTTTAGACCAACTAGTGAACAGCAAGGAACTAAAGGTGGAGGAATCTCAGTCTGTACAAAAACCAACCTCATATCCAGAGTAGTTTAAGTGTTTGGCTACTGCAACTCATACATGTGCAGCTCACTATAAACAGGGTCTCATACCATATCCTTGCAACATATAGGTCCCCCTCCATGTCCCAGGAAACCCATACTACATATCTCAATGTACTAGGGTCCCTCACTGTTCAACCCAATAAGATATTCATTGGGGATCTCAACTACCCCTCTATAGAATGGGAATACTACACAACTTCTAATGCACAAGCTCAGCAAGTGATTCTTAAACTGTGTTAGTACCAACATCCTGGAACATTTGGTCCATTTTCCTACCGGGGGTACAAACATCCTTGACTTTGTACTCATGACCATGGAGGGCCAATGTTCCTCACCCAGTGTAATGTCTTTGCTCATCAGGTCTGACCATAAGGCAGTATGGCTTGAAATAAAAATTAAATCTGGATCAAGCAAAACCAACAACCTTTAGGAGCTATTCCAGGGCTAACCTCTCTCTACTAAGCAACACCTTTGCTGAATTCCAAGCACCCCCAAACCCAGTAAACATCATAGCATATGCCAAGCTATTTACAAAATCTCTGTGCAGCCATACTGATAGCTGTATACTTTGAGCTGTGCTCACTCACATTAGGAGTAAGACAAACTCAGTAGACAAGCCACCCTGGTAGAATCACAGTATTAACTGGTTATACAACAAAAAAAAAAATCTTGGCCAAAAGTTGGAGGAACAAAGCCATACATGTTAAAAACCTCCTCACAAATTTAAACAGGCAGCTAAGAGGATTAATTAATATTAATACTTTAAAGGATAAATCTGAAGAAAAAATAAATTTTCAGGTAAAGGATAACCACAAAGCTTTCTACAGCAATGTCTGTAATCTCGGGGGAAATACCCAACAATGTGCATAACTTATAAATGGCATCACCCACACTGAACTGGAGGTCATTGCCAACCTTTTGTCTGATACTTTCAGCATAAATTTCTCCCCCCCCCACTTCCCCAAAGTCCAAAGGAAAAACGCATATCACAACCCCCCACCACAATGAGGAATCTCGTCATCAATGTACTTTCCAAGGCTAAAAATGTTGCATCATTGGGCCCCAGTAACATCACAGGATGCTTAATAAATTGCATGAAACATGCCATCTGTGGTCCACTTGAATCATTTTTCAGCTGGAGCCTACAGTCGGGTTTTGTGCCCTAGGAATGGAAGACAGCTACAGTCATTCCCCTGCACAAAGGAGGCCCAACTACTGAGCCAGATAACTTCAGGCCTATAAGTCTGACCAGCTTCAGATGTAAGACTATGGAAAGCACCATCACGGACATGATAAATGAGGACATAGGTAAACCGCAAATGCTGGACTCATCACAGTTCGTCTTTGTTAAAGGGAGGTCATGCCTACTAAATCTCGTGGACTTTTTTGAGAGGGTCACCAAAGCACTGAATGAAGGCAAGACTCTGCACAGTTTATCACGACCTGTCCAAGGTTTTTGATATAATACCACACTCAGGCATTATAGACAAGCTCACTAAATTAAGCATAAACCGTTTTATCACCCACTGGATAGCCTACTAGCTCACTGATAGGACTCATGAGGTCAAAATAGGTGAGGCCACTACCTCTGTCAAGAGGCTAGTCACTAGAGAAATCCCTCAGGGCTTGGTTTCTAGCCCATTACTTTTAGGCATCTATTTCCATGAATTGGAAGCAAATGCTGAAGGTTTCTGGCTGACTAAGTTTGCAGATGATTGCAAGCTGGGGGTTATCCTTGACTCCCCTGCAGTCACTAGCATTCTTCAAGAAAGTCTATCTCTGACTAACAAATGGTGCCAAAGCCATAATATTAAACTCAAGTCGAAGAAATGCATAGTTATATCCTTTGGGAGGTCAACCATCTGACTAATCAGCATGCTGATAATATACTCCTCAGAGTTGGCCCCACTGGTCAGGGATCTGGATACACACTCAGACAGTAGCCTTATATTTCAACCACCACGTGGCCACAGTGGTGAGGAAATCATTTTATGCTGTGCAACTTGTAAGTAAGGGGATGGCATCTAGGTCCAAAGAGGTCATTGTACTCCACTCTTATCAAACCAATCATAGAGTGCAGTGCTCTCTTCCATATGTATCTGATCAGGCATATGCAGCAACTAGAGTGAACTCAGATATTCCTTACAAAAAAATACATCCCATACCAAACTTGCCATATGCAGAGTGCCTTAAAGCCCTTTCCCTCTACTCAGTCCCCATAGATTGCTGAGGGGTGATCCATGCCTGACTTACAAGGCATCCACAAATGCTACACTTACGAGTCTCTTGCATATTTGTAAGTCAAACAGTACCAGAAATACAAGGTCTAGGGACCTGAAGTTTGTCTGTGACTTAAACAGAACACACTGAAGAGACATATATATATATATATATATATATATATATATATATATATATATATATATATATGTCCCTATTATTTTAGCAAATGCAATGAATTGCGAATGCTGTTTAGTTGACTGTCATTACGCGAAATGCAAAATACCAAAAGCACGGAACAGCAATTTTTTTCCTATGGAAAAAAAAATCACTAGACCGTTTTCAGGACTTTGCCATTTCCTCCACTGTGGTGCGATCTCGGAGTTGGCATATTTAAGTAGGGGAGGTGTAGGGGGCAAAGCTCCCCACTATATTTTGTGTTTTGACTTTTTTTTTTTTTTTTTTTTATGGATCAGAGATTGTTTTCCGTGGGAAAAAAAAATCGCTGATCCGTGTGTTCCACATTTTGGGTTTTTGGGGATTGTGGGTCGATTATATAGCAATTGCAATTCTGTGTGCTCGCTTATATAATATAGACCCTGTCCAAGAGACTGCCCATCCTATGGAACAGGCTTTCCATTCATGTGAAGCTGAATTGTTCTATTACCCAGTTTAAGTGCAACTTAAATCAGTGGGTGGGAAAAAGGAAATTTACACCAGGCCTAGCACTCATGTCCCTTATGGACAGAGGGAGCTTATAAATGCCTGGCCATCAATGTCCTATTTGGATGCAGGACATCATTATTCTTTTGGGAGAACTTGGCTAGGCTTAGAAAGGCCTCCTGGGTCATTAGTCTAGTAACAAACTATGAATCTGTGACTATACAAATCAATGAGCACAATGGTGTGCAGGTCTGAACAATTTAAAATGTAGTGAAAGAGTTTGCCAGTCTGTACCTCTCTACAAGTACTTGACAAAAACAATGCTTTTTCTCACAAAGTAGTTCTTGGAGTTATGAGTATCTGCATGTTCAGTGAGCTAGTAATAAACAGACAAGTATTACTATTTAAATAAATAAATAAACAAACAAATAAATAAATAAATACAGAGCTCATACTTATCTTGATGTTACAGGGGACTGAGTAACATCATATCTAGCAGAGTAATTGTCAGTTCAGCAATTGGGATGTTGGTGCACAGCTCAGTGTTTCCCAGACAAATGAAGCCTTATCAGATACTAGGGGACAGCAAGTAACAAGTGGGGCAATTATTTCAAAGGCTAGGCGTGCAAAGTGTACTGTTTATATGGGGCACTGGGCATGGAGATGGTGTGCAGCCCATTTAAGAGCCCTCAGCAAACAGATCATCTACAACTATTTCCTAGACATTTGTGCTTGAAGGAACCACCTACCAAGTAAGATGGTGTCATAGCAATGTCACATAACTGTTAACAGCCACCACACAGGTCACTGTGGCAAAAAATAACTACCCGATATATAAGATGACCTGAGGAAAAGGACTGATCTGTTTTGTACTTAAGAGACAGACCTTTGTTCAGACAGGGATGCATAATAAAGTTAATTCTCCAGGCATCACAAAAGTCAAAACTTGAACAATGCTATATCAAAGTTGCTAAATTTGCAGAAAATTCCCCTTTCAGAACTCCCCACTATATAACACTAAAAAGCCTAAACTGGTTAGAACTACCCCATCAACTAACATATACATAGCTACTTATCACCTACAAAATTATCCAACATCCATCTGCTTGTCCAACACTAAATACTATTCTACACAACTACGTTCCCATTTGGTCATTATGATCCAATGGCGAAAAACTCCTGTCTGTCCACAAACCTGCTGGGCATTGCCTATACTTGTATGATGTTGCTAAGGCCTGGAACCCCTTACCTGTATCCATCAGTTCAATATCCTCCCTCCATTTATTTAAAACCATTCTGAAAGACTTCTTAACTAAATGCTGGCTCAGTTCTTTCTCAACACCAGCATAAACTATATCCCTAAATGTTAACAAGTACATTTTCATACCTTAAATCTCCTTAATGTCCCTTCTTCAATCACTTCTTTACTTCTGTCACATTTTCTCCCCTGGCTTTCTCATTAAAATCCATAAGCCTGCTTTTCTCTCACTCCACATTACAATTCCTGTTTATACTATGCTAAATTACATTTAATTTTTCTATAAACTGGCAAAAATTTCTCTAAATATTAAATCATTGTCATATAACTTGTATCTATTCTTAAAGGACAACAATGGGATTCTATTATTAAATGCTTAACTTCTCAGTCCTTCTTCTCCCTGTTTACAGTCCCTACTATGAATAAACAGGAATACAGCATTTAAAATGTTTTAAATTGGCAGTTTCTCTCAAATAGAACAGTACCTTACTGTACTGTGGTAGTTTCACTTTCAAATAACTTTTATCCCACCCTAGAAAAGCTTGCTGCAGTCTCCAATTCATTGATGCCATCAAGGCCAATGAATACAGGTAGTTTTCTGTCCAATTCCCTTCCGAAACTGACATCTCCATGACTGCCCTAAAAACCCACCCATGCTGTGATGTCACAGCTCTCTGGTCCTTCCCCTACCCATACAGAAAGTAAAGGCTAGAACAAGGAAACAGTATATGAGTCAAGTCTCCTGATGTGAGCTGTCCATCACAACAGGTAACAGCCTAAATTACCCCTTAGCACTTTGACAGCTAGGGACATTAGGTGTGAAGGGGGATGGGAGATGAGTCAAAGTAGTACAATTCAGGCTTCACAAAAGACTGCAGTTTAGCCATTCTAGAAAGAAGCAGCAGTAAAAAGTGCTTTAAAAGTCTGTTCTGTGACATTTGCTTTGTTTGTGTTTTAAGTAGTCATTGAACAGCATGAAATACTGCGGTGGTGGTGCTGCGGTAGCGTTGTCGCCTCACAGTTAGACGTTGCCCGTCCGATTCTCAGTTAGAGCATCTTCTGTGTGGTGACATGCGTGAATGGACGTTCCTTCGTTGAAGGTTGTGCGTTAGGCCCAGTAAGCCAGCATGTAAAAATCTACTGCCAATCATTAGCGGACTGGAGTTCCGCTGTGGCGACCCCTAACCGGGAAAAGCCGAAAGACACAAACAAACAAACATTGAACAGCATGAAATGTTACTTAAAACAAACTGACTAAAAGACAACAGTGTACACATATAAAATCTATGCAGTGACAGGAGCTTTAGGAAGAAAGAGGCCTGCATTATATAATTTTTTACAAACAAGCACTGCATTGTGGGATACCTAGAGGCAGACTAAACAATCAGAATTACTTCAAGATGCCAGACCCAATGTGGTCAGACTCAGAAATTACGTATAAAAATATTTAAAAACCTGTAAATAGTCCCAGAGTGGTTTTTAAAATGTAGAAACCATGATGAAAAAAATGTTTTTTGAGTCTGTGTGGGTGGTTCTCCTTTAACCAATGTTTTCATATTATGTCTAATTTGGTATAATTATTTAAACTGTAGTTTTTTTTTGTATTATTTTTGAAGATTGTAAAAGTATTGTTCTTAAAATGTTTTGCAATAATTTGGAGCTTTTCTCCCTTCTGCCTAGTCAGAATTTCCCGGTAATCAAATGTCAACAAACAAACAAATAAATAAATAAATAAGTAATCTGTACCACTGGGCAACTAGGATGATGACACCATAGGACATCCAGTGGAGGATGCCTTTCACAAGCCTGTCCTGGTCAGTTTTCCAACCCCCCTCCCCAGGGCACACTGCTGTCATTCTGAGCACATGAGAAAGTCCCCTTCATCAACTTCTTGAATACACAGGGAGTATATGTGCACAGAGGGAGTGAATGTACCCAGAGGGAGTAAATGTAGACAGAGGGAGTGAATGTACACATAGGGAGGAAATGTGCACAGAGGGAGTATATGTACACAGAGAGGGTAAATGTGCACATAGGAGTATATGTGTCCAAAGGAAGTAAATATGCATTGAAAACGTTCAGGTGTTAATGAAATGAATATTGAAACGTATTGCTGATGCTAATATGAAGCATTACTAAGGAATGCACCTATAGTGTAGATACCTGTCAGCAAACAGACATGGCAATACTCAGACTTCAACAGTGGTAATTCACAGAAAATAATGCTAGATCCACTTACACTGTATATATGCACAATATCTACCATTAGTGGAATTGAAATTACCTTCTCTGAACAAATGCTGCTGACTCCTGGGTATTGTCACTGTAAATCATTTAGTGTCATTTTTGTTTTTTCAGATAGTATTCATAGCAGAGTTACATCATTTAGTAATGCTTACATCCCAGGATTGACAATGATGCAGGTACTGGTGGAGATGGCTGGAGAGATGGACAAAGACAAGGTAATTGCCTGTTCACCTCTCTCTCTCTCTCTCTCTTACAGAAGGGTTGGAGCCATATTACCATGGCGTTTACTCTATCACAATCCCTGGTGAAGACTGGAAACAAGACAGTGGCAATTGTCAAGGTGGTGGGTGCAGAACCATCTAAAGCATTATGTTACTGAGCAGAAGCTAGGGACATGCCAACAGAAATGGTCAGTGCGTGGGTCAATTATGGGCATGAGCAGGGGAAACAGTAGGTTTAAAAAGCAGAAAAAACTCTTTGATGAGGGTATGATAGATCACTAATAAGATGTCGGCCTCACAACTCCAGGACCTGGAGTTGAAGCCTAATGTCTAGTTACTTTCTGTGTGGAGTTTGCATCTTCCATCCATGTTTGTTTGGGTTTACTCGGGGCACTCTAATTTCACTGCATCTCCCTGAAACATGGCTGTTGATTGGCTACATTAAACTGTCCACATATTGTAATTACTATTGTCTTCCTGATCCAGATTATGGTTGTGAAGGATCTATGGACTAGTTCACTCTCCTAGTCAACAAATGAATAGTAGTAGTAATAATAATAATAATAATAATAATAATAATAATAATAATAATAATAATAGTAGTAATAATAATAATAATAATTACAGTAATAATAACAGCAACAACGAATTGCTGCCTAGATGACACCCGCCTAAGAGTTTTACTGTTGCCGATTATGAGAATAGCCAGTCAGCTTCATGAAGAATGGTTCCTGTGATCAACAGGCAAAAGTGTGAAAAAAGAAAAAGAAAAGACTACTTCTACAAATAGTGATAATAATGAACTAATTAACTTGCTTCTAATCTTGTATTTGTTTCTATTCTCCTAATTTAAAAATTACACAAGGGAAATTGTAGTGCACGCTTGCTGGAAACATGCATAAACATGTGAGCGTATTCCCTGCAGGGAATGACATTGTTTTCCTGCAAATGTAAAAAAAAATGTGTGCACAGTATCTTTGACTTTAAGTATTTCTTATGTATTTACAGCACAATGTATTACTGGGCAAATTGCTACAGTCTGGACTTAATCTGATGGTTCTCAGTTACAGCATCGACAATCCAGGAAGTGGCCAGAGGAGGGAAAGACAAAGTTCATGAAAGGAAAGTAAATACTGTGGGAAGAAATTAGCCAGGGAATTGTTATGGCTAGGCTTGTATAGTCCCTAGGGCCGATAGTCTAGTACCAACCTATGAACCTATGAACCTAAACGTTAATTGATTAGGATCATTTAGTCTACTGATTAGGATCACATAGTCTAAAATATACCAAGATGGTAGAATTTCAGGGAGAGCCCAAGCTGTGTCAGAGTAATGCAAAACAGAACATGCTGAGTAAATGTATTCTGGGGAGAAGGGGTAGCAATTGAAAAGTTTTGCCACCAGCTGATTTGCTATTAAAAGGGGAAGGAAGCCAGAGTCTAAATCAATTAAGGTTTCTTGCAAAAGGCTTGTACTAGGAAAATAGTCATGTAATCTGTTCACTCCTTAAGAAGAAAGGCGGGAAGCTGATAATGAGCTGTAAAACGTACAGTTGCTGAGGTCAGAATCCATGCAGTGGTAGGACTTTAAATCCATAACAACGGTAAACATGTTTGTATTGTAGATGTACATTAGCTGTATGAAGACAGCAGTGGACGCTGGATGAAGACTGGGGAATCAGAAAACTTAAAAAATAAGCGATGCAAGAGCCGCTATAAATAGTTTTTACACTGTAGGCTGTTTAATTTGATGAAAATGTTTAATTTTTTATTAACTATACATGCAAATATGCAACTTTTTTGTAGTTTAAAAGTCATGGTTATGTAGTTTAAATATTATTAGAAAATTGACTAAAGATACAAACAACACCCTGATGGAGAACAAACACTTTCCAGTATGGTTATAATGTACATGCAATCCCAGTGAAAAACAAGTCTACCACTCACAGAAACATACTAAGCTGCCATGAAGCACAGACTGTAAAAAAAGAAAAATATGGCTGCCATCTAGTTTTAACGCATAAAAATGCAGCTGTTAAGTGAACGTAAACTAAAAAAAGGAAATAAAAGTAATAAATAAATATATCAAGTAGCAATTACAGCTACAAGACATTTTACTTCCTCCATGCTAATCATGGCTTAAAATGTTGCACTTATTGAATAAGGGGTAAAAAATAAAGAAAAGGTAAAGCAATTATATGCGGGGAGAGAGTGGGCATACCGCTCAGCTTCTTTGCTCAAAAATTATGCATAAACCAACAATAACGGAGGGGCAAAAGACCCCAAATCAGGGAGAAGTTTAAATATAACCCTAATTCACCTAAAACATTGATAGAGTAAGGTTTTTTTTATCACAAGCACTTCTGAATTATAACAAGCATAAAAATATAATGCCTGTCTTTATTGACTGACTGCAGTCCTTAGTAATTTACCAGAAAGAGAAAGAGAAAAATATGAAGCAAAATCAGTGACATTCTGCAAAATCACGGACAACTGAGAGGTTTGAGAGAGATATTCAGTCCTTAAACTATGGGCCAGATTCATTAACACCAACACTAAGTGTACATGATCTGTTTTGACATCCGTACCACATTTTTTGTGTTTTCTCGTCATGCAGAAAGATTACACTAAGTGTAAGTGTAATCTACACTTTGTAGTTACCTGTATGGATCCTCCTCAATAACTAAGGCTGCAAGAAGATCATTAGGAAAAATAAAATCAGGAATAGGAAGATGGAAGTTATTTATTTATTTTAAAATGAAAAATCCCAACCTGGAAGGTAAACACTGACAGCAACTGTTGTAAAAAATCCTTTATTGCAAAAAGGAACCAGAAGTAAGCACTTCCGCGGTCAAACAAACCGCTTCATCAGACATAGTTACAATAAAAAACAGAGCATCCTTATATACATACTCCCCAACAGCCAATTAATCAATACAATTCCCTCCAAAAACAGAATTGATAATCCAATTAGTAAAAAGCAGGTTAAAGCAACAGCTACTTACATACAGCATAAAAATCCACACAGATATATGGCTATACATAGTTTAACCTTTTCATTTAAGTTTCTTCATCCTTAAAGCTGATTTAATAGGGACTGAATCATTAAGCCCCATATATATATATATATATGGCCCAAGTCTCAGGATCCACTCTAGTTCAATATTTTCAGTGTTGTGACTAATGGGTCCTAGTCTGCCATTGTCATGTATAACAGAACTTGAAATAAAAAAGTGTGTCCCTTCTTAACTGTAGAGTGTGCTTTGCAAGTGCACTAAATAATTCACCTCCCCTAGTGCAATACTCATGGTCCCGAATCCTGTCTCTTAATCTCCTATTAGTCTTACCAACGTAAAAATTAAAACATTTGACACAATGTGCAACATAAACCAAATTAGCCGTGTTGCAATTAGCTGACAGATTTAACTCCCAAAGTTTTCCAGTGACAGGATGTTTAAAAAATCTTGATTCATCCAAAAATAAACAATATGGAAAGATCTACATTTCAGTGTCCCTCCCAAAGGTGTAGATGCTGTTCATGCAAGCTTAGGATAACACAGCATTTGTCTCAGATTTTTCCTATTCTTATAGACAAACTTAGGGGAAGGGCCTATTACCTTACTTGTTTCTTGATCCACTAACAACACTGACCAATTCTTGTTTATTATTTGTTTCACCAAATCAATATCTAAAAGAAAGAACTAAAGGAAGATTAGATGGCCTCTGAGACGAGCAATTGTTCGATACGATTGAATGTTCAGAATAATAGGGTCTCCCCCTTCCAGGACGTTCTCTACGAAATTTCATAAACGCTTGATCACCCTCAACTGTTGAGTAACCCCTGTGTTTAAAGGCATCTTTAAGGTAGTCTAACTCACATGAAAAACTCACTTCATCACCTGACAGGTGAGACACCCTCATGCCCTGCCTACAAAAACATTAGAAAAAACATGATGTGGGTACATACTCTCTCTATGTAAGAAGGCAGGTGTATAACAATCCTTTCTGTGCACCTTAGTTCTTATAATATTGTTCTCCATAGAAACCATTACATCTAAAAAATTAACACTATCTGTGGACATATTATGAGTAAATCGCAAGAAGGGACTACTACTATTCAATTTATGGTAGAATGAAGTCAAATCATGTTCCTTGCCCTTCCAACAAATGAAAATGTCATCGACAAATTGTGGATAAAAAGCTACCTGCCATCTTTCACATTCATAATATTCTGCTGTTCCCACTCTAACATCACTAAGTTTGCATATGAATTGGCACAGCTGATGCCCATGGCGACACCAGCTGTTTGCCAATAGTAATTATTAGCAAATACAAACACATTGTTTTCTAGAACTAATTCTAAATGCATGCAAATAAAATCACTGTGCTGTGGGCTATAATTATCATGTCTAAGCAGAACATTCTTCACCATCCTAATACCTTCATCATTGGGAATACATGTGAAGAGTGAGACTACATCCATTGTAGCAAGTAACTCAAAAGGAAACTCAGATGCCTTACTGAGAAAACTATATAAATCCTGGAAAAACTATTGTGTATCTTTTAAAACAAAAGGATACAAATTCAAAACATTCCTCAATTGGGTGTCAAGGTATATAGACAGAGGTTCGGTCAACCACCCCCCTCCAATGGGAGGAGTGTTGGATGTTTATGTACCTTCAGAAGACCATGTAGTTGTGGCACCAGTGGTTCTTTAACACTGAAATAATCAAGTAGCTGTTTATCTAACAATCCCATATAGAAACATTCAAGCAAAGCGCTATCTATTTGTTGTTTCATGTTATACACTCCATTCATATGAATGATCGTATAAACTGTCCGATCTGCTAACATTTCATTCATATTCTTCAAATAATAATCAGTATTTAAAACAATGATCGGAACCCCTTTGTCCGAGAGGCATATTACAATATCTGGATTTAAAAGTAAACTCTGCAACGCTCTAAACTCTTCATTTGTTAAATTAAAATCATTGTGGGGTCGCCACACATCAAGTAAACTGTATACATCATTTTCACAGGCTTTAATAAAAACCTCAATATTACTAGGCAGTAATGGAGCAAACTGACTAGGCTTTATAAAATTAGTGGGAATATTATCATTACTGCCCATGTATAGCAATCTCAGGGCTATATTGCGAGCAAACAGCTGTAATTCAATTAATAACTCACTTACATCTGTATGTGAAGTAGGTATAAAACCGAGTCGTCTTTGCAACAATGACTGTTCATGTAAAGTCAGATCATACCTGGAAATATTCCAGACTAAGCCTCTGAATTTAGATTCCCCATTTTCTTCAATGACTTGTTTTGGTAAGATGCTGGTGGTTCCTTCCGTTTCTGTCCTGAACGATGATACTCCTGCTCGAACGACTTCTTCCAGTTCTGACGGAATGGCAGTGGAAGAGACGAAAAAACCTGATCTTGCTGAGGGGGAGAAATCATTTTCTGCCTCACTGTCAGAGTAGAAGCGGAAGTCTTGTCATGACATTCCATATTAGTAATAAGCTGTTCGCTATTTATTTATTTTATTTTACATTTGTTGACCGGGCTAGTCTTACTGGATATATGTCCATATTCAGTAGAGGCCTGAGGAGAAAAGCTCCAAGAACACAATTTTAATAGAATGTTGATACACACACACATATACACACACACACACATATATATATATATATATATATATATATGTACTTGTCTGTCAGAATGGTATACAATTAGTGTACACATAGTGAATCTCAGAAATGTGTCAATCAAACAGCTGAGGTATACATAGCCAATAATGTGGCTGTAATTGCTGGACAGTTTTGTGTGCATGTGATTGTGTGTGCGTCCATGTGCCAATATGTGTATAATATGCCAACTCAGAACTCGCACTACAGCGAAGAGAAATGTAATGTTACTGTTCCGCACTGTACGGCGATCTCCATTGACAGTTTTCGAGATTCCACAATCTCCAAGTTCTGAGTGTCATATATACACATATGGGTCTACCTCACTAGTTTGTCACACCACAATGTTGACAGGAATGCTGTACACAAGCGATGGACATATGCAGAAGGTTAACAGTTGTGCTAGATCGACAAATCCTGAGTGAGAGAATATTCCCTTTCCTTGGGGATTTTGCAATCTTGGAGTTAATATACATCATTAGCATGGCGTGTGCTGCCACCCACATGGGAGGGTGCAGGGTGATTTGTGCCCTGCAAAAAACAATGTTATTTTTTTTTTGTTGGTTCATGTGGCAAGGGTTTTACCTGCGCATGCATAGCTGAGTGTCTGCATTTCTGTTGTCGACCTTTTGCAGTCAACGTTTTTGCTGTTTGTGGTGCATTGATGGAATGTTTCATATATATATATATATATATATATATATGCATCTACTTCTAAATACCGTAATTTCAGTATCCACAAAACAAAGGCAAGTAGAGACCTCCACGATGAAGTATAGGCTTAATTTATTAAAAGAAAACAAGCGCTTTCACGTACATCCAAATACGCTTCCTCAGGTTTTAAAATACAACTCTATGCATCTGCTTTTATATCTTAGTCAATCAAATTAAATTCATGAGTCACTTATTCAATTAATTAATTAAATATTAACTAAAATTTTAAAGCAAAAGTAAAACAACCTAGTTAAAATCTGCATATATATTTAACTGTTTTGTTACATATATAAATGTATAAACTTATAAATTGAACTAAATTAGCAACAACATTATTAATATAATACTTATAAATATAGAAGTTCTAGGCTTATGTAAAAAGATCTGTATAAAGCATGTGCAAATGGCAAAAATGTACATGAAGCTAAAAACTAATAAAGTAATAATGTTAAAACAAACAATGACTAGATCTAAAAATCCTAGTCACAACCCTATTCTATATTAATCAAACTATGCAAAATATATATAAAAATATAAACATTTTTTATTATAACTAACAACTTGATGAAATTTGATGAAATTTAAAACATTTTTACCTGCGTGTAACTAATACAGGTTTTATACTAACTGATTGGTTAAGTCCCGGTTCAACATGGGATCTCAACCTTAAAATCCAATTTAACTCAACTGTTTCTAGATAATTCTGACTATCACCCCCTCTCTTATTAGATCTTATTATTTGTAAGACTCTAAACTTAAAAGTATGATCAGAGTATGTGCCTATATGCTTAGCTAGGGCATTTGTTAGGTTCATTTTCCTTATATCATAGATATGGTTATAAATGCGATCTTTCAACCTTTCTAGAGGTTAGGCCTACATAACAGGCCCTACATTTTATACAGGTAGCTAAATATATTAAATTCATAGTCTCACAAGTAGCATAAAAGTTAGGTGTAAATGTATAATTTAAATCAGGAACAATGAATTGATGGTCACTAATAATAAACTTGCACATATTGCATTTGTTACAGGGAAATGTACCATATCTCAGTATTTGTCTATTCTTAATGGTTATTCCTGTATTAATTTTCTCGGAACATAATAACCTCTTTAAATTCTTACTATTTCTATATCTAAAGGTAGGTTTTTTTACCTACTATATTGCAGATGTCTCGATCTATAAGCAATAAGTCTTTCTTTATGATATTGGTAATATATTTAATGTCATTAGTGTATCTAGTGACAAGAACAACCTTCTTATTGTTAAAATTAACCTTAGAGGTATATTTATTCTTTTTTGTAACAGTTCGATAACCATTTTTAGTATTTAAACTTAAATTTATATCATTTGTAGTTTGTATAGCTTGTTGCATAATTTCTATTACTGAGATAGGGTAACCCCTATCCTGAAATAATTCATTCAGAACTTCGAACTGTGTATTTCTATCTATACTATTTTTGCACGGTTTAGAAATTCTTGTAAACTGATTTCTTACAATATTGGGAAATATGAAACATGGATGCATACTATTGAACTGTAGTAATGCATTCCTCCAACATGGTTTTCTATATAGTGTAGTGGAAATCAAACCTTCAGTATCTTTAAAAATGGTGATATCTAAGAAGTCTATCATGGATGGTGATGATTCCATAGTAAACCTTAGGAAATCAGTAGTAGATTCTAAATAGACAACTAATTGTTCTAATAACTTTTGATCACCATTCCAGATGATAAGTATGTCATCCACAAAACGTCTGTACAATACAATATTTTGCATAAATATACTTTTAAACAAAAATAAAGACACCCAATAATACATAACTAAATTTCAGTACAAGTTTGCACAGGGGGTGCCCATCA
The DNA here is from genome assembly GCF_019279795.1 of Protopterus annectens. NCBI lineage: Eukaryota > Metazoa > Chordata > Ceratodontiformes > Protopteridae > Protopterus > Protopterus annectens. Next base: position 394,370,331 of record NC_056740.1, on the reverse strand, counting down.
CAACCCCCCATGTCTGTACGTATAAAATATCTTGAAACAGAAAAAGATTATTATTCAACACCATATCTAACAAGGCACAAATAAGTAATTGTGAGTTGTTATCAAATGTTCCATTTTTATGTAATAGTTCCCTGATAGCTTCAATTCCATAATCATTTGGAATTACTGTAAACAGATTTTTAACATCAAGGGTTACTAGTGTAAAAGAAGATGAAACAACATTACTTTCCATTAAATCTTGTAAGTCATTTAACAGCTGATAGGTATCTTTTACAATTGTTGATATGCTTCTAACTAGTGGTCCTAGCTTTGATTCTAAGTAACGAGAAATATTTTCCATAACCCACTTTTCACCTGCCACTATAGGGCGTATGGGAGGGGGAGAAATACCTTTATGCATCTTCGGAAGTCCCTTTATAAGTGGAATTAATGGATCCTTTACTAAAAAATAATCATATAATTCCTTTGTTATTTGTCTACACATAAGAAGATCATATAAAGGGTCATGAACCATCCTGATTGTTTTAATAAGTCTACCACTGTCTATAAGTTCATATTTATTGGTATCTTTCAACATGTTTAGCATCAATTCAGTATAGAAGGTAGCATCCATTAGGATCATTCCACCTCCTTTATCTGCTGGTTTTATAATCAAATTAGAATCTTGAGATAAAGCTCTAAGAGAACTACGTTCATTAGTATCCAGATTGTGATATATATTCTTATATGTGGAATCAGAGAAATATTTATAAAAATCCTTTTCACACAACTGGATAAAACATTCAATGTTGGAAGAAAAAATAGGAACAAACACACTTTTGCATCTAAAATGACCTTCCATACTAAAATCAATCTCATTAGTGTCCTTATAGTGCAATTTCAAAGATACTGATCTTGCAAACAGTCGTAAATCAACCAAAATCTCAGCGAGATTACTGTTCTGCGAAGGGATGAAGGAGAGACCTTTATTTAAAAGGCTCCTCTCACTTGTGCTCAGTATATGGCTCGAAAGGTTAAAGACAAGTTCTTTCAATTCCTTTGTCTTCTTCTTACCTCTGTTGCTTCGTCCGAGAACTTCCTCTTCCGTCTGCCTCGACTGCTCGATCTCACTTGGGATTGTGTAGAATATTGTACTGGAAGTGGTAAAAAACCACTTTGAATGGTTCCTGAAGCTATTTTTGGTCTCGCTCCATGTTTATTGTAAGTTGAGGGGTCCTGATCTCTTAAGCCTTCTTGATTCGGAGGCGGCATGTTCATTACAGACACAGTATCTGCTCTCTTGCTTCCTCCGTCTGATGTAATTTCCATATTGCTAGGAACCAAAGGCTCATCTGTTTGCGTTGGATTTAAAGGAGCAATATCAAATACACCATGTTGACTGTTTAGGTTATTAGGTTGATTCACACGATCATTAGTTTGATACTGAGTCTTCGGCCAAACAAAAATTTGGCCGGATAAAAAGTCCTGGTAGTCTCTTTGTAACTTTTTTATATTTTAACTGCTGTAACCTGTCACTATAGGCAGTGACTTGTATATACATGGCATCTATTTTTTTATCATAGACTTCACCTTTATAGCGACTAAGTAAATCTCTATGCAGAGTCTCTACTTTAGAAGCTAGCACATTTTCAATTGGAGTGAAATAGTCTATTAAAAGTCTAATGTATTGCTTGCTAAAGTCTATGTTTAACTGTTGCCACTTTTTTAACAATTCAGGATGGCTATCACCATACGTAGGCATATAGAAAACCCGCATACCTCGAGGTATTACATGAAAATGAAGGCATGCTTCCAGGTGCCTTCTTTGCCATATTAATCTGTGCAGTTTGCATAGATCGTTCTCGAGTTCTCTGAGACAATTAAAAAATTCTTTAAGATCTGATACAGTACCTGTATTACTTAAGGAAACAGGAATATGTAGACCCAAATTTAACAAAGGAATTTCACGTTGATAAATAATATCATTCCACTTATTGACCGGACTCTTCAGACCTGGGTTATAGTCAAGCTCTACTGGGGGAGTTTCCATCGTGTGTTGGTAGCAGAATCCCAATAGAATCACAACTATTAGAAACAACAGGAAAACTACCATCCAAAGGTCTTGACCAGAAAACAAGTAGTATCCACAAAACAAAGGCAAGTAGAGACCTCCACGATGAAGTATACGCTTAATTTATTAAAAGAAAACAAGAGCTTTCACGTACATCCAAATACGCTTCCTCAGGTTTTAAAATACAACTCTATGCATCTGCTTTTATATCTTAGTCAATCAAATTAAATTCATGAGTCACTTATTCAATTAATTAATTAAATATTAACTAAAATTTTAAAGCAAAAGTAAAAAAACCTAGTTAAAATCTGCATATATATTTAACTGTCTTGTTACATATATAAATTTATAAACTTATAAACTGAACTAAATCAACAACAACATTATTAATATAATACTTATAAATATAGCAGTTCTTTATGTAATTTCAGTATCCTGAAGACCATAATACTGAGACTGGAATGCTGAAAGTTCACAATACTGAAAGTTTAAAATACTGACGCCCATAACACTGAAAGTGTAGAACACCAAGTGTAGTGACACTGAAATTTAAAGTGCCGATGTTGGAATACCATTATTACCATAGGAAGTCTTTATTTAGTGTTCATAAATGAGGTATGTCTCTATAAATTTGTATAGGAAGTATGTGAGCAGATATGATGGATGTTTTGTATGTTCCCGGCAGTAGTGGAAGTGTGTACAGTACTATCGAGTAAGAAACAAGTATATTCCTTTTTCCCCACTGTAGAGAAATCCCAGAGTTTTATATATAGCTGGGAGTGTGGAGGCACAGCCCCCCACATCAGGGGGTGTGGGAGGCATAGCCCCCCACTTATTTGGGTTTGAGATAGTCTGGTTTGTGGAGGGAAGCTAAGTGAGTAGTTCATTTATTTTTTTAAGAGTTCTTCATTGTTTTTGGAACTTTACAGTGTTTTTTTCTATAGTAGTGATTTGATGTAGGGGTTGTATGTAAGGTTTGCGCATTTATATTCAGTATTTTTAACTTTCAGTATTGTGAACTATCTCTCTGGCTTTGCATTTGTGTGTATATACATTTGTGTGCGTGTGTGTGTGTGTGTGTGTGTGTGTGTGTGTGTGTGTGTGTGTGTGTGTGTGTGTGTGTGTGTGTGTGTGCGTACTTATGTCTGTGGACATTATTAAATATTTACATAATATATATTTTGTAAGTAAAATAGTTCCTCTAAAAACAATTACAGTTCCTGCAACAGCTTAGATGCATTAGCCAGAGGAACTATTTTATGTCAGAACTTAAACAACATTTTTATCCATAATAAAACAAATATAAAATAATTTAACAAAAAGTCAAGTTTCTAAGTTGGGCATTACAGTAGAAATAATGGACTTTCCAGGGTTATGGAGACCCTCTGTCTATTACATCAGGTATCACAATACCCTGACTGATTCCTTGTTTTCTTGTAATACCCACCATATTTTGCAGTACTGCTTGCTTAGCAAAATGTTTATGTAAAGGTTAATGTAACTCAGAAGGAATTTAATAACCATTTAAACTTGCTAATGTCAACAAATAGCAAGGTAAGGTTTAAAAACAAAAACAACTATGTGATTAGGGAAAGGAAGTAGTCCTGAAAATGTATCATCTCTCCTTCTGTCCAACACAAACTGTGCTGCTTGTGACACAGTAGAAATTAATATATTGTGCATGTTTTAAACTAGGAAATATTAGGACAGTTTTGGAGTATTTTCTGGATTTGACTTTTCAACACAGTAATGTAATTTTAGGAAACTTTTGAGAAAAGCATAACAGACTCAGGGATGATATATACAGTAAAGGTGTACACTTCTTCTTCTTCTTCTTCTTCTTTCGGCTGCTCCAATTAGGGGTCACCACAGCAGATCAACTGTTTCCATTTCTTCTTGTCCTCTGCATCTTGCTCTGTCACACCAACCACCTGCATGTCCTCTCTCACCACATCCATAAACCTTATCTTAGGCCTTCCTCTTTTCCTGTTACCTGGCAGCTTCATCCTTAGCATCTTTTTCCCAATATACTCTGCATCCCTCCTCAGCACGTGTCCAAACCAATGTAATCTTGCCTCTCTGGCTTTTTCTCCAAACCTTTCAACCTGGGCTGACCCTCTAATATACTTATTCCTAATTCTGTCCATCCTCGTCACATCCAGTGCAAATCTTAACATCTTCAACTCTGCCACATCAAACTCTGACTCCTGCCTTTTTGTCAGTGCCACTGTCTCCAACCCATATAACATAGCTGGTCTCACTACCCTCTTGTAGACCTTCCCTTTCACTCTTACTGGTACCCGTCTGTCACAAATCACTCATGACACTCTTCTCCACCCACTCCATCCTGCCTGTACTCTCTTCTTCACCTCTCTTCCACACCCACCATTACTCTGAACTGTTGATCCCAAGTACTTAACTCATTCACCTTTGCCACCTCTACTCACTGCATCCTCAGCATTCCTCTATCCTCCCTCTCATTCACACACATATATTCTGTCTTAGTCCTGCTGACCTTCATTCCTCTTCTCTCTAGAGCATATCTCCACCTCTCCAGGGTCTCCTCCACCTGTTCCCTACTCTCACTACAGATCACAATGTCATCTACAAACATCATAGTCCATGGGGACTCCTGTCTGATCTCATCTGTCAACCTGTCCATCACCATTGCAAATAAGAAAGGGCTCAGAGCTGATCTTTGATGTAATCCCACCTCCACCTTAAACGCATCTGTCACTCCCACAGCAGACCTCACTGTTGTCACACTACCTTCGTACATATCCTGTACCACTCTTACATACTTCTCTGACACTCCCGACTTCCTCATACAATACCACAACTCCTCTCTAGGCACCCTGTCATATGCTTTCTCTAAATCCACAAAGACACAATGCAACTCCTTCTGACCTTCTCTGTACTTCTCCATCAAAACTCTCAGAGCAAACATTGCATCTGTAGTGCTCTTTTCTGGCATGAAACCATACTACTGATCACTAATCATCACCTCCCTTCTTAACCTAGCTTCCACTACTCTTTCCCATAACTTTATGCTGTGACTGATCAGTTTAATCCCTCTGTAGTTACTACAGCTCTGCACATCACCCTTATTCTTAAAAATCGGAACCAAAACACTTATTCTCCATTCCTCAGGCATCCTCTCACTTTCCAAGATTTCATTAAGCAATCTAGTTAAAAACTCCACTGCCATTTCACCTAAACACCTCCATGCTTTCACAGGTATGTCATCTGGACCAACAGCCTTTCCGTTCTTCATCCTCTTCATAGCTATCCTTACTTCCTCCTTGCTAATCCACTGCACTTCATGATTCACTATCCGCACATCGTCCAACCTTCTCTCCCTCTCATTCTCTTCATTCATCAACCCCTCAAAGTACTCTTTCCATTGGCTCAACACACTCTCCTCGCTTGTGAGTATGTTTCTCTCATTATCCTTTATCACCCTTACCTGTTGCACATCTTTACTAGCTTGGTCCCTCTGTCTAGCCAATTGGTACAGGTCCTTTTCTCCCTCCTTAATGTCCAACCTTTTATACAACTCTTCATATGCCTTATCCTTAGCCTTCACCACCTCTCTCTCTTTGCCATGCACCTCATCTCCTTATAATCTGGTCTACTTTCTTCATCTCTCTGACAATCCCACTTATTCTTCACCAGCCTCTTCCCCTGTATACTCTACTGTACTTCTTCATTCCACCACCAGGTCTCCTTGTCCTCCTTCCTCTTTCCAGATGTCACACCAGGGTCCAGCTGGTGAATCTGGGAATCTTGAGGCAATGTTATAACTGCCTCATGTACACAGACAACCCTCTCCTTCTCCCACATAACACAAATACTTGCGAGAGATGCAGCTATTTAGCCAAACTGGAGGCTGAGCTCTCTCAACTCAGGACTGGCAAGACCAGACAGGAGGAGAAGGCAACTACACACACCACAAAACCAGCCTCACATAATGCTACCACACCACTGAATCAAACACATAAACACACAAAGACATACTCGGAGGCTCTGAGTAAAAATTTACCTAAACAGCAGAGGCCTCCAAAGCAGACACCCAAACAACTGCTACCTCAAGACACCCCACAAGCAACACATAAACCACAAAAGCAGTGTGCAAAGCAGTCACAGCCCTTAAAGCCAAATACAACACCAAACATACTTGTCATAGGTGACTCCATAGTCAGACACACTGACGTCCCACTCACCAGGCTGAACAAGGAGAGGGTCACAGTAAGCTGCCTATCGGGCGCTAGAATCCGCCACATAACACAAGCACTCGGGTCACTCCACGGCAAGTACAAATATGACACAGTCATTGTCCATGCTGGTGTGAACGACCTGAGACGTACCTCCCTGGACTACATGAAAAGAGACATAGAGGAGCTCTCTGATTATGTAGCCCAGGCAGGTATGACCCTAACCCTGAGCAGTATCCTTCCTTCACCAAGAATGATGCCACAATATAGAGACAAGATGATCAGCTTTAACAATTGGCTTAATGTCTGGTGTCATTCAAAGGGGATCCAGTGTCTGTCTGCCTGGGATGACATGCCTGACAAGCCACGCTGCTTCGCAAGGGACGGCTTGGACCTGTCACCCCTGGGATTCCGGATATTGGCTAAGGCTCTTGCCACCCCTATAGTGCCTTTTTTAGGCAAGGCTCAAATTCTAAACCTACCACCCTAGAAAACAAAAATGGGAAGAAACTGAGGGTAATGCTGCTCAATGCCAGAAGTCTAAATCTCAAAATGCACGCACTCGAGGCCCTTCTCAGTATGGAGAACATCGATGTCTGTGCTGTAACTGAAACCTGGTTCAAGGCTCCTGAGAGCACCCCGGCACTATTAGGTTTTACCTCATATCATGCATTCCGGCCCCAAAACCCGGACCACACCACAAAAGGAGGGGGGGTATCCATATTCATAAAGGATACCCACACCTCCAGGTTGGTGGCAACGCATCTAAGCTTCGGAAACCATCCAGGTGCAACTAACCATAGGCAAAACTGCTCTACAAATTGTAGCATGCTACAGGCCACCCTCTGAAACTCAGGAACACCACACAGCCTTCCTGAAGACACTGGAGGGTATAAATGTATCTCCAAACACCATCATATTGGGTGACTTCAACTACCCAAATATAGACTGGGAACATTACTCAAGCCCTAACTTTCTAGCCCAACGGTTCCTGGAGTTCATAAATTCAAATGCCATGGAACAGCTAGTCACTGTTCCCACGAGAGGAGAAAATATACTAGATCTCATTATCACAAACATGGGGACAAAATGCTCCACACCGGAAGTATATCCCTCATTGGTGAGATCTGATCATAAACTAATCTCACTGGAAATCCACATCCCCCCCCACCCCAAACAAAAAAGACCACAGTGAAGAACTTCTCTAAAGCAAACATCACACTACTCAAGACTAGTGTGGTATCCTTCAAGGCCCCTGAGACTGTGGAAACCACAACTCAAGCTGCGGAAGCCCTTACAAATGCCTTCTATGAACACCTCCAGGACTGCATGGATCAGGCAATCCCAAATAAAACCAAGACTCTTTCCACAAAGGGCAAACGTCCAGTCTGGTGGACCCCAGCCATTAACAAACTTTACAATAAGAGGAGAAAGCTATTACATGATAGAACAAAATCCATAAAAGGGAAGTCACCCCTGATCATTATTAGTAAAAAAATACGAGCACTCATAAAATCAGCTAAGGCCAATTTTGAGAGAAAAATTGCCATGGATTCAAAGGACAATCATAAGGCCTTTTTCAGCTATTTTAGGAACCTGGGTGGAAACTCCCAGATATGCTCAGAATTAGTCCAAAATGATACAAAAATCACTGAACCCACAGACATTGCCAACATACTGGCAGACAGGTTCAGTGCAAACGTCACCCCTCTCCCCTAAAGGAGAGATAACTATCCCAGCGGAGTGTAGCCTCCCAGACATCTCAAATGCGCAGGTGAAAGCTGCTCTCTCTAAAGCTAAAACACAGCATCAATGGGACCGGATGGTGTCCCCGGCTGTGTGCTACACGAGCTAAATGAGGAATTAAACCCGCACATAAGGCAGCTGTTTAATCTCAGCCTTACCACAGGATACGTGCCCAAGGAGTGGCGACGGCAACTGTGGTCCCACTCCACAAAGGTGGTGCCTCTACGGACCCTGGTAATTACCACCCCATAAGCTTAACAAGTCTAGTCTGCAAAGCTATGGAGAGGATCATAATGGAGCTCATAAACAAAGATATAGGGGACTTGCAGACATTGGACCCGACCCAGTTTGGCTTCAAGGGAAGATCATGCCTTTTGAACTTGGTCGACTTCTTGAAACAGTCACCAAGGCCATTGATGAGGGAAAGGCAGTCCATACAGCCTACCTTGACCTTGCAAAGGCTTTCGACACAATACCCCACTCGGGTATTGTAAAAAAACTTACCAGCTTAAATGTAAACCCATATGTCACAAGATGGGTTGCAAACTGGCTTAAGGACAGAACCCACAGGGTTAGAGTTGCTGGCGCTATGTCAGACTCCAAGCCGGTCACAAGTGGTGTCCCACAGGGCTCGGTCCTTTGCCCCCTATTGTTCGGCATCTACTTCTCAGAAGTACAGGCCAACATGGGAGGTCTTTGGCTGACAAAGTTTGCAGACGACTGCAAACTGGGCGCCATATTGGAAAGTGCATCGGACACGGATATCCTTCAGAAGGGACTCACGCAAACAGATAGCTGGTGCCAGAGCCATGGCCTGAAGTTAAACGCCAAAAAATGTATAGTCATACCCTTCGGGAAAAACAAGGTAACCCCAAGCTACCATATAGGTGGCAATCCACTAAGCACAGAAGAGGTTATCAGGGACCTGGGGACCCAGGTTGACAGTGGCCTTTCTTTTGACACTCACGTTGCTAAAGTGGTTAGAAAGACCTTCTACATTGCCCACCTGATCATGAAGGGATTCACATCCAGATCTAGTGAGGTCATTGTTCCCCTGTACTCTTCACTTATCAGACCAATGATCGAGTACAATGCCCCATTCGGGATGTATCTCGCCCGACATCTGCAGCAATTGGAGAGACCCCAAAAGTTTCTCACCAAAAGGATAAAGGGACTCCAAAATCTGTCATATGCTGCCAGATTGAAGAAACTCCAGCTCTATTCAGTCGTATACCGTCTGCTCAGAGGTGACATGTGCCTGACATACAAGGCCATGTCCAACCCGGAATTAATGGACATGCTCCACCTCAAAAAATCCAAATCCACCAAAACCACTAGAGCAAGCGACTTAAACCTTAGCACGGATATAAATAGGACATGCTGCAGGGATAGATTTATCACTCAGAGACTCCCTATGCTGTGGAATAGAGTCCCGGTCCATGTGAGGCAGAGCACCTCGCTGGCTCTGTTCAAGAGAAATCTTGACCTGTGGATGGGAGATCGTAGGTTTACCCCGGGAATCATCTCTGTGTCACTGCTGGACAGAGGCACAACAAACTAATGGGTACAGTATTTTTTCATATAAGGGGTGGCGTAAGCCACAAAAATTCGGGCTAGGCTTATAAATGCCTTGGGGCAGATAGCCTAGTATAAACCTATGAACCTATGAACACCAAGCACCCTTCTAGCCATCTCTCTTACTAGGTCTGCTGTAGTTACCCAGCTATTTGGTAACTCTTCACTGCCACCCAGTGCCTGTCTTAACTCTTCCCTGAACATCACCTCACAATTACCCTTTTTCAATTTCCACCATTTGATCCTTGGTGCTGCCCTCACACTTCTCCTCCTCTTCTTGGTCACCAACGTCATCCTACAAACCACCATCCTATGCTGCCTAACTACACTTTCCCCTGCCACCACTTTACAGTCTCCAATCTCCTTCAGACTAGCCCTCCTACATAAGATATAATCCACCTGTGTGCATCTTCCTCCACTCTTGTATGTCACCCTATGCTCCTCCCTCTTCTTAAAATATGTATTCACCACAGCCATGTCCATCCTTTTCGCAAAATCCACTACCATCTGACCTTCTGCATTCCTTTGCTTAACACCATACCTACCCATCACTTCCTCATGCCCTCCGTTCCCTTCACCAACATGCCCAATGAAAAAAGCTCCAAGATCAGACCATAAATTAATTTCACTGGATGTCCACATCCCGACCCCGCCCCCAGCCCAGAAAACCACAGTGAAAAACTTCTCAAAAGCAAACTTCTCACTTCTGAAAACCGAAGTGGAATCCTTCAAGGCCCCAGGGCCAGTGGAAACTACAGCCCAAACTGCAGAATCCTATATAAATGCATTCCACGGACATCTCCAGGAATGCATGGATCATGCTATCCCAAACAAAACCAAGACCCAATCATCCAAAGGCAGGCGTCCAGTCTAGTGGACCCCTGCCATAAATAAACTGTACAACAGAAGGAGGAAGCTACTACATGATAGAGCAAAATCCCTAATAGGGAAGGCATCTCTGATCAGTACTAGCAAAAAATTACGATCCCTCATAAAATCCTCCAAGGCCAGCTTCGAGAGAAAAATTGCACAGGACACCAAAGACAATCATAAGGCTTTTTTCAGTTATGTTAGAAACCTGGGATGCAACTCCCAGACTTGTTCTGAGTTGATTCTAAATGACAAAAAATACACTGAACCCACAGACATCGCCAATATCCTGGCAGACAGGTTCAGTGCAAACTTCTCCACCCCAAAAGAGCAAGTATCTATCCCAGCAGAGGGCTGCCTCCCAAACATCTCAGATGCTCAGGTGATGACTGCCCTCTCCAAACCAAAAAACACTGCTTCCATGGGACCAGATGGCATCCCAGGTTGCGTCCTACATGAACTCCAAGAGGAACTAATCCCTCAAATAAAACAGCTATACAATCTCAGCCTCACTACAGGATATGTGCCCACAGAATGGCGTACAGCAACAGTGGTCCCACTCCACAAAGGTGGAGCCTCTACGGACCCTGGAAACTATCGCCCCATAAGCCTGACTAGCTTAGTCTGCAAGGCTATGGAGAGGATCATCATGGAGCTCATAAACAAAGACATTGGGGACCTACAGACACTAGATCCTACCCAGTTCGGCTTTGTCAAGGGCAGATCCTGCCTTTTGAACCTGGTTGACTTCTTTGAAACAGTCACCAAAGCCATAGATGAAGGGAAGGTAGTCCACACAGCCTATCTGGACCTTGCAAAGGCATTTGACCCAATACCCCACTGGCATCATAGATAAGCTATCCAGCTTAAATATAAACCCCTATGTCACAAGATGGGTCGCAAACTGGCTCAAAGACAGAACCCACAGAGTGAGAGTTGCTGGAGCCATGTCAGACTCAAAACTGGTCACAAGTGGCATCCCACAGGGTTCTGTCCTGGGACCACTCTTGTTCGGTATATACTTTTCCGAGGTACAGGCAACGTGGGAGGACTATGGCTCACCAAGTTCACAGACGACTGCAAACTGGGCCATAATCAACTCTCCAGCTGACACAAACATCCTTCAAAAGGTCTCACAGAGACAGATAACTGGTGCCAGCGCCATGGTTTAAAGCTAAATGCCAAAAAATGTATAGTCATACCCTTTGGCAAAAACAATGTGCCCACAAATTACCACATAGGCGGAAACCCATTAAGTACAGAGAAAGTTATTAGGGACCTGGGGACCCAAGTTGATAGCAATCTCTCCTTTGAAAACCACATTGCCAAAGTGGTTAGAAAGACCTTCTACATAGCCCACCTCATCACGAAGGGTTTCACATCTAGATCAAGAGAGGTAATCGTGCCAATTTATTCATCCCTCATCAGGCCCATCATAGAATACAATGCCCCTTTTGGGATGTACCTTACCCGACACCTGCAGCAATTAGAAAGACCCCAAAAGTATCTCACCAAGAGGATCAAGGGTCTCAAACAGATGCCATATGCTGCTCGGTTAAAAAAACTCCAGCTCTACTCAGTTGCATACCGCCTACTTTGAGGCGATCTATGCCTGACATACAAAGCTATGTCAAATCCAGAATTAATGGACATGCTCCACCTCAGTAAATCTAAATACCTTAGAGCCACACGCTCGAGGAACTTGAACCTCAGCACAGAAATAAATAGAACTTGCTGGAGGGACAGGTTCATAACCCAGTGGCTCCCTTCGCTCTGGAATAGAATTCCAGTTCATGTGAGGCAGAGCACCTCACTGAATCTCTTCAAGAAGAATCTCGATAAGTGGATGGGGGATGGTAGGTTTGTCCCAGGGATTACTCCCGTGTCACTATTAGACAGAGGCACAGTAAACTAAACCTTAAAAAGGGCACAGTATACTCAAATCAAGGGGTGGTGTAAGCCATACAGAATCGGGCAAGGCTTATAATTGCCCCAGGGCAGATAGCCTAGTATGAACCTATGAACCTATGAACCTATGAATCACCAGTCTCTCACCCTTGGGTACAGTCATCACCACTTCATCCAACTCACTCCAAAATTTTTCTTTCTCATCCATCGCACACCCAACTTGTGGAGCATATGCACTAACAACATTCATCATTACACCATCAATTTCCAGCTTCATAAACATCACTCTATCTGACACTCTTTTCACCTCCAAAACACTCTTAGCATACTCTTCCTTCAGGATAATGCCTATGCCATTTCTCCTCCCATCCACACCATGATAAAACAATTTGAAACCGCCTCCGATACACCTAGCCTTGCTCCCCTTCCATCTGGTCTCTTGCACACACAATATACCAACCGACCTTCGGTTTATCATATCAGCTAGCTCCCTCTCTATACCAGTCATACTGCCAACATTCAAAGTTCCTACCCTCACTATCACAGTCCTAGCCCTTACCTGCCTTCGGGCATGCCTTCCACCTCTTCTCCTCCTTCGGCCAACAGTAGCCCAATTTCCGCCAGCACCCTGTTGGCCAACAGTACTGGTGGCGGTCGTTATTAACCTGGGTCTCGACCGATCCGGTATGAATTTCTGTACAGTTTTCTGCATGTGTGATGTGGCAAAATTTTATGCCGGATGCCCTTCCTGATGCAACCTTCCCCATTTATCAGGGCTTGGAACCGGCACAAAGAAATGCACTGGCTTGTGCATCCCCAATGGCTGTAAAGGTGTACACTAGTTACACAAATTGTGCTGCCTATTAGGCACAGACAAAGAATGTAATGTTTATTTTAGGTTACACTTATCTGTGTGACAATTATGACTACACACAGTTGCATGACATAGCATTTCAATATCAGAATAAAAGTCCTTCTCAATTACAATGTTACAATGTCAAACAAATGACAGATTTAGGAACCTTAGGTGAGATTACTGGGGAGTCTGTATCATGCAAAATAAGGTGTATAGGTTCTATCCACAAATCATAGATCTAGCCATAATTTTGTCACTTAAGTTTGTGATGTTTTCAAGCTCAATAGCAGCTGACTCCAAAGAAGTATAATAGAAAAAAAGTTTCTCCAGAGAAGTAACATATTGTTAATAGGTTCATAGGTTCATAGGCAGGTACTAGGCTATCTGCCCAAAGGCATTTATAAGCCTAGCCAGAATGTCTTGGCATTCGCCTCCCCCTTAGATTAGGTCCCTGTGCCTCTGTCCAGCAGACCCACTGAAGTGATCCCCGAGGTAATCTTTCCGTTTCCCATCCACTCGTCAGGGTTTCTCTTAAAGAATGTTGGTGAGGAGCTCTGCCTAATGTAGATCTTAATCTTGTTCCAGGGCATGGGAAGTCTCTGGGACAGGAATCTATCTCTCCAGCATGTCCTATTTATTGCTGTGGTGAGGTTTAGATCCCTAGAGCGTGTGGCTCGAGGGGATATGGTCATTGCAATACTTTTGGTTAAGTGGGAATAAGAAGCAAAATACATTCCAACAGAAGTTACTAGTAACTCATCTCTGAGACATTTTATACAGTAAAATTGGTTTATCCCTCAATAACTGGTAAAATGGCAAGTAAAGTTTTGAGTATGGCAGCCATTCCGCATAAAGTTTCAATTTAACAATGGAGATTTTATTAGTAAAATATTATGCAGTCTTTTCAGCCTGTTGAAGTCTGCTGTAGTATAAATAGAAAAGATCATACAATACTGACTGTGTGGATGCACTTAAATAAAGGCAGCATAACAGTTGTGTCCCATGAAGAATTTGTACATAAAACATCTTTGGTAACCAGCTCCAGTGGCATAAAGGGATAAAGCCCTGACTGCAACCTATGCGACCTGACTTTGATTAGTGGTTCAAGTGCCTTTTAGAACTGGCACATGGAGAGACAGAGCTGAGAATGAACTATATCTGCTGACCTTTCTTGTCAGAGTAGTGGGATAGCATGTGGGTGGGAGAGAGGCTATTCACTGAAGTCCTAGTGGAGGCTGAGGCCAGGATGGGCATGTGGGTTGGTCCAGAAAGTGAAGCCATCCTAAAGTCTGGGGCAGGTACATTTTTAATGGCCATACCTCATTGCTCACCCAGCATATAAGGAGTAATGTTAGCATGAAGGTACAGGGCTTGTAATTCGAGCAAGCAAACTACCTCTTCTAACAGCTGCAATGGTGGCTTCCAGGCTTGCCTGTCCATTGCAGGAAGCCTTCAAAGACATAACCAGCAAAGTACAGCACTGGTGACCATAACCTGGAGGGGTTAAACACCAGGTATTCAGACATGAGGTCACTGAGATCAGGACAGAGCTTAGTGGAGTTGCTGCAACAAACACCCAAACCCAAGTAAGAAGATGTCAAGCAAAATATTTAATAATACAAAAGTACTTCCTGACTATCACATGAGTGTTAGATTTGAAATAAAATACAATAGCAACTCCAGGTTCTTTGGTAATAGTTCTCATGGTGGACCATTTGAATAAGAAAATCTCTCATTTTTTTTCTGAGATCTGCCATCATCTGTGATGAATAATTTCATTACACAGAGTACGGAAGTTGTGGAATCAGTCCCTTGCATGCAACAGGATTTCTGCTGTAAGTGATAAAACCCACATCCTGAAGCTGTTGTACTACTGGTAACTATGAACTGATGCAAAAACGTCAGTTGCAAAAGGTAGGAAAATCTGTACGGAAGTCTGAAACAGACATGGTGAGACAATCATGCCATCCTTAGCAGAAAATGGATTATAATATAATCATACTCTTATTTCAGAAATTTTCTAAACTTCTTGTCTTTTTTCTAATTGCTTTAGAGTTTAGTTTAGGTGCCAGAAACAGGAGACATCTGAAAAAAAACCTCTGTATCTGTTATCACCATTTAATAATAAAATAAGACTTAAAGACAATATATGCAAATCCTGAAGACTAGAACTACTGAGGAAATCATGGTGTGCAGTTTGTAAAGAAAGGCATTGCATCCAGGTCTGACTATGATTCACACTGATGGGGAGCCTGTTCCAGAGATGGGGTAATCTGTGGGATACACACCTATTTCTCCAGCAGGACCTATTTATATCACAGTCAAGGCTTAAGTCTTTAGAATGAGTAATTCTGGTGCTGTTTGTTTTGTGGATATGCAGGAGGTCCATCAGAGTAGGGTCTGACAATGCCCTGTATGCTAGGCATAGATCTCCTCTCAAAAGCCTGTACGAGACAGAATACAGAGATAGGGCCTTGAGGCGCTCTGCATAGGACATATTACTTATTCCCTGCATTCTTTTCTTGAGGAACCTCTGTGGATGTTCCAGTTGTTCGATGTGCCTGGTTAGGTACATACCAAAGGGGGCATTGTACTCAATGATAGGACGGATGAATGCTGAATACAGTGGAACAATGCCATACCTTTGTTTATAAGTTACGCAACGTGGAATGATTTCCTCACTACTGTACACATGTGATAGGCAAAGGCTAGGTTACTGGCAATGTATGTCTGTAAGTCCTTGACTACTGGGTCAACTCAAGGGGTGGGTTGTCAATATGATAGTTACCAGGGATGGATGACTTCCCAAAGGATACTATTATGTATTTCTTGGCATTTAGTTTTAGTCCATGACTCTGACACCAGTTGTTTGTCTGTGTCAGCCCCTCCTGGAGAACATTTGTGTCAGTGTGGGATTCAATGACAGCTCCTAATTTGCAATCATCTGGAAATGTAATCAGCCAGAAGTCATTGACAGTGGCTTCAGAGAATTAAATGCCAAAAAGGAGCAGTCCCAGGACTGATCCCTGAAGGAATTCACTTGTGACTGACCTCTTTGTAGGGGTGGATACCCCAATTCTAAGTTCCTGGCTCCTGTCTGTGAGCCAGGTGGATATCCATCAGGTGACATAAGGGTTTTTACCCAACCTCTTGGGTTTGTCAACAATGCCAGAATGGGGTATCATATCAAATGTCTTGGCCAGTTCAAGGTAACCAGTGTGAACCATTTTGCCCTCATCCATTGCTTTGGTGACCTTCTCAAAGAAGTTCACTACATTGAATAGGCATGACCCACCCTTGACAAACTCAAATTGGGTTGGGGCCAGTGACTGGAGGTTTACTATGCCATTATTTGTCCTTTCCGTGATAATTCTTTCCATGGCTTTGCATATGAGACTAGTGAGACGTATGGGTCTCTAGTTTCCAGGGTCAGTAGATGGCCCACCTTTTTGCAGAGGGATGACTACTGCTGTTCTCAGTTTGTGAGGCACAAATGCTGTTTGGAGGCTACAGTTAAATAGCAATTTCAAAAGGCCTGACAGGTCATGTTTCCTGCTATTTAGAAGGCATCCTGGGATATTGTCTGGGCCCATTTCTTGGCCTTAGAGAAAGTATTAAGGATAGCAGGAGGAGTTATATTTGATGGTACTTCTTGATGGAAGGTTGAGATGGAGAGACGGGAGAAGCTGGAGATACATTTGTTGGCCCAGTAGTTTTGCTGTAACTTCTGGCTCAGTTTAGGTGGGTCCATTTACAATGAGCATTTGCATATTGCCTTTGAGGTTGTGGACATAGCTAAAGAATGCCTTGTGGTTGTCCTTGGTCCAGGAGGCCAAATTTACCTCAAATTTGGCTTTGGTAGACTTTATTTGTCCTCTGACTTGATTGTTTAGCTTGATGAGAGTGCTTTTAGCCTGCTGGGTGCTGCACCTCCTAATTTTTGCCATGATTTTCTTCCTTCTGTTATACAGTTTATTGATTTTGTGATTCTACTGGGGGGCTTGTTTTTTCAGTTAGTTCTGTACTTCTTCCTGGTGGGTACAACTACTTGTTTGCAGCTATTAACATGCTCATATACTGTTTCTGTGAACAGTTCTGCATAGGCAGCAGTGTTCTCAGGGTTTATGGGGGCTTGAAATTTTGTCAGGTTATCACTTAATAACAAGAAGTTAGCCTTACACTAGTTCATGAATATTCCATGGTCAGCTGGGGTCCAGTTTTAATTTTGACTTCAAAGGAGACCTTTTTGTGGTCTGACCTCATCAGAGAAGACATTACACTAGAGGACTGTCTGTATAGCCTTGAACTGCTGGTGTGATCTCTGTGGCTTTAAACCTTGTCTCAGTGACCACACAGACATCAGCATTCTCTAGGGTGAGGAGAGCTTCTAGGGAGTGGAGTTTCTTTTTTAGACTCCTAGCACTGAACAGTAATACCTTTAGATTTTCTTGGTTTTGATTTGCTATGTCAGAAGTACTTTCAGTCTGGTATTGCCTAAAAAAAGGCATTATGGGGGAAGACAATGTGTTAGCTAATATTTAAAAGCCCAGAGGGGAGAGGTGCAGACCATCCCTGGCAAAGCAGCATGGTCTGTTGACTATCTCCTTCCATGCTGACAAATATTGCACCCCTTAGAATGGCACTTATTTCTCTAATGGACACAGGCAGCCTGTAAATGGTTCATCTCCCAAGTCCCTGGTTATAAATGTTTCATTTCCCAAGCTCCTCCTTACACATATCAAGGGTACCAGAGATTTGGGATGCATGGCTAGGCTTAAAAAGGCTCATGTGGTTGTTAACTTATTAACACTTATGAACCCATGAATATTAGATTAATTCAGTGTGAATTACTTGTTTCTTTTTTTCTTTCTTTCATGTTATCTAGACCATTCTTTACCCTTTTTTATACATACAATGTAGGTCCTGATCCACGTAACGTAATCGTGTCCAAAATGGGCAATAGGTTAAAAAGACAGTTTTCACATTCTTCTCCCTTCACATAATACACATTGTGGAATGTTCTAGTCCAGGGTTTTATTTGGAAATATTATAGACAGAGGATTTCTGTCATGCAGGAATACAGTCCATTTTTATCATTGCACTGAAACAAAATTATTAATATATTAATTTACCATTTGCTTTGTTCATCATTATTCAGATAATGGTAAACAAGTATTAAGATAATAATAATAATAATAATAATAATAATAATAATAATAATAATAATAATAATAATAACAACAACAATAATAATAATAATAATAACAATAATAATATTAATAATAATAATAACAACAATAATAATATTAATAATACTATTAATAATAATAATAATAATAACAATAATAATAATATTAATAATAATAATAACAATAATAATAATAATAATAATGTATACATTTGCATTAAATCTAAAACAAACATGAGAAGTGTAATATCTCAAATCACAAAAAGACAGATTAATTAACGCCTACACTAAGTGTACACGATATGTACTCAAGAACATCGCTACCACATATTTTGTGTTTTCTGTTCACTCAGAAAGATTATAGTAAGTGTACATGTAGTCTACACTTTGTGGTAACCTGCATGAATCTCACTTGATATTTAAAGCTACAAGAAAATCAGTAAGAAATCTAAAATTAGGAGGAAGAAGGTATGAGTTATGCTTGTGTTGTCTGTTCACTCAGAACAGTGTACACTTAGTGTATGTATTAATGAAGCCCAAGTAGCATTTCATTATTTCAAACAATATTTGCTTATACAACTCACATATTACATAGCACATAGTTTGTTTGTAATATCAAATTCGAAATAACGAAAAATAACACAATAAGAAGTGAAAATAAAATTGAATTGTATGGAAAGGTGTATAGATGGTTGTTAATGTTTATATCCTGAGTAAAGTCAACCAGATACCTGCTTCAGGAATTCCTTAGCATTACCCCAGATAGGAGTACTCCCTTTTGATATCATAAACTTGGACTGAATAACCTTGAAAACATTTGGGCATTCCAGGCCTTAATGAGCAAAACATAGCTCGGGATGAATTTCTCTGCAAAGTAACATAAAGGGGCGAAGGATTCCCAGGTTATGAGTCCTCTCACAATTTCATATTCATCTTGTATGACAAAGCTGGATTTGGTCATGTTTTTAAGGACAAATGCTGCAAAAACTGGAACTTTAAGACAAACTGGGTGAATATTCCCATTTCTAGTTATAACAGTGACTTACTGAAGGTGTATTAAAATAAGTTGTATGGAGGTAAAGCACTTTGCATGATGAAGGGGAGGGTTGCAGAGACAAAAATTGGTTTCTTTTCTGAAAATCAGTCATTGACATACCTGTTTTTAAACAGACAGTCTTTGTAAGAGCACTGTTTAAAACTGTGACCTACATAGGATAAAACAGATATGTTTTGTGACTAATCACAATATTTCTTTACTAACTTTGTGGTCGCATGACTTTGGCATAATATGGTGATGATACCAGATTGCTTCCAGTTGAAGCTTCCATTCAGCTTGATTTTACTAAGGGCAAAAAATGACACACTATAAACTGCCTAGCCTTGAGCAAAGATAAGAGCATGATTATGTTGTCTGGGGAAGGGTCTACCAGAAGCTGAAATGGTAAAGGAGAATCCCACCCACAACTGCAGGCATGCTGTTTGCTTGAATGCTCCTTCAAGAAAGCATGGCATTCTCCCCATATCAGAAAACCAGGATACACTGACAACATTAAAGGCCATGAGAAGGGCTTTTAAGTTGTACTATAACAGATGTTGACCAAATAGAATACCACTGGCTTATGAACACAGCAGTATCACTATGTGACAGATATGCAGAAGCAGATCTATTTCTAGTTATCATGAAGCCTGGAGTGCCTCCCCTGCTCTGACATTCACTGCTATGATAGCAACTGTGACTGGGAGAGGTGCCCTACGTACCATAAGCAAGGTGACTGAGTATACCATGCTTCGAGGTCTCCGTCACAGTCATACATGAGCTCTGGCCACATTCCCACTGACCGCTGGAAAGGAGCTGGCATTGCCTCTGGGGTATGATAAAGAGGTTTATTGAATGGGCAGCCTATACAGCTACACCCTGACTGGAGAATTAATATTGTCCAGCAGGGAGTTAATGTACAGGTAATACCCAGAAAAAAAAAAGAAAAGCCCACAGCTTCACAGCAGCATACTAATTTATTGTGAAGCTCAGACAGAAAAACAGCAAGCGGTTACCATTATAAAACACTCACTAAACAGGGCATTCCTGTTAACTAGCAGTAAAATAAATCAAAGGAAAATGGTGTATGCATGTACATGTGTTCCTGAGAGAGAGAGAGGAAGAGACAGCACATGTTAACATCTTCCGACAGCAACGGACAGTCCATTGGTAAATATTCCCTAAATAATGAAGAAGTATGAAATACGAAACTCTAATGTCTTGCATTATTGACTGACTTTAATTCTCACTGATTTACCAACCAATCGATCATTCTGTAAGGGACAGAGCAGCACTATATGGCAGAATCAGGGACATTAAAGATGCAAAAGGTTGTGAAGTTTCAATGTCTTGCATTCCTATGATTTTTTTCATTCATTTGTTCATAATGAGACATCTATTATGTATTATCTCAGTAAAGTGTCTGTAAAATGCGTGGTGTGTGTGTGTGTGTGTGTGTGTGTGTGTGTGTGTGTGTGTGTGTGTGTGTGTGTGTGTGTGTGTGTGTGTGTGCCATTCTGGGTCAGTAGCACGGTCAGAGTACCCTTGGATGGGGGAGGTGCAGTACTAAGATGGCCACACAAAACATAAAAATGAATATGCAATCTGCTTCATGTCCAAAATATCAGTGCAGCAAGTCATTGAACATTGTCATATGTAACCGTATGGAGAAAATGAGGAACATATGTAAATCACTGCAAGTGAAAAACATACCAGAGGAATGGTAGAAAGTCTGATGTTTTGTACAACAGGTTTTGAAGATGTTAAAATATGCACTCTGTTTGTCTCAGGAACTTGCTCTTCAGTTAGAAAGGACTGCTTATTTTTAAGCAAACCACTGAGTAATTTGCCAATTACTAGCCAGTACATTTCTAGATAATGCACATAAACTATTTGTTTTGAAAGGTGAAACATCACAAAACTGGTCTTTGTCAGACTGTGTTCTCCTGTTTTTAATAATGTTCATTATACACTTTCCAGTCTTAGTGAAGCTAAATGCTTCAGTTTAGGCACCTGCACAAAAAATAATTTGCGCAAATAGTATACAAAAAATAATTCAAGAAGTCCACTTACAGCAGGTTCAGAGAATACAATGTTCCAAAGAATTTAATACTTGCGTTTTTAAAATGGTCATCCTTCCCAGAGAGAGCACAGAACCTGAAGCTGCTGAAAAAGAATCCTGTCCACTAGAGCCAAGCATCACCAATAGTAATACCTGTCATAGCCCAGTTGTTATAGATCCTGGAAATGTTATCGTATGACATTAGTACCTGCGAGCTCATTTGGGAAATCTAAACCCAATTTAATTTCTGAATAACAGACTGCAGGCCTATTTCCACAGTTAACTTCAATGAATCAAGTCCTGTAGCTGTCTTTTTCAAGCCAGCATTAATCGGATACTTATTTTAAGTCCACACAAGTAGATCAAATGGCACACTATAGCCATACCACATTATAAATGCACCAAGTTACAAAGCAGATAGAGAGAATTAGTTTTATAACAACCCATTTCAAACACCCCTGAGTATCCACACAGTTACTCCAGGCAATGATACTGTGCACATAGGAAACCAGAAAAACAAGAACATATGTTTTAAACCCACCTAGAACAGCATGAAAGGCAGTTTACCCAGTGCTGACACTCTGAATCATGTATTAAAAGACTGACCAAAATTCTGAGAACAGACTTATGGACTAATACTTCTTTTCAGTTATTTCTCTCCTTGTATTTGTTTCTATTATATTAATTAACATAAAGTCATGAAAACAAATTATATTAGAAAATGGTGAATAAAAAGCAAGGACGTCTTACAACACAGTGAGCAATTTATTTATTAGTTTGTGAGTAACTACTGTAACTCTAGCAGGACCTAGCCCAATACCCAATTATTTAAACAAAATTAAATAGTATACCACTTATACAAGCAAGGTCATACAGTGTTCAGACGTTTGCATAATGCTACCATCAGGCTTGGCTTCCGTTTGAGATACTGTTGCCAAATAAAGTTGACTAAGCTTTTAACATTTCTGCATTGTGTATCTCCTTCCACATGTACATACCTGGAAAATGAACTGCCTTTTTCACTTTTTCAAACTTTTTTGCCACAGGAACATACATTATGATGGAATAGAAGAACTTTTTGACCATCATAACCTGCCAGTTTATCTACCTATAAGACAAACTGCCAACCTTTCTCAAGCAACAGTTAATTTCTCCCATACCTCATAAGAATTATTTTATATTAGCCCTGTGCATCCATTAATTATTTCTTAGTTTTTTATCACACATCTTCCTAAGGAAGACTAAAATTGCAAAACAAATAAGTTATATAATAGCAAAAATAGGTACTACTTTCAAAATTCTCCTATCATAAAAACAGTCAATGATCAAGTTCTGCAGATCTAATAATAAATTCAGCTTAATTTCTAAGGATAAACACAATACTAAATTAATTCTTTAGAACATAACATTAAAAGGGAAAATCGTGAATCCAGCACCTTGTCAGTAAATAATGAAGTGACCACCCAACTGTATGAGTTACCAAATGCACAGACAGGGACGCTTTGTGAAAACTTCAGAATAAGGAAAAACATATCAGAATGCAATAGACACAAAGGAAGAAATGCCTTTTACAACCATAAATATAATAAGCAATCAAATTAAAAGCTGAAGTTCTACAGGTGAAACAACTCAACTGGAGAATCCTGTGCAGAAGTGAGGAAGCCTAAAAAAACCCATCGACTATGTCAAACAAAATGTTGGCACGTAGCAGCATCCCTGACATATTGTAAAAGGCTGTAGTGGTACCATTTCACAAAGTGGTGAGTCACATCGTACCAGAACAATTCTACATCCTTTACTTTGACCAGCATTCTATTCAAAATCATTGTAAAAGTCATAATAGATCT
Organism: Protopterus annectens; assembly: GCF_019279795.1. NCBI lineage: Eukaryota > Metazoa > Chordata > Ceratodontiformes > Protopteridae > Protopterus > Protopterus annectens. The sequence goes on along the minus strand of NC_056740.1, from coordinate 394,346,979 downwards.
TATTCAAAATGACACAATGGACTTACCTCTCTGTAACTTTGCTGGATGGAAAGCACTGACTTTTGGATCTCGACATATTCTTTGAAGAGGTGAAGACAATAGATAAGGAGCTATCAATTCAAGCTGGTTATTCTGACTTTCCTAAGACATTTGGTAATATACCCTAGAAGGGAAGGGTTTACAAATTAAATGTCAGCCTATTCTGAATTCACTGATTAAGTCAGCACTGGGCAGTCACCTTTTTGTTCTGATGGGATTGTCAGTCATGACCTACTGGGCTCTGACTTGAGGCCTGTTCTTTTTGGACTATTCGTCTTAGGTACGATTGATGGAAATGGGCTCCGAGTATTGAAAATGCTGATACCTGTAGACCAGGTGACATAATTACCTTTAATCAAAGAATGAAAAAAATGTCCAAACTGGCTCACAGAAACTACACACTTTATGAGTAGTAATGTCAGTAAATGTAGTATCATGATAGGAAAATAAATGGCTAAAGCAAAAAAAGACATCATTAAAGATCTTTACTCAATGGTAGACAGTAATTTAAATTTTACTGATATGTTTCTCCTGAAATCGGAAAAAATGTATTTTGTAACTCATTTAATTCTGAAGGGCACATCTAGTCAGTTTCATGGAAATAATTATACTAGTTTATATTATATTTGTCTGACCCCTTATTTCTGATCTCACTGTTGAGTTTTATAGCTCTGAAATAAGCCACTGTTAAAGCAGTTAAATAAATAAAATAAAATAAAATAAATTGAAAAGGTCCAATAATTTTTGTTGGAAAAATCACAGAGTTGGAAAACTCAGGTTATTTAGAAAGGCTTTTGGAATTGTGATTGCATTTTACTTCATGTGGGTTACCTACATGTGATCCCTACCTGGCCTATAAATTAATCTGTGTGACCAAGCTGCATCTGAAAGCCAATGCCTAGACCATTCCAGTGGGGATGCGAGAACCTAATACTAAAAATTAAACAATAATAGCATAAAGGGGAAAAAGTGACAGACACATTATGCAGTGCCTTCAAAGATTACAAAATAAATGTATCCTTATGTTGGAAGTAATTTGTCATTAACTTCTGTCTGAATAATCTTGATGTCTATATGATCAAGCATCCCTAAGTCTAAATGAAACTTAAACAAATCTGAACCACTTCCTATAATCTATCATCGCTTCTGTTAAAAAAAACACTTTATTAGATATATCCTGAGCTGGCTAACTTATATCTTTAATTTGTTGTCTTCATATTCTCATGTCTTTTTTAATACACTACTCATTTCTGTTCTGTAGATCCTATGCCTCCTACATATTCTTTGATATCAGCATTTTTTCATGTTGTCCCATCTTTGTAAGTCCGTCCCTCACTCTCTTCAAAAGAAAAGAATTTGGATAAATGGATGGGGAACTATAAATTCACACTGGGGTATTGCCCATGTCCCTTATAAACAGAGGCAGTCTGTAAAATTACTCAGGGCTCCAATACCCAAAGACCCCCCTATCCTGATACTACCCCATCCCATATCTGGGGAATTAAAATATAATATTGTCATATCCTGAGTATTATTGGCTAGGCTTGTACTGGCTCTTTTGCTATGTCTAGCAATCACCTATGAGTCTATGAACATATGAACCTATATATCTCAAGCTTTTCTAATCTTTTCTTAAATAGCTTCTGATGAAAAATGTACATCATTTTTATTTTCGGCATCTGAACATCCTTTATCCTATTTTGCTACAAGGATGAGATAAAGGGCCAGAAGATCTGAAGAACTGCACACAGTACTCCAACATGTGTCTTATCAATAATAAGTATTTGGGAAAATGGCCATTTCATTCCTAGAGGTGATGCTTTTTACTCTACCTCCTGATATACAAATGACCTTCCCTGTTGCTTTTTCATTTTGATAGCTTACCTTTTGATTATTTCATATGACTATCCTAAGCTTCTTTCTACTTTTGATGGATCTACTCTTTCCCCTCTTGAGATGGAAACATCCTATCAGACAAAAACACGTTCTTCCAATGCAGTCACTACAAAATGAGCAAACTCCTTATCCCCTTATTCAGGTTGTAGTGAGCCAGAAGGTGTTTTAGTAAAGACAGGGACACAAGTACATTTAGTAAAGAAAGAAATACAAGGAACACACTGTTCCCCTGTGCAGTTTGGGGAGTTTATTTATTTTTTGCCTAAGAAAAATATTGCTGTAAATGCACTTAATGAGACCTCATCCTTAGATAATTCGTTTTACATCTATCAGTTTTACTCAGCCCTCCAAAATCCATTCTCCTGCAACTGTTTGCACCTTCCCTGTGTTATTTCTTCCTTCCTGTACTAGTCTACATTTGTGTACTGAATGTGACCCTCTATGACTTAAATCATTTCTCTACTCTTTCCAAGCCTGTTTCTATCCCCTGTACTAGTCAACATTTGAGTACTGAATGTGACCCTCTATGACTTAAATAATTTCTCTACTCTTTCCAAGCCTGTTTCTATCCCCTGTACTAGTCCACATTTGTGTACTGAATGTGACCCTCTATGACTTAAATCATTTCTCTACTCTTTCCAAGCCTGTTTCTATCCCCTGTACTAGTCTACATTTGTGTACTGAATGTGACCCTCTATGACTTAAATTATTTCTCTACTCTTTCCAAGTCTGTTTCTATCCCCTGTACTAGTCTACATTTGTGTACTGAATGTGACCCTCTATGACTTAAATCATTTCTCTACTCTTTCCAAGCCTGTTTCTATCCTTCCTACAGCTTCTTGCATATCATCCCTTATCCATGCATTTGAGTCATCAGAAAGAAGGTATGCTTTTCTTTCCAGAGCTTCTGCATTCTTACTTCATATAGATATGGAAAAATATCACCAGCAGCAATGACCCTATGCCCCTCTGTTGCTAATTATCCTTTTGTCTAAGTCAACTTGCTTTCTTATACTTCTCTGCATTATTTTAGCTAGTCAGTATTTTAGTCCTTGCATAATCCATTCCAAGTCTAATGTGTTGACTAGAATATTGTGTGGTTGTGTGGTTAACACCTTATTAAAGTCTAACCAGGTAATAACCACAGACACATTTACTGTCTACTGCCTTGGTTACCACTCACAAAACTTTATATCGTTTAGCTGAGGGAGGGCCACAAACCCATGTTTCCCATACTCTCTTTAAAACTGAACTCTGATCAGCGCTAATCTGCTCTGGTATTCTTTTTGCTGCAGCAAACAGAATACTAATATCTATGAAATCAATGCCCCCTGATGGCATTTTTTTTGCTCAATCATTGCTTTGATGCAATGCATTCATGTTGGAAAATGGTCAGGAAGAAAGGGCATTCCATCTCCCTCAAAAGTGAGCATATAGGCTGAGTAGGCCAGACAGAGGATAAAACAATGATCTCATTTTTTTCCTTTTTTCAGTATCTTTATCCTATTTAACCACCATAACTTTATTGCAGTGAATTCATGCTAGATTCAGTCCACTGTTCTGCTGGCTACAAAATATTCCAACATTATTTTTTAGCAGTAATTTCTTTATTTCCCCCAACAGATGAGGTCAACACGATAGATCACTGATTTTTAACCTGTCTCCTGCTCCTAGTCTTCGTTAAGGGGAATCACATCTGCCATTTTCTAGTATTCAGGGCCAGTATGCTCCTTTCATGTTTGAAAGGGGGTTAGTTGGTTGTACCAACTGGCCTGTTTTCATTTCTCTAAAACGTCTGTATTGAAGCCAATCAACCCTTTATTATCCTGCCAGGCTTTGTTGTTTATAGCTTGATTTCATGAAACTTTCGTTTGTGAAATGGGGTTAAACCAATGGGGTCAAACCACTTAAAACTGACGTGCCTATTGACTGGATATCTTGAAGTTTCCCTATTTTCTTTTTTTATTATTTATTTATTTATATAGTTAATTATTTATTATTTTATTTCCCCGCCGGGCCTCCTCTGAAAATGGGCTCTTGCTCAATTGGACATACCCAGTTAACAAATGTCAAAATAAATAAATAAAATACATTTAAATGCTTCGTCAAATCACAGAATTAGCAGCAGTTAGAAATAGATATATATACTAATAAAATCATCAAATCTTTAAGAATAAGTTGATGGGGACAGGAATGAGAAAGAAGGGTAGATAGAGTTTCTATTAAGGGATAAGAGATATAAGATATAGAAATCAGAGATGGATAATTATTTAAAGTGAAGTTTAAAATGACAGAGATGAGGTAAGCGGGCAGACAATCCTTTATTTTGAAAAATGTAACATCTAGGTTACAAATGGGGGAAAAGGCATACAGAAAGTGTGATTGAAGTGCCAGGAAATTAGGAGAGAAGGAGGGATGGAATATATGGCTGCTGTAAAATCTAAATAGGAGAGTGATTCTTAGAGTGAGAATTAAAATAAAAGAGATGGGAGGAGATGGAAAATGCTTAAGAGTCTTAGAAAAAATGGAGGGTTAATATATTAAAGTATTCACTATAATTATTAAAGAAGAGTTGAAGAATAAAATTAACCAATGTTTGTGTCTGAATATAGCTTCACAAATATAAAAAAATATATATTGTCCATTCCTTTTACTCTGAATAAAAAATCTTATGCAATCATTGGATTCCTCGACTTGAATAAAATAAAAAGAAATTCTCTGACTTGAATCATTCATGGTTTATTTGATGGCAAACTCAAATTTGGAAGATAAAGGTAACATTACAAAGTACTAATATTTTAAAATACTAATATTTTAATAATATTCATCCTGCTTAATACTTAAAAGGGAAAAAAATTACTAAAATGATTCATGATTTAGCAATTATATTTCCCAGTTTTTCAAAGTAATTTCTATCATTTACTTATTTGTATTTGCCAATCAGGGTAGGAGCACTGATCCACATAGACCCTTTCTAGATGCGGTCTGCCAACATTGTTTGGTTAAGTGACTTGCTCAGAGTTACACAATGGGAGATGGGAGGAATCAAACCCTGTACCTTTAGTTATAAGAAGCAGCTCATTAACCCTTTCAAACCTTAGTACTCTGCACCAACTGCCAATCTAATCATTGTCATCATCAGTCATCTTGTCAACATGTTTGGAAATAGTAATGACCACAAACTTGATAGAACTTACTACCCGAAACTGATTATGGTCATTCTGAGTTGTCAGTAAATGCTACATTTTATATTGCTAACATTTTTAGTGACTTCTTAGACTTTGGATACTGTTGTGAATTTTGTCAATAAGCACAATATTTTAGATTTCTTACAGTTAATTTTATAAGCTAGTACTTTCTTATGTGATCACCCAATAATAAATAATGAGGCAAAATGTTAACCAGATCAAAGTTATTAGCAACAAATTATATGCATGCATCATATCTTTGATGCCCACAACTACCTTTGTCACACAGATATTAGTAATGACTGCTTTAATGGCAGAACCTACATTTGGCCCACAGATATTACAACTGACTGTTTTAATGTCCACACCTATCTTTACCCCATAGGTATTGCTAATGACTGCTTTAATGTCCACACCTACCTTTGCCTCACATATATTACTAAAGACTGCTTTAACCTCCACACCTACCTTCATCCCCTAGATATTACTAATGACTGCATTAATGACCACACCTACCTTTTCTCCATAAATATTGCGAATAACTGCTGTACTGTCCACACCTATCTTTACCCCATAGGTATTGCTAATGACTGCTTTAATGTCCACACCTACCTTTGCCTCACATATATTACTAAAGACTGCTCTAACCTCCACACCTACCTTCACCCCCTAGATATTACTAATGACTGCTTTAATGCCCAAACATATCATTGCCCCACAGATATTACTAATGATTGGTTTAATGCTTACACCTACCTTAGCCTACAAATATTACTAATGACTGCTTTAATGGCCACACCTACACCTTAATGGTTATGGACATCAGCTGGGTTTAAAGACCTTGTGTTTTGAAAGTATAGCCAAACAGTCTACTTATGCTGTACTGACAAGGTCGTAGCAAGGCCAAAACATGCATGTCCACAGCTAGTGGGATTTGGCTTTATTGGCCTGAATGTATCTATAAACACTTAAAAAGAAAAAGTAAAAAGCCATGGACATTCAGAAGCCCTAGAGCTGAAAAACTTGAAGTCCTTAAGGGGTCATTTGCATATATCCCATGTACCTCTATTACATGAGATTAAGGTATCACACAGTGAAAACTGTAGCTTGGCTAGGTATGTCTTAGTTTTTATTAACTGGTTTGTCTTTGTGACCTTTTTACTTTTTGGTTTTGATGTTAGTTGGGAACTTTTGGTGACACCTTAATGGTTATGGACATCAATGAGTTTAAAGTACCTGTGTTTCTAAAGTATAGCCAAACAGTCCACTTATGCTGTGCTGATGATATCATAAGAATGCCAAAACATGCATGTCCACAGCTAGTGGTTTGGCTTTATTGGCCTGCATATAGCTATAAAGACTTAGAAAGTAAAAGTAAAAAGTCACATATATTCAGAAGCCATATAGATGAAACACTTGATGTCCTTAAGGAGTCATTTGCATATATCCCATATGCCTTTATTACAGAAGTTTGAAGGTATCACACAGTGAAAAATCTTGCTCTGCTAAGTTTTTCTTGTAGCTTTTATTGATTAATTTATCTGTGTGACCTTTTTACCCCTTTTTGTTGGCATATCACATCACTGTGGTGTTGTCCATTAGCATAAAAAGAGGACCAAAAGTATACAGGTCATGAAGAACTTTCAAGGCTGGATCACCACCAGCATCACCATGCCCCTTTTCCCATTGACTGCATGGGGTTGGGGTGTCATGTCAACTGTTGCCATCTCTCTCTCTATTCAATGCCACTCTCCTGTCTTCAATACCTGACTGTTGCAGGTCTTCTTTCACAAAATCCATTCACCTCTTGTTTGGATGCCCTCATTTCCTCTTGCTTTTTTCATGTCTGTCATCTTCTTCACTAGATTGTCTTTTGCTTTTCTGTAGATGTGCCCAAACTATTCTCTTTTACCTTTTCTGCAATTAGAGTTACTTTGGCTTCTACTCTTATGTCCTAATTTCTGTCTCTCCTACAGTGTGCATCCTATCCTGTCTCAGGTATTTCATCTCCATCACCTCTAGCTTTCTCAGCTGCTCTTCCTTTATTGCCCAGGTTTCTGTACCATACAGTAGTACTGGTCACACCACTGTTTGACACACCTTCTGTTTCAGCTTCATTGGCATTCTTCTGTCATATATTACACCTGACACTCTGTGCTATTTTGCTGCAGCCCCTCTGATTCTAGCTTTGACCTCCTCATTCAGACTTCTCTTCTCCTCAGCCACCCATCCCAGGTACAAGAAGCTGTTAACCTGTTCTATTAGTTTCTTTTTTATCTCAGTTCTCAATTTCTTCTGATTTCCCCCATTTTCTGCCATTATAACAGCCTTATCTGTACTCAGTGTCATCCCATGTGCCTTCAGTTTTGCATTCCATTCCCCTATCCTTTGTAGAAGTTCTTGCTCAGAGTCTGCCTGTAATGCCACATTATCAGCATACAGCAGCTTTGTTGATCTGTCCTCCATTACCTGTTTGCTAATGTAGTCCATCACCAGTATGGACAGCAGTAGGTACAGAACTAAAACATGATGCACACCCACTCCCACTGGGAACCCAACTGTGAGCCTGATCACTTGTTTGTACTCAAGTCCTTGGGTCCTTATACATAGTTTGCACTGATTCTACCAATGTCTCTGGGACTTCAAACCACAACAGGACTGCCCAAATTAACTCTCTTGGTACCTTGTTCTTCTGAAGTATCTGTATCACTGCAAACATTGGGCCAGTTGTGCTGCACCCTGATCTGAATCTGAACTGCTTATCTTCCATCTTAATTTTTACTACTCTGTGTATTTGTTTATCAATCACTCTATCCAGAACTTTCATACTGTGTGATAGGGGTTTGATACCAGTATACTGCCCACAGTTTCGGATGTCCCCTTTGTTCCTCTAGACTGGCATTAATACACTTATCCTCCAGTCATCTGGCATACGTCTTTCTCTCCATATTGCTATGAGTACCCTCAGAGCCATTTCTCTCCTATCTCACTCAACATCTTTATCATATCTGCTGTGATCTCATCTGAGCCTGCTGCTTTTCCAGACTTAATTTTCCTTAGTGCTGTTCTTACTTCATGTATGGTTATCTCAGACATCTTCCTGCACTCTTCTTTCTTTTGATGACTTTCTAGACATCTGCATTCCACTACCAGCTTTCCTTACATACCTTATTTCCACACGTGGCTCGGCCACACATCTGTAGTCCTCACACATGCTGTTTTGAGGTGCTGCCATTCTTCTTTAGCTCCACCTATTTTATCTTCTTCTTTGGTGCCAGAACCCTGAGTAATTCCACTTCCAATATTTCCTTGGTATTGATGTGCTTCCATACATTCTTGGGGCGTACAAGTGGCCTGCAGTTGGACTCCTTACAGGTCCCCAAGCAAAGTCAGACAAATCTGTCTGGACCAGAACAGGTGGAAAGAAGAGAAGTCCTGGATTAATATTCAGTTGTGCTCATCATAACTTTATATCTCATCTGATGGAGTCTAGCACTGGCAACTGGGCTTCCAGGGTATGTACGTGCTGGGTCTAACAATTTTGTACATACCATTGAATTGTATCATGAGAATCATGGATGCCACCAGCCCTAGAATTTTTAGGAATTCTTTTGCCTAGGTGAAGTTTCTCCTGGTGAATTCTGGAAGCTTCATTAGGTAAGACAGGACCTTATCTTTGGGAAGAAAGGCCATTCTTTAGTTGGTGTCAATTAAGCACCTAAGGAAAATGAGTCTTTGTGAGGGTGTCAGGCACGACTTCCAAAGGTTCAACTTGTATTTTTTTTTGTTTTACTTGTATTCTGTTTTTAACTGCATATTAAAATTTGAAAAGAGACCACAGCTCTGTCTCTTATGAGTCAGGCAGAAATTAGTACAGGTCAATAGAACAGGTCAGTTAAGGTTAATCATCTGTGAACTGGGGGTGGAGCTAGGAACTAAACCTTCTATTTAAGGGGTAAAATAAAACATTTCAGAGCTTTACTAGAAAGGCTCACCCAGACTCTGCTGTACTTTGTAAGGGAAAGGTTAGTTTGCTTTTAATTGTTGTATTACTTTGTTGCTTTTTTTCTATGTTGAATAATTTGATTTGCTTTATTTACCTTGTGTTTTACTTGCATTCTGCTTTTAACTGCATATTAAAACTTGAAAAGAGACCACAGTTCTGTCTCTTGTGAGTCAGGCAGAAATTTTTTCCCCACCCTCCCAACTGGTTACTGTAGTGTTCTTAAACACCACTGTCTTTCTAGTTGCCTTCAACTTATGTTAATTTGACCATATATCTCATTTCCTCTCTGTTTTTACTGGCTTGTGTAAGCACAAAATTATCATTTTGTGAAATTGCTCTCCTTCAACTATTTAAATTTATTGACCATCTTACTGTATTCCAAAGTACCAGAATACAAAAGTGACCACCCCCTTTCACTCTATCTTGCTGTTTTAAAAATAGTGACTCTCCACTAAAACCTAACTTTTTAGACAGGCAAAACTTAAGTTACCTACTTTCACAACTAACTCCTCTAGTTCACACTGCAGTGTTTAGGATAAACCATTTCTTTCATCTTACCTTTAAGCATCCCTGTGACGAGCACTTGCTTTAAAACCTGCTGGAAAGCAATAGGAAGTCTTAAACTGATACAAGCACTCAACTCTCCTTGTTAATAAGGAGGAATTAATTGTAGGCACTAAACAGCCTATAACTGCAAAGTACCTTGCTAAGGTAAGGGAAAACAGCTCTTGTACTTTACAAAAAAAAAAAAAAAGCACCAAACCAGGCATGTCCAAGGGTCAGCTTCCAGAGATTTCTCCTGTCCACCTGGTGAATTTTGGCATACTGGGGCAATGCAGCAATTGCCTCATGCACCCAGACAACCCTCTCCTCCTACCACCTGACACTATAACCTGCGAGAAATACTTTTACATAGCCAAAATGGAAGCAAAGCTCTCTCCACCTAAGATTGTGCTAGACAGTCAAGAGGAGAAGGATAACACCAGCACTACACCTCAAGCAACACATAGCCCTTCTAAACCCACAACACCAACACCCACACATAGCAACACTAAACTTACATATGTGGAGGGCCTTAACATTAACCTGCCTGAGCAACAAGGACCTCCGGAGCTGAAACGCAAACAAACACAAATCACAACCAAAGTGTCACACCAGGGTACCACCCAACAGCAGCCCCTAAGGCAAGACAACGTACCCAACACCTTAGTCATAGGTGACTCTATAGTCAGGCACACTGATGCCCCACTCACCAGGCTGAAGAAGGAGAAAATTACAGTCAGCTGCCTGTCAGGTGCCAGTATCCGCCACATAACACATGCACTCAAGTCACTCCACAAGTACAAATATGACACTGTCATTGTCCATGTTGAAGTGAATGACTTGAGACGTACCTCCCTGGACTACATGAAAAGAGACATGGAAGAGCTCTCGGATCATGTGGTCCAGGCAGGTATGACCCTAGCCCTGAGTAGCATCCTGCCTTCATCCAGAATTATACCACAGTATAAGGACAAAATGACTTGACTTCAACAATTGGCTAAGCTTCTGGTGTCATTCAAAGGGGATCCAGTATCTGTCTGCCTGGAACGACATGATCGACAGACCATGACGCTTTATCAGAGATGGTCTGCACCTGTCACTCCTGGGATTCAGGCTACTGGCTAAGGCTCTTGCCACCCCTATAGTGCCTTTTTTAGGCAAAGATCAAAGGACAAAACCACCACCGTAAGAAGTACAAGCATGCAAAATCTGAAGGTAATGCTACTCAATGCTAGAAGTCTAAACCTCAAAATGCACTCTCTCAAGGCACTCCTAAAAATGGAGAACATTGATATCTGTGCAGTAACTGAGACCTGGTTCAAGGCTCCAGAGAGCACCCCTGCAATACCAGGCTACAACTCTTACCACACTTTTCAGCCACCAAACCAGGACAGAAACACTAAAGGTGGAGGAGTGTCCATATTCACCAAAGATATTCACAATGACAGGCTAGTTGCCCAACACAATGCATCTGAAATTCTCCAGGTGCAACTAACACTAGGTAAGACTGCAATCCAAACTGCAGCTTGCTACAAATCCCCCACCCATGCCCCAAGGTTCTCACTAGACCTTTCTAACCATACTGGAAAATATTAAGATACAACCAAACACCCTAATACTGGGTGATTTCAACTACCCTGCCATTAACTGGGAAAACTACTCATGTACCAACACCTTTGCCCAACGGTTCTTGGAATTCATAAATTCCAATGCCCTGGATCAAGTAAATCTTAGTCCCAGCAGGGGCTCCAGTATCCTAGACTTGGTCATTACCAACATGGGAAATCGATGCTCCACTCATATGGTCACCCCCTCATTGGTCAGGTCTGACCATAAGCTAATCACCCTTGACATCCACATCCCACACCCACCCTCCAGTAAGGAAACCTCCGTAAAGAACTTCTCCAAAGCCAACTTCATGCTATTCAAGGCAAAAGTGACAAACTTCATGACACCCATGCAGACGGGAACTGAAAGTTTGACTGCTGAATCCAACACTAAGGCACTGTACGAGCACATCCACTCGTGCATGAATCATGCCATCCCCAATCGAACCAAGATGCTCTCCTCCAAAAAAGTAAGCCAATCTGGTGGTCCCTTGCCATAAACAAAATTTATAATGAAAGGAAGAAACTGTTGCAGAAAAGAGGAAAATCCCAGGATGCAAAAAACTCCCTTATCAGCCTCAGTAAGAAGCTGAGATCCCTCATAAAATCCTCCAAAGCTAGTTATGAAAATAAAATTTCCAAAGATTCCAAAGACAACCACAAGGCATTCTATAGCTATGGCAAGAATATAAATGGCAATGCTCGGATCTGCTCTGAGCTACAACAGAATGGCATTAAATAAACTGATCCCAAGGATATTGCCAATATCCTGGCAGATCAATTCAGTGCAAACTTCACCCCCCTCTCACCCCCTAAAGGGCCTATCTCAATACCGAACGATTGCCAAATTCTGGTAATAACGGCCACACAGGTAAAAAATGCACTCTCCAAAGCTAAGAATACAGCATCCATGGGACCAGACAACATTCCAGGCTGTGTACTACATGAACTACAAAATGAACTGTCACCTCACCTAAGTGTCATGTTTAGTCACAGCCTCACCTCAGGCTTCGTGCCCACTGAGTGGCGCACAGCTACAGTTATCCCACTCCACAAGGGGGGATCCACCTTAGATCCTGGGTGACTACCGCTCCTATCAGTCAGATGAGCCTGATCTGCAACGCCATGGAACGTATTATCATGGAACTTATAAACAAAGACATTGGCAACCTTCAAACACCTGACCCCATGCAGTTTGGGTTCGTGAAGGGCAAATCTTGTCTCCTGAACCTGATTGACTTCTTTGAATCAGTCTCCAGAGCCGTGGATAAGGGTAAGGTGGTCCACACAGCCTATCTGGACCTCGCCAAGGCCTTCGTCACCATCCCCCACTCTGGAATCATAGATAAATTTACTAAACTGGGCATTAATCTCTACATCACTCGATGGGTTGCCAACTGGCTTATTGACAGAACCGACACTGCAAAAGTAACTCCAAATCCAGTTTCAGACAAGTGACAAGTGGAGTACCTCAGGGTTCAGTCCTGGGACTGCTCTTGTTTGGAATTTACTTCTCTGAAGTACAGGCCAACACTAAGGGACTCTGGCTAACAAATTTCACAGATGACTGCAAACTGGGAGCCATTATTGAATCCCTGAATGATTTGGATATTCTACAAAAGGGCCTTACAGAAACAGATGTTTGGTGCCAGAGCCATGGACTCATGCTCAATGCCAAGAAATGTATAGTTATTCCCTTTGGGAAAAAACATATAGCCATGAATTACCACATAGGTGTCAGTACACTAGACATCGAAAGTGTGATAAGAGACTTAGGGACACAAGTGGACAGTGGTCTCACCTTCGATAACCACATCACCACAACAGTCAGGAAATCCTTCTATGTGGCACACCTCATCACTAAGGACTTTTCATCCAGAAAAAACAGTGTGGTTCTGTCAGTTATTGTCCCACTGTACTCATCCCTCATTAGACCCATTATAGAATACAACACCCCATTTGGTATGTACCTCTCAAGACATCTGCAACAACTGGAAAGACCGCAGAAAAACCTCACTAAAAGAATCACAGGCCTAAAGCAGATGCCCTATGCTGACTGTCTAAAAAAACTCCACCTATACTCTGTTGCATATCGTCTATTCAGAGGTGATCTCTGCTTAACATACAAGGCCATGTCAAACCCAGAGCTGCTGGACATGCTACATTTAAAGAAATCCCAATCCTTCAAAGACACACGCTCCAGGGATCTAAACTTTGTCATCACAATGAACAAAACATGCTGGAGGAATAGGTTCCTGACCCAGAGACTCCCCATACTCTGGAACAGACTGCCCATACATGTCAAGCAGAGTGCCTCTCTGATGCCTGTACCCTGGCCCAGCAATCAAGGAGCCTCAATCATCACCATTAACACCAGAGAGGGCATCTCATATATGAGAAAAGATAACCAATGCACACAGTAAAGTGCAATTTCCCTTAAGAGCACACAGAGATCATAGTCAGTCCAGGGCTGGTTGCTCCCTTGCTCTCCATGTCCCCAATAAGACTCCCCACTGGCACAGCTATAGGGTCCAGATCTCAGCCAGCTGTGCAAATTAAAATCTCCAGCACCCTCCCTGTCCAACCAGTGCTTCGTGTCCCTGCCCAAGTAGCTGACACACACACTTTGTGATAAGAGTTTACACAACCACAAATACACTTCTGGGGAAGGCTGGCACAGGTTCTCCAGCTGTGCCCCTTTTACCCAGACTACATGGTAGAAATCCCTGCCACCACCCAGCTAATACTTATCAGCTACTCAAAGGCCCTTAAAATTGTGTCCAATTATTATTGTGCAATATTATTATCCGATTAGTAATATAGCCCACAGCTAAAGCTATTAGAGTGGCATTGTACAATTTTACCAAAGGCATGCAAGTACTCTTAAGAGCTTAAATTATCTCTACACAAACCAGCCACAGTTAAAAGGTTTTAAAATACTTAATAATAAATAAAACCACAAGACAATACTTTCTATTACACAGTGCTAGTCAAGGGTTCAGAGATCACACAGAAATACTTAAAATAATTCAGTAGTATAGTTCTGACATCACAGGAAAACACTCAGTCTAATCTTTCTAGTTTCTAGCTATTTCTAAAAGAAAACACAAGTCTAAGATAGCTTACATATGAGCAAGACAGTGCTGTGAGTTGGATAGTCAAGACAAAAATGCTTAATTCCTTCTGATTCTTTCTGTTTAAATTGCTATTGCAGTCCTTGCTCCCATTACATCATTTATACTTTCCTGGTGTTCCCAGGCTAACATATACTACATAATTGTTATCTTTGCACTTGCAGGAAACTATATCAGTAAAAGACATTCCATATGTAAACTCTTGTAATTATTCTTTAAGTTAAAAGTATAGGCAGGATGCTTCACTCCAGACTCATCGACTCCAAATTCTAATTTGAAAGGGACAGACATGAAATACTTGTCTTAGCTTTATTTACAGCAGAGGGCAATGTTGTTACATTTTTTTAAGTTAAACATTTCATTTCTTTCATTTAAGAAAACAAGTTTGTAGTCCAACATTTCACAATATTTTCTTTCAATTAAGAAAACAAGTCTGTAGTTCAACATTCATATTTACAAATATTAGAATTATCTGCACAATTCTATCTGGCTAGGCTGGCAGCCTTCACAGCCTCTTTGGCCCTCTTCAAAAGGAACCTTGATGATTGAATGGGCGATAGGAAATTCACCCCGGGGATCACATCAGTCATCCTGCTAGACAGGGGTCCAGGGAAGTAAATACCATGGGAAGAAATAGCCAGGGAATTGTTATGGCTAGGCTTGTATAGGCCCTAGGGCTGATAGCCTAGTACCAACATATGAACCTATGAATCTATGAGCCCTAGTTTGGAGAGTAAGGTTGAGACCTTCTTTAGTGATTTCAAACACCTGAATACAGACTCTGCTCAGATCAACAAGTTGTCCAAGTAAGGAAAGATGTAAATGCCAAGAGTCCAACAGTGGGCCATTACCACAGCAAGACATTTGGTAAACACTCGAGGTGCAGTGGATAGCCCAAAGGGTAATGCAGAAAACTAATAGTGTGAACCAGACACAGCAAATCTCAGATATCTCTTGAAGTGAAGAACAACTGGGGCACAGTAGTATGCATACTTCAAGTCCAGGGTCATCAAGAAGCAGTGGTCTGGCACAAGAGGAAGCACTATTGGCAATGTGAGCACATTGAACATGGGGATTTTGATAAAAGTATCCAGAAAATACAGGTCCAGCAATAGTCTCCATGCCAGCTGTTTTTTGTGGACCATGAACATTTTGGAGTAGGAACCTTTCATTGTCTCTGAATGAACTAGATATATAGCCCCTGAGTCCAGCATGTGATGGAGTGTAGGAGGGAGTAATGAACAGGAGCAGATGGTCATTCCACTGCCACCTGTAACCTCTGCCCATGATGCTGAGCAACAATTTGTTGGAAATCACTGATGGCCAGACAACTTTGTTAAGAGCTAACTTTTGAGACAAGGTACCCAGAGTGGAACCTGGGAATGATGGATGCTGAGCCTCGGCATAGTCATAGGCTGGAAGGGGGTTATCATTTTTGGCAAAGGTACCCTCTTGTTACGTTTGGCTGACTTTTCATCCTGCCATTTCCTTTTGGTGCCTTGGATTTTGTTCAGCTGTGATTTCAGTTTGTTGGGCCACAGGCAAAACTCTCCTGCTTATTGGGGAGATACTTGGTAATATGTGACATTTTAGATACCCCTTGCACCACTTTAACTCTGTCATCCCAGTATGTAAGTTCTGATTAGCTGATGGATCAAACACACAATCAGAATTAAGTGAAGCATTCATAATCTTGTTGTTTAACTCATCAGAAAAGCTTTGTCTGTGCAAACAAGCATACCTCCGTACAACTAATGAAATCATTGCATTTCTAGAAATAGTATCATCCCCCCAATCCAAGGCACTCTTTAAACCATGTTTAGGCAGCTGTGAAACATCAGAAACAATCTCTTTCACGCAGTCGTTCTGCTTTGCATGTAACAGTGCAGTGAACTCATTGCAGCTATACATACACCTCAACATAAACGGCCACATAAAACACCAGTAGTTAAACACATTAAAAGCTACCATGTTGGACTGTGCCAGCTTCTTTCCCTGAGATTCTAGCCACTTGCCTAATTTATCTTGATGGACTTGATTTGATGAAGACATGGTCTTTTTATTGGGAAAGGTCACTGGGGACACCGAATCAGAGTCTGCTGACAAGGGGGCTTGGTGGTCAGTTATAGACATGCACACCCTGAAATTTTTACAAACACGTTTTTAGGCATAGACTCATTAAGCTTAGGAGAATTTCAAACTTTCTTAAAAAGATCCTTAAACATTGAGATCAACAGAGGGAAGGTTGCCATGTCTAGGGCTCATCCTCTAAAAGATCATATACCCTGCTGAAATTAGGGACATCCAATGATTGTACCCAACAGAATACATCCCTATATCTGGCCAACATTTGGGAAAAGGAAAACATCTGCTTGGGGTTTGGAACCTGTTTGTCCATAGAGGAAACTGACTAATCCAATTCAGTCACCAAGGATTCCAGATCCCCTTCAAAAATCCAGATCCTTGGGTGGTTGAACAGGTATAGTTGCAGTGACATTACTCATAACTTGGGTTTGCACCCCATATCAGTAGCCACCAGGTGAAAATACAGTCAGACTGTAACATGCTGGATCTTCCTTCTCTTTTTTGCATGCACTACATTAGTGGAAAAATCCCCAGGGGAGATGTATCAACACTGCTAATAGATTATGTATCCCTGACTTCTGTACTTAAAGAATTTGGTTCCTCCACACCTGAACCAGCCCCAGAAGATGCATCTGACCCCAGAGGATGTGTCTGACCATTGTGTCATGCACAGGTTTGGTACTACCACCACACCAGGGGGCCTGGAGGAAAGAAAGGCAAAGGGTCAGAGTACCTGCCCAAGGCTAATGCAAAGTCACAAGCTATAGGCTAAGGCATATTTCTTGAGTTACATTTATGCTGTTTAGGTGGACAAGGAGTAGATGGTTGGGAAGGGGACTGTATCTGAGCCCATCAGTAGACAAAACTCTAGCCAGAACAATACCAATAATGGCTGTACTGGCAGCCCCATTAAAAAATATCCCACTATTCTCCCTCTAAATAGTAGTTTGAGGTCTATTTTTACAAGGATCCTATTCTGAACATTATACTGAATAAAATAACAGTAGTTTCAGAAACATGGTTCAAAGCATGAACTATATACCAAAAGTTCCCCAGTTTTTATAAAAAATAAAAAAATCAGAAACAAATTATTAGAAACAAAAACAGATTTTAACAAGAAATAAAGCATAAATGTATGAAAAAATCATGTCAGAAATTTTAAAATACACATGACACCAAAATTATGATTTAAATGAAAAAAATTTTTAAATGCAATAATGCCCAATAGGGTGTGTGTTAATGTGTAATTATCGCCTGCCCACTCTACACCTGTGGAAGGGCATTAATTACACATTAACACACACCCTGGAGAGCATTATTGGACTTAAGAATGGCTCTGTGTAGAATGTGTTTTATTTACTTATTTATTTTTAAGTACTATATTTTTTTTATATTTTAGATATAAAATAGTTCCTCTACCTAATGTTTCAAACTTGCTGTAGTATATGTAAATGGTGTTGGAGAAAGCATTTTATATCCAAAATATAACACTTAAAATATTGAGGCATTTACTTTATTTTTTGGTCCCTTACTCCTAAAACATTTGGTTTACTGCCAGTCATTGGATATTGAAGTTACTAAATAACGGCATACATTTGTGTTTCAGACTATTATTTTCTTCAGAAAATCCATATTAACACAAATTCTTTTAATTAAGCATGCTTATAATTTTATAGGCGTAGTAATTAAAATCTGTTCCTATTGTTGAGCCTTTATTCACTCTTTATTTTAGGCTTTATCCAGATTTCTGCAGCTAAAAGGTATGCAGACCACATTACCATCGCTCTCACTCAGTCTCTCAAGCACACATCTGTTTCAGAAAATGTATGCTAACACAAATCTTAATAATCAAGTAAAATATGTTCTCATTTTGAGCCTCTGTCCCATTTATTTTAGGTTTATTCAGATATTTTGAGCATACCTTTCAACTGTTCAGATTTTTGGCTCATATGTTTGATCCCATCCTCATGAAATGTATAGCTTTCTGGCAAGTTACTGGGGATTGAAGTCATTAGATAATGACAGACAATTGAGTTTCAGACTTCAAACATGCTAATGGAAACTGCTGTTCTACCAACTTTCTAAGTTTATAAGAGCAATATTTAAAATCTGTCCTTATTTTTGGCCGTTCGTCCCTCATTGTTTATGGCTCTGTCCAGACTTTTTGCACTAAGTGGTTGAGGGGTACGGTCAAGAGGAAGGCAAACCTCTTAACTGATGTTGTTGCTGCCAGGGATCGCTGTCACTGTTCGCACACACACACACACACACACACACACACACACACACACACACACACACACACACACACACTCTGCTTTCATGCATGCATTCACAAACACAAGTCAGACAGAAACATAAAAATATATATGCACACAAATACAGTTTTTGGTTTCATTTATTTTACACTCACTAAACACCAAAAGCACTGCTTAGCGAGTGTAAGATAACAGCTCAATCAGTCTCTCACTCTCATACATGCATACACCCTCACACACAGACATAAACACATGCACAAGTTTTTTTAATTTAATTTTTTTCTTTATTATTTTACACTTGCTAAATAGCAAAAGCGCAACTTTGCAAGTGTAAAATAATGGCGGGTGTTAATTTTTTTTCTGTCCGAGCTCAAAGGCAGCTTGGCATGCTGCAGTGAAGTTGCATACTCATTTTCCAGCGGGCATTGTTTGGACATTAATACCCTGCTGCAGAACATTCATTCTCCAATCATGGTGCTGATTTACAGTTTGCCCATGCTCTGTTAAACAGTATAGGCCTTATACTGTGCAAACAATGTAAAAACCCAAGCATATACAACACTGCCAAATCATAAAAGCAATTGCAGCAGCAGAATACACGATTCAAGTACTGATAGAAAAAGCAGAGGGAGGAAATACAATCCAAAAGGGTTTTTATCTGATCTAAGCAGCTAAAACGATCAAGAGTAACAAGCAGTCTTTCAAGAAAGCATTCTCTTACAATGGCACCAGAATACTGAAAGTATCCATTCTGTGGGTCTGTAAGACAGTCCCTGTACTCCTTGGTGATTGGGCCATCACAACCACAGACATACAATGAGAGCGACCCTGAACTTTAGAAGGCTGCCAGAGGAGAGTAGAAGGGCAGTACTACCCAAATGGCAATAATACACTGTCTTCTATGAATGTTCACCTTTGCCCCATAGATTTCACTAATGACTGCTTTAATGCCCAAACCTACCTTTGCCTCATAGATATTATTAATGACTGCTCTAGTGTCCATACCTACCTTTGCCCCATGGATATTACTATTGGGTACTTTAATATCCACAAGTTCATCAAACCTTTCTGACTGAAATTGTGGTACAGTGGGGTTGGAGAATTTGCCCTTTCATCACTATGGTGGAATCACTGAGTTAGTATATATAATTAGCAGGAGATTTGGGGGGCACAGTCTGGCTTCGTTTAGTTGATCGGTGAACTAAATTGTCGGCCATATGGTCTTGACCATATGGGTTTAACAATCTGGGTTGTAGACAAAATTAACTAGATCCCTTTCTTATTATACAGATGGTGAAAACAAAATATATATATTACACTTAAACTGCTTAACTGCTTAAACTCTGAGCTTTGGCTGGCTAAGACCTACCTACAATCAACTGGACGTATAAGTGAATTTAAGTAAATCTTTATCTGCACTTTTATCAAATAATACAGAATTTAAATTGATTTATTTGTGTTGCATTAAATACTATCTAGCTGGAAGTTGTGGCTCTGATTTTTTCAGTTAATGCTTGTTAGAATTTAGTGCTTGTTAGAATTCCTGCATAGCCAGTGATAAGTGGGGGAAGTTTCACTTCACTGATAATCGGTTTCTGCCTTATATAAGTGGTACATTTTGGATTATTTTCTGCTTAAACTCTGAGTTTTGGGCGGCTAAGACCTACCTGCAATCAACTGGACGTATAAGTGAATTTAAGTAAGTCTTTATCTGCACTTTTATCAAATAATACAGCATTTAAATTGATTTATTTGTGTTGCATTGAATACTATCTAGCTGGAAGTTGTGGCTCTGTTTTCTCAGTTAGTTCCCCACCCACTCTCCCTGCTTTTGTTTTGGTGTTAATCTTGGTGGCTTTGAAACTGCCTGCTCCTCTTGTAAATGTGCATTTGGATACTCCTCCTGGGCCCATCTCATTTGCTCACTCAAAAAAAAAAAAATTGCACTTTATTCATCTGCTTTCACTGTATTTGTGTTTCTTCCTACTTTATTACTTTATTTTGCTTTTGCGTCATCTTAAAAGTACTCAATTGTATTTATTACTGCTTGGTGTAACTATCATTCTAAGCCCTTTGGTTTAAGCCTTGGGCTTTAGACCAGTTGTTTTACATTAAGAATGTTTGTGGTCTGCACTGTTGTGGCAGGACAGGTAGCTTACATCCTTCTAAGTTGGGAACTGCTGATTGAAGGCTCAGTGTCTGTTATTCTAAAAGTGTATTAGTTCTGGTTTAAGCACTTGGGCTTCAGGCCAGTTATTTTACATTAAGAATGTTTATGGTCTGCACTCTTGTGGGAGGAGAGGCTGGACTTTGGCCTTCTGAGCTGGGAATTTCTGGTTAAAGGCTTATAGTGCCTGCATATTTGAACTGTTTCTTTCTGAAATTGGTGCACCTTGTTTGCTGTAGCATAGACTAGATCCAGGCCTGCTGAATATAGCTTTGTTTGTATAACTTGAGCACTAATCCAGGCCTTCTTTTCGCTGAAGGTTCCCCTGCACACCAGTGGCAGGAGTGTGCAGTTAGAATTTGTCTGATTGAAGACTACAGGAACAGGGCTCAGTTTTGAGATTTTTTAACTGGTTAATTGAGTAATTTGTTTAAAAGCCTTTTCTGATTGCTTGTAGTCATCTAAAGTTGTTTTAAGTGTATTTTTTACTGTTTTTGCCTTATCTTTTCAAAAGTTTTTTTTCCTTGTTTCCCACCTTTCTAAGCTAGTATAGTCCAGTTTTCAGGCTAGTGCTGAATTCAGGGCTTTGTTACAAGTTTCTGAGTTGCCCATACCTTACTTGGATAGAAGGAGGTTTCTCTGTTCACCTCTGAGAGAGGGAGCTTTGAGCAGCCATCTGTCCCTGGAGGAGTGGTTCCAGCCCAGAAGTTAGTAGTTTGTGGGCCATTTTGGGCTAATTTCTATCTCTTTCATTTCCCTGCTGTAAAAACTGTGTTTGCATGGTTTTGCACATCCGGGCAGCACCGGTTAGCTAGGGCTAAATTATTCCCAGCTCCACCAAGTCTCCTCTTCAGTTTTTCCCTTGAAAGTAGTTTAACTCTTAACCTAAGCACTTAAAAAGCATCCTACAGTCCAGCACTTGCTCAGACCTAATAGCAAGCACTAATATACCCCGACACTTGATTGCCCAGCAGGGCAAGGCTCATTATTCGTCCCTCACCAACCAAGCAACTAAGCAGCTCACCCTACTATTCAGTCATGACCAAAGGGCAATTTCAGGTATACTCTCCAGTCCAGCTCATGAACCTGGGTATCCTGAGGCAATGTTACAACTGCCTCATGTACACAGACAACCCTCTCCCCCTACCACAAAATATTAACATATGCGAGAGATGCAATTATATAGCTAAATTGGAGGCTAAGCTCTCTCCACCCAAGACTGGAACAGGCAGTCAAGAGGAGAAGGTTAACACGTGCACCACACCTCCAGACTCACATAGACATATTAAACCAGTACTGGCAAAAAATACACATAAATACACAAAATCATACTCGGAAGCTCTAAATAAAAACCTGCAAAAGTATCAGAGATCTCCAAAGCAGACACCCAAAAAACCTGCACCTCCTGTCACAAACCAGACAACACATAAAACACAAAATCAATGTGCCGCACAATCACAGCCCTTAAGGCTAAATAACATACCTAACACACTAGTAATAGGCGACTCTATAGTCAGACACACTGTTGTCCTACTCACTAGGCTGAACAAGGAGAAGGTTACTGTTAGCTGCCTGTCAGGAGCCAGAATCCACCACATAACACAAGCACTCACGTCACTCCAGAACAAGTACAAATATGACTCTGTCATTGTTCATGTTGGTATGAATGACCTGAGATGTACCTCCCTGGACTACATGAAAAGAAACATGGAAGAGTTCTCTGATCATGTAGCTCAGGTGGGTATGACCCTGACACTGAGTAGCATCCTGACCTCACCATGAATGATACCGCAATATAAAGAAAAATGATCAATTTCAACAATTAGCTAAGCTTCTGGTGTCATTCAAAGAGGATCCAGTGTCTGTCAGCCTGGGATGACATGCTCAACAAGCCTCGTTACTTCACAAGAGATGGCTTGCACCTGTCACCCCTAGGCTTTCGAATACTGGCCAAGGTTCTTGCTGCCCCCATAGTGCCTTTTTTAGGCAAGGCTCAAAAGTCAAACCCACCTCCATAAACAGCACAAATTAAAAAATGAGGGTTATGCTACTCAATGCCAGGAGTTTAATTCTCAAAATGCACGTGCTCAAAGCACTCCTCGGTATGGAGAACGACGACATCTGTGCAGTAACTGAAACCTGGTTCAAGGCTCCACAGAGCACCCCAGCACTACTGGGCTACAACTCATACCACACATTTCGGCCACAGAACATGGACCGAAACACAAAAGTTGGGGGTGTATCCATATTCATCAAGGATACCTACACCTACAAGTTACTTATAGGTTCATAGGTTCATAGGTTAGTACTATGAAACCTCTGAGATCATCCATGTGCAACTAACATCGGGCAAATCTGCAATGCAAATTGTGGCCTGCTACAGATCACCATCCATGACCCAAGACCACCACTCCGCCTTTCTGGAGAGACTGGAAAACATGAAGGTCCTACCGAACACCCTGATATTGGGCGATTTCAATTACCCTACCATTAACTGGGCAAACTACTCAAGTACAAACTCCCAGGTCCAGCGCTTCCTGGAATTTATCAATTAAAATGCCCTGGATCAGTTGGTAAACTCCCCTAACAGAGGTGAAAATATATTGGACCTGGTCATCACCAACATGGGCGACAGGTGTTCCGCACCGGTGGTCAACCCGTCACTGGTTAGATCAGACCATAAACTAATCACTCTGGATGTCCACACCATACCACCACCCCCAACTAAGGAAACCACAGTGAAAACTTTTCTATAGCAAACTTCACCTTACTTAAGACAGAGGTGGTAAGTTTCACAGTCCCCACGCTAAAAGATAACAGTGTCCAAGATGCAGGAACCTTTACAAATGCACTCTATGAGCACCTACAAGGATGCATGGATCATGCCATCCCCTAGCAAAACCAAGACTCACTCCCCTAAGAGAAGGAAACCAGTCTGGTGGACCCCTGCCATAAACAGGCTGTACAATAGAAGGAGGAAACTAGTTCAGAAAAAAAGCAAATCCCAAGAAGTAAAGACATCCCTGATCAGTATCAGTAAGAAACTAAGGTTCCTCATAAAATCATCCAAGGCTAACTTCAAAAGAAAAATAGCCAAGGATTTGAAAGATAACCACAAAGCCTTCTTTAGCTATGTCAAGAATCTAAGTGGCAACTTGCAGATATGTTCTGAGTCAGTGCAAAATAGCACAAAATATACTGAACGTACTGATATTGCCAACATACTGGCAGATAGATTCAGTGCAAACGTCACCCCCCTCTCACCCCCAAAAGGGCCCACAACAATACCGGAAAAGTGTAGTGTCCTGGAAATCACAGACGCACAGGTCAAAACAGCCCTTTCAAAAGCCAAAAGCACAGCATCAGTGGGGCCAGATGGTGTCCCAGGCTGCATCTTGCACGAACTACAGAATGAACTAACCCCCCCCACCTAAACACACTGTTCAACCTCAGCCTCTCCACAGGCTACATGCCCATAGAATGGCGCACAGCAGCAGTTATTCTGCTCCACAAAGGATGGACCACAACTGACCCTGGTAACTATCGCCCCATAAGCCTGACTAGCCTGGTCTGCAAGGCTATGGATTGCATCATCATGGAACTCATTAACAAAGACATTGGGAAGCTCCAAACACTTGACCCGACCCAGTTCGGCTTTGCTAAGGGCAGATCATGCCTACTAAACCTGGTTGACTTCTTCGAGACAGTCACCAAGGCCATACATGAGGGGAAGGTGGTTCACGCAGCCTACTTTGACCACGCCAAGGCTTTTGACAACATTCCCCACTCAGGAATTATAGAAAAACTCACCAGCCTGAACATAAACCTCCTACGTCACGACATGGGTTGCCAACTGGCTTACAGACAGAACTCACATGGTAAGAATAGCGGGCTCCAGGTCAGACTCTAAACCAGTCACAAGTGGTGTCCCACAAGGATTGGTCCTGGGACCCCTACTGTTCGGCATATACTTCTCAGAACTACAGGCAAACACAGGAGGACTGTGGCTAACCAAGTTTGCTGATGATTGCAAACTGGGAGCCACAATTGACTCTCCGGCTGACATGGACATTCTCCAAAAGGGACTTACTGAGACAGACACCTGGTGTCAAAGTCATGGTCTCAAGCTAAATGCCAAAAAATGCATAGTCATCCCATTTGGGAAAAAGAAAACACCCATGGATTACCACATAGGTGGCAGCCCCCTTAATACAGAAGAGGTAATAAGAGATCTGGGGACCCAGGTAAATAGAAATCTCTCCTTTGACAATCATATTGCCAAAGTAATTAAGAAATCCTTCTATGTAGCCCATCTAATTACTAAAGGGTTCACATCTAGAAATAAACAGGTTATAGTGCCCCTCTACTCATCACTCATCAGACCCGTCATAGAGTACAATGCCCCATTTGGGATGTACCTCACAAGACACTTCCAACAGCTGGAAAGACCACAAAAGTACCTCACCAAGAGGATTATTGGCCTCAAACATATGTCCTATGCAGCCTGACTGGAAAAACTCCTGCTGTACTCAGTGGCATACCACTTACTCAGAGGTGATCTCTGCCTGACTTACAAAGCCATGTCCAACTCAGAATTGATGGACATGCTCCACCTAAAGAAATCCAAGTCACTGCGAGCCACTCGCTCTAGTGAGCTAAACCTCACCACAACAATAAAAAGAACATGCTGGAGGAATAGATTCCTGTCACAGAGACTCCCCATGCTTTGGAACAAAATTTCTAACTACATTAGGCAGAGCCCCTCACTAACACTCTTGAAGAGAAGCCTTGACGAGTGAATGGGTAACAGAAAATACACCCCTGGGATCACTTCATTGGCTCTTCTTGAGTGAGGCTCAGTTAATTAATCAATGGGGTGGCGAAAGCTGGCACACTCTGGCTAAGCTTATAAATGCCCTCGGGCAGATAGCCTAGTACCTACCTATGAACCTATGAACACTAATGACATAGCTGATCCATGTTCTTATCCTGATGTAAGTTAAAGGTTTTCTTATTTGCTTTATTTATCTTTTGAACCAGGAAAGGAGCTTGAATTATCATCGTAATGCTAGGACTGACTCCTCAAACCATGTATATAATTAGAAATGTTTTAGTGGCTTGGTTATGCAGCTTATTATAGTTATTTCCAAAAGTTTCTCATTGAACACTCTTTAATATCAATAATTTATCTATTTCAAAGTAAATAATTATATATATATATATATATATATATAGAGAGAGAGAGAGAGAGAGATCTAGTTATCTGTCTGTATAGATCTATCTGTCTGTCTATACACACACACACACACACACACACACACACACACACACACACACACACACACACACACACACACACAGACATATTTGGGTCCATGTAAATAGGCAGGCTGTTGCGAATTTTGGCAGCTTTTCTGCTTGCTTAATTAGATCATAGACTTTTGTGCAGTATGAATAGTGTACTGGGAGTGGGGAATATGCCCTTTTTCTGGTATTCTGTGATCCTGAAGTTGGTATTTATAACAGCACATGTTTTAATTTACATGCTCCGTGGTTATGTCTTGGAGTATGCACATTATGTAGTCGATTTGTATCCAATTTTCTTTTGACAGTGTTTTGACTAACGATCTTCTGAAGTTTTCAGTAATTTCTGTAGATCTGTATGTATAATGTGATATATGACTGACTAAACCTTTTCAAAACTTGTCTAAACCTCTTAAATTAGTAATGATATCCATATGTCTGGGCAGCTCCTGTAAAGTAACTCTATAGTATAGACATATAAGTATTGTCAGACAGTGAATATGATTATAAATTGATGCTATTCAATTAAAAGAAAAAATAAGTGTTCTGAAAGAAATATATTCCAGCTTCACTGTGATAACCTGCAGAATTGAAATTGTGTGACATGACCTGTTGGGGATTAGATATGCATAACTGCAGATACAGTAGTGCAGACCTATCAGGAAAGTGCTGCAAAATGAAGCTGTACATTCATAAAAATGGAAGTTATTGCACAAGCCAGTATAGAATGCTATGATAGATAATGTGATCAGTGCCATGACCATATAGGTGGCATATGCATAAAATGATGCTCATACATATATTATAGATATGCTACCTGTTTCCAGATGAGAGCCTGTTCAAGGGTTATGCAGCAAAGCGCCATGTGTTTTTGTTTTATAAATGGGAAATAAATGTCCATGATAGGGCAGTCAAAATGGGGAAGAGAAAGCAGGGAATTCTCAAAAGGACAATGGAAAAGGGGTGATGTACAATATTTTTTGGGAAAGGTGCCCTTTTTATGTTACAAGAAAATGGAAGCATGTAAAAGATGTAGTTACAAGGATGCCATGGGGGAGGCAAGAGAGGCAAACAGGTAATCATACAATTAGAGGCCACCATGGAGAAACAGAAAGAGAATGGACAGATGATGGTGAGGAGGACTAGACTATACACATGAGAGGGTGAGTGACCCACAAGAAAGGGGAATGACTTGATGGTGGATAGTGCAGGTGACCACAGCCTGCCAAGCTATTCCAGTACAGAACCTGCCAAAAGTTAGCTGTGTTATTTTATATTTAATAATAACAAAGCTGTGTTGTTGCATATATCAATTACATTCAGTACAGTCCACATATTTAGTACATGAATCTTTTCCCCACAGAGGTTGGCCAAAATAGTAAAACAACAAATATTCATATGCAGCAGGGAAAACCCAGAACATGGCTACAATCATAATTCCATTTTCAATTAAGTATCAATTTTTTTTGCCACCATTTTTTTAAAAAGTATTCCAAAATTACAGTTCAGCTTCAATACAAATTAATGGCATTTGGCAAAAGCTAATCATTGATAAGGCCTCCTAAGTTTTATTGAAATAAAGTTTATCGCAAAGCATCCGTTTCTTCATACAAATAGAATTTTGTTGCATTTTTAACAATCGTTTTTTCATTCTCATTAACATCTTCCATCAATGCTACAATTTGACTAATACTTGGTTCATTCCTAGATTTCCACTTTATTGTTATTACTGTTTTATCTAGTAGACAAATGAATGCACTAACTGCATTCTTATTTGTAGTTGGTCTGGCAATGTTCAACCAGGTTAAAAATAAATTACTTTCTTTTAATTCAAACTGTGTTTCAAGTAATCCACTAATCAACTCTTCCAGATCTTTTTTTTAACATTTTCAAGTTTTTCACAGCTCCAGCAACTTGGATCAACTCCCACATAAATTTTATTAAGTATACATAGTGAGTAAAAATATTCATGCAAACATTTTCACCCCAAAATTCTAAATTTTCTCAGCCTAGTTGTTCTTTTAGGGGCACAGCATATGTCTTGCTATAAACGATGTGAGAAGTCGATGCTTATAGCTTATTGATATGTATATTTCTCTTTTTCCATCCATTTATTTACTAATAGGGCTTTATTCCAGTTATCATTCATTTTACCTTGGATTTTTGTGTTCTTGCTTCGGTGAATATACTTATTTAAGTTTGGCCTTTCCAGTTTTTTTCTTATATTATGCCATTGTATCTTTTCAAAATATTAAAAGCACCTCTATATTTTAAAATTGATCTTGGTTTAATTTCTCCATGTCTTTTGGGTTTCCAATTCCATGATGGGAATGGACCCCATTCTTAAGTCAAAGTATGATTAAAGTTCATGAAATTAGTATTGTTTTAATCTTTGATGTTAAGCAAAACTGCTCAATGCAGCACAGAAAATGTGCCCAGAACTGATTTCTGCAATTCATATAGAGTTACATGTTTCTGCAACATATCTAAATAAGAATGTAAATTCTTTTTTATGAGCCCCATTGCTCCTACTACTATTGGAACTGTCCTTCCACATTGCCCTCATTTCTGCCTGCAGATCCTGGTATTTTATGACTTTCTCTGTATATAAGACACTATATTCAATTGGTGTAGCAATTTCAATGATCAGTGCTACTTCTGTCTTCTTTTCATGGACTGCTATATCTGGTTTTCTCGCATCTATTTTTGAACTATTGGTAATGGTTGATCCCATGTGATGTAAACTTCATCATTCTCTACAGGGATTTGTGGATCATGTTTCCAGTGTTTTTCAGCCACTTCAATACCACAATGTTCCCACAATCCCCAGTGCAACAGTCTTGTCACATTATTATTCCTTTCAGTATACAGTCCTTCTGTCATTAGTATAGCACAACCAGCAACAAGATGTGTGATTGTTTCCAGTTCTGTTTTACAAAACCTACATTTGTCTGTTTCTCCCACATGTTCAATGGACTGGGTCTATATCATATGACCGAATCACACAAATTACGAACGCTCATAATATTGAACGTACCGGACCTCAAAGTGCTTTTTCTGAGATTGCGGTACAGTGAAGAATGGGATATTTGCCCTTTCCTCACTGTAGTATGATCTCGGAGTTGGAATATATATTTAGCGGGGGGTGTGGGGGTGCTACCCCCCACAATAGGAAGTTCGAGGTCTGGTACATTCGATATTATGAGCGCTCAAATTTGTGCGATTCGTTCATATGATATAGACCCCAATGGACTATGTAAACCAACGTGCATGTAGTCCACAGTCTTGGGCTGCCAATATTAACCTTTCATCTTTTGGTTTGAATTAGTCTCTCCTTAGCCATTCCTGCATCAGATCTTGATTAACATGAAGTTGTTCCAAGAGTTTTCTGTACTTGCAAGTATATTAATGCCTTTTCCACATTTCTAGTCTTCTCATCCGATCCTTCTCATATTATTTCTGTTGTTTTTGGCACATTCAGTTGCTACTTGATTTTTATCTATATCTAGTTTAGTTCCAGTTCCCACTCTACACTGATATGCTTCTGCTAAACTAAGCAAGGAAGTCATCCTAGATTTGTTCTCTTCATGTTTGAAAACTTTCACTATGGGTTAATCTGATGAGGTCAGCAGATATGTACTGTATGCAATCTTATGACTGCAGATCTATACATGTAATCAGTTTTGAGGAGTTCCGTACCTCTTTCAGAACATGAAATATATAATCTAGGTATAAATCATTTGATAAGTATGAAGCATTTTTTTATTTTCCTGCCCAGATGATCTAATACTTTTTGAGGCCAATCAGTCACCCCAAAATTGTAAGTTAGAACAGGAAAAGAAAATTGATTTACAGCTTGGACTTTGTTCCTAGATGTCAGTGCTGTTTATAGTATTAATTTTATTCTTCTAAAATACTGAATTCAGTTTGCATTTGTTAATGACTTCAATGTCAATCCTTCATCAATTCCTAAATATTTATGCAGTCCATCCTGTTCAAGTTCCTTTATATCACATTCCTGTCCCAGACTGATATATTCACATCAAAGTCGTTAACAGACATCTGAGAAAGGCTCACCATTTTCATTTGAGTTTTAATTCATCAAGAAAAAGAAGATGAAAAGCCTTTATACTTTGTTATATTCTGGGAACCAAATTGTAACCATGACCTAATCTGTTAAGTAGACAGCTTAATAGGTTAAGGGCAAGACAAAACAGCAACGGTGACAAAGACTCATGCTGGAATATCTTCCTTTGAAATTTTTATCCCAGAGATAATGATTTGTCCTTTATCATGACTTAGCTGCAAAGTGGTTTGCCACAGTTTCACTGTCACTTTAATGCAATCAATCAATGTAGGGTGTACCTTATACATCTGTAAGCACTCCTTAACCCATACAACTGGGATGCTGTCAAATGCTTCTTTTTTCAAAATCTAAATATCTTCCTTTTTTTACAATTCTCCAGTATGACTTTCTTTTGTTACCATTTTTATTCTATTGCCATGATTGTGTTTTCTTCAGAATTACTATAAACTCTGTCGGCATCAATTCTAGTGTATAGTTTATATATCGTCGGAAGGCAAGTGATTAGGCCATAGTTTTTAGGATCGCTTGCAGGTTCACTCTTAAAGAAGAGTATCATTTTTCCTGTTGTTAGCCAGGTTGGGGTCTGTCCTGACGTACACATATAAGTAGTTCTTACTCGGGGCTAAATCTTTGTGTAAGGAAGTTAATACTTTTAGCCAGAAGTTAGGTACTGCATCTAGACCTGACGTTTCCAGTTAGGAGCTTTTCTTAACTTGGTTTCAGTTTCTCTGGCAGTTACTTCATTCCATTTCATATCACGTACATTTGAACCTCTTATTCTTTATTTTACTTCTTCTGTCCATTCAGCATCTTTGTTATGTTCCACTGGGTCTTCATAGATATTTCTCCGGAATGTATCTGTTTTTTGGGGGTGGTGTTTCTCTTCCGTTTGCCTTGTTTTCCAGTTCTCTATACAACTTTTTGGGGTTATCAATAAATTGTTTATTTTTCACTTTTCATTTATATTTATCTGTATATCTTTCTGCCTCTGCTGATATCTTTAGTTTATTATTTGCAATAGTGTATGATAGATCATGGTCTGTTCTAATACTGCATGCTGCTTTTATCACGTCTATCTTTCTAACTATTTTTTTATCTGCTCCCTCTTCCATAACCTTCTAGTAGTGGCACTTCTTGTCTTAATGGCTTTATAATTTTCTCTATTTGATACTTCCATGGGGGCATTTGATTTATTCCCTCCCTTTTCCTTATTATTCTGCATTTTTGTGGTAAGAGTTTATCAGTTATTAAGTTAGATGCATAGCAATAGATCCTATTTACTTCTGTTGTGTCACATGAATTTCTGTTCCTAGTCTTGATTACTTTGTTCATTTGTTTTATCAAACTTCTAACATTTTAGGTTTTACTGACTTTCTGTGATCTATTTCTTTCATTGATCTTAATATGTGTGTCCATCTCTATTAAATTAAGCAGCTCTCCCTTTAGATCATTTTCTTCCAAACTGAGGGTACATGCTTTGCTCCCTGTTTCCTGCAGAGATTATATAGAACAGTCCAGAACATCTTTCTGTGACTTCCTCTTTAGCTGCATTCTGTGTCATACTTTACTCTTTCATATGGGAACTCACTGGCCTATAGGTCCACAACACTGACTGCATCAGAATTGTCACTGTTCCTGTTCATTCCCTTGCTGTGCAACACCAACTTAACTTTTGTACGGGTTTCCTACTGAAGGTTCCAGGGTATCTTCATGTGGCAACTGATCAGATGCTTCCCATTCCCCCTGTTTTTCCTTAATTTGGGGGCTCGCTGTTCTATCATGTTGTGACAGTATCAGGATTGGATTTTCTGCACTAAATTCTTCACTTCAGAAGTAATCCATAACTTCACTTTCTGTTTCTTTGACTTCTCCATTACTAATCCTCTTTTCTAGTTTCCTCTTTTGTTTTCATATTTTTATGTGTTGTAAAATGTTCCATATCTGGATGCTTTTGCCTGTATTTCTCTTCAAATAATATTGGTGCTGTTCTTTTGTATTGATTAGTTTTGCTTTCTCCTTTGCATAATTTGCACCACATTAAATCTCTTTTTGCCATGTCCATATTTCTTCTTCAGATGTCTACTGCTCCACCTGGTTCTCCTGATTTTGAAGACTCATTGTTCCATCATATTCCTTTTGGAATGTACCTCACAAGACATCTGCAGCAGCTGGAAAGGCCACAGTACCTCACAAAGAGGAAATCCGGAAATTCTGAGCTTCTTGCATAATAGTAACAGTACACAATTTCTTTCTTATCCTCATTAGTCTACTCTGCCATCTTTATGGCTCTTTTTTGGCCTGTCAGTTTTTGTGTTTTCTTTTTTTTTTTTTTGGACTACTATTTTTTGTACATCGGGGGGGGGGGGCATCCTTCACCTGAGCTGGCCTAACCCCATTGTGGCAATGTTTCCATGTCTTGAGGATTCTACTCTGTCATTTTTTTCCATTCCCGGCACCAGTGCACCTAACAGTATTGGGCACAGTTTTTTATTCTGGGACTTGTGCACACATCTGTTTTTTTATTCTGGGATTGTGCACACATCTGTTTTTTTATTCTGGGATTGTGCACACATCTGTTTTTTATTCTGGGACTTGTGCACACATCTGTTTTTTATTCTGGGACTTGTGCACACATCTGTTTTTTATTCTGGGACTTGTGCACACATCTGTTTTTTTATTCTGGGACTTGTGCACACATCTGTTTTTTTATTCTGGGATTGTGCACACATCTGTTTTTTTATTCTGGGATTGTGCACACATCTGTTTTTTATTCTGGGACTTGTGCACACATCTGTTTTTTATTCTGGGACTTGTGCACACATCTGTTTTTTTATTCTGGGACTTGTGCACACATCTGTTTTTTATTCTGGGACTTGTGCACACATCTGTTTTTATATCTACTTTTGTACTTGGTGTATGATTTAGTAAATACAGTCTACATATCAGTGTTGACTTGGTGAGATTTTGTAAAAACAGGGTCCTCCTCATGAAGGTACTCACAAAGACTTGAGGATGAATTAATTTCCAGCAATACTACTCTCCTTTGTTTGCTGATTTAATCATCTCTCCATCTGGACTCCTGGTTGAATATGAAGATGATCAATAAATGTCTGCCATTACAACCTATCTACTTCCTCCCTTACTTGTTCCCAAAAATAACAATTTTTGCCCCCAGGACCAACTCTCTATTGCTTTAGCACATTTAATTTGCTTATGCTTACTCAGACCTACTGCCATATCTCAAATTTCCAAAATGGATACTCCGGATGGGTAATATTTTTAATCCTACCTGATATATTTCCCATAATGTAGTTTTAGCATTATTCTTT
The DNA here is from genome assembly GCF_019279795.1 of Protopterus annectens. Classification (NCBI taxonomy): domain Eukaryota; kingdom Metazoa; phylum Chordata; order Ceratodontiformes; family Protopteridae; genus Protopterus; species Protopterus annectens. Next base: position 394,313,336 of record NC_056740.1, on the reverse strand, counting down.
CTCATGGCTATAAACCAGAGATTCGAATTTCGTATCATCCCTTCTTTATTCTCCTTTCATTATCATATTCTTCCATCTTTAGGAATCCAACAATTCCTAAACTTCACTAATACCAGCATCCTGGAACAGATGCTCCATTCTCCTACCAGGGGTAAAAACAGCCTTGACCTTGTACTCACAAACACAGGGGGGATGGTGCTCCTCACCCAATATAATGTCCTCATTCATCAAATTTGAACATTATGCAGTATTGCTTGAAATGAAAATTAAATCCATGGACCCAGTGAAACCATAAACTTTTAGGAACCATCCCAAAGCTAAACTATCCCTGCTACGCAATACTAAATACTAAATTCCAAGCACCCCTAAACCCAGTAAACAGCATAGCATATACTGAGCTATTTATAAAATCCATGTGCAGCCATATTGATAGCTGTATAGAGTGAGCTGTGCCCCCTCATGTTAAGAGTAAGTCAAACTCAAAAGACAAGAAATCCTGGTGGAATCAGAATATCAATCGGTTGCACAACAAAATAAAATATTTTGGCCAAGTGTAGGAGGAACAAAGCTCAACATACTAAGACCCACTTGATCAATTTAAATAGGCATCTAAGAGGGTTAATTAATATTCAGACTACATTTGAAGGGAAATAGCTTCTCAGGCAAAGGACAGCCACAAAGCTTTCTACAGTTATGTCCAGAAATTGAATGGAAATATGCAAGAAAGTCCAGAGCTTATTGTAAATGGCATCATCCAAACTGAACCTAAGGCCATTGCCAAACTTTGGCTGACAGGTTCATCTCAAATTTCTCTCCCCACTGATAGTACAAAGGAAATACAGCATACTACAATCCCCAAGCCATTGCTAAGAAACAGGTCTTCAATGCACTTTCTAAGGCCAAAAATACTGCATTTCTACTTACTAAACAGCATGAATCATTACCTCTCTGGTCCACTTGGATCAGTTTTAACTGGAGCCTACAGTCAGGTTTTGTGCCCCAGGAATGAAAGATGGATACAGTCATTCCCCTGCACAAAGGAGGTCCAAACACCAAACTAGGTAATTACAGATCCATAAGTCTGACCAGCCTCATATGCAAGGCCAAGGAAAGAATCATCATGGACATGATAAATGAGGGCATAGGTAACCTGAAATCTCTGGACCAATCACAGTTCAGCTTTGTTAAAGAAAGGTCATGCCTACCTATTAAATCTGGTAGACTTTTTTGAGAGGGTCACAAAAGCACTGGATGAAGGTAAGGCTGTATACACAGCTTTCTGTAACATGGCCAAGGCTTTTGATACAATATCTCACTCAAGCATTGTAGAATAGCTCACTAAATTAGGTATAAACCAAAGCAAAATAATTTTGTTCATCTTGCACTGCTATGTACGTATATCTGATTGACAATAAAGTTTACTTTGACTTATCTCCCACTGGAAAGCCAACTGACTCACTTATAGGATCCAGGAGGTCAAAATAGGTGAGGCCATCTCCATCAAGAGGCCAGTCACTAGAAGAGTCCCTCAGAGCTCAGTACTGGGCCTGCTCCTTTTTGGCATCTATTTCTCTGAAATGAAAGCAAATGCTAAAACTTTATGGCTGACCAAGTTTGCAGATGATTGCAAGCTGGGGATTATCATCGACTCCCCTGCAGACACTAGCTTAGGTTCATAGGTTCATAGATTAGTACTAGGCTAACTGCCCTTTTGGGCCATTTGAAGCCTAGCTAGTTACCCCATGTGAGAATCAAACCCTGCACCTTGTGTCTTTAAAGTAAACACCTTAACCATTATGTCATCCTCCCACCCCACCAGCATTCTTTAAGAAGGTCTGTCTCTGACTGACAAATGTTGCCAAAGCCATGGTCTTAAACTCAGTGCTAAGAAATGCATAATTGTACCCTTTGACAAGTCAACCACCCCAGCTAATTACCATGTTCATAACAAGCCCCCAAGAGTTGACCCACTAGTCAAGGATTTGGGTATGTAGGTAGACAGTAGTCCTTACCGTCGACCACCACATGGCCACATTAGTGAGTAAATCCTTTTATGTTGCTCAACTTATAAGCAAGGACATGGCATCTAGGTCCAAAGAGTTCATTATCCCACTGTACTCTGCCCTTATCAGACCAATCATAGAGTGCAGTGCTCCCTTTGGTATGTACCTGACCAGGCATATATAGCAACTAGAGTGACCTCAGGGGTTCCTTACGAAAAGAATACAAGACATAACAAACCTGCCTTACAGAGACTCCCTTAAAGCTTTTTCCCTCTACTCAGTCTACTCTGGATTTCTGATGGGTGATCTATGCCTGGCTTCAAAGGCATCTGCAAACCCCACACTTATGAATCTCCTGCACATTTGTAAGTCAAACAGCACCAGAAATACAAGGTCTAAAGACCTGAATTTTGTCTGTGACTTAAACAGAACATGCTGAAGGGACAGATATGTGTCCCAGAGACTGCCCCTTCTGTGGAACATGCTTCCCATTCATGTGAAGCTGAGTTTGTCTATTATCCAGCTGAAATGCTACCTAGACCAGTGGATGGGGAATAAGAAATGTATACCAGGCCTGGTAAAATCATCTCTTACCATCTAACTCCAGGAGTCCCCCCCACACCATACAAATTTCATGCCATCCTTTCTTAATTTATTCAAAATGTTCTCTCCTGTGTTGAAAAGAAATGTTTGTGGTTAAGTATAATAACAGCAGAACAACAAACATTTTCAAAGCTTAGATTTTTTGTTCCATGAAACATATCAAACATTCTAATTTGCAGAGTTACCCTATTATTTGAGTAAACAACATGTCTCATTTTTCATAAGGTGTGATAGATGTTGGTTTATGTATCGAAATTCCCAAACATTTTATTTTGAAGTGTCCCACAGTTGCAAAAATCTTTGAATAAAATCCCAGAATGGGGCATAATTAATACATAAGGCTTTTGTTTTATATCCAGAAATACTGACAAAATGATCAAGGCAATGAAATGTTTTTATGATATCATTATTCTGGTCAGTTATTGATATAATTACATCATTTGCTAATAAGAATGGCTTCTCTTCTGTTCTTTGCCATTCCCATCCCCTAATAATGGATGGTCCTAGTTTTCCAGATAATGGTACTAAATATATAGCAAATAGATGCAGTAAAAGTAGGGGTTCCTGTCTATTACCTATTTTAATTTAAAACTCTTGTAACTCTAAGTCACCTCAAATACTACTTTTGCGTTTTGATAGATCTGAGATAGTAGTGCTAGTGCCCCTGCCGGGAATCCCGTTTTATTAATTCCTTTCCATAGATATATCCTTTTAACTCTATTAAAGGCTTTCTCCATACCCAATATAGAAAAATCATGTTATGGCAACTTAATCTAGTTTGTGAATTAAATACTTTTTATTATATTGTCAAATGTTTGTTTATCCTTCATAAAACCACATTAATTAGCCTTAATTAAATTGGGTCAAATTAAGCATAATTTTTCTGCTATTACTGTAAGAAATAATTTATAATAATGATTTAAAACTGAAAGTCATCCATAAAAACTCAAGATACAAGGGTCTTTCTCTTCTTTCAATAATGCTATCACTGCCGCTTTTTTCCCGGATTTCATTACTTCCATGTGTTTTAGTGCCAAATTAAATGAGTTATACCAAATAGGTATTATATTTTTAAATTATTTTTCCAAAATTGCACTGGTATACCATCACAACCTGTCATTTCCCCCTGGAGCCTATTTTTATTTGTTCCTCAGTTTCATGTATAGTTATTGGTCTTAATAAATTCCTCATGTCTTCCTCGTAAATTTGCAAGTTCCATGTCTGTCCTAAAGTTTTCAAATAACCTTTTCCAACTCAGATCTTCCTTTCCTTGACCATGCAGTTTTTGATAATATTTCCTAAATACGTCTGTTAATCGTGCATCTCTTACCAGTAAGCCGATTTTCCTTCCCTTATTTTTAGAATTTCCTTTGTCTCAGTCTACAAGCTAAACATTTCTTATGTGAATTTATAGAAACGAGATCCCTAACCGAAGTCCTTTTTTATCCAAATGTCTCCTTTTTTCAAGATATGCCAAGGCAGCTTATGAAGTTCTTCTTTTTCAGTGCTTGACACCTCTTCTGTGACTTGAACCTTTGTTTTTCTAAGGTCTTTTTCTTTCCCCATTCTCTTCGCTCCCAACTCACAGGATCTCCTCTAGTGCTGTTTTGCCTCTGTCCTTTTCCATAACTAAACTCTCTTTAACTTGTTATAATCCCAAGATGACTTCATTAACTTCCCTCTTCAGTAACTCTAATTTTTGTTAAAATCTAGCTAACTATCAGTCAGTCACCAGTGTCTTTCCATTACATCTTCTACTGCATAATTTTAAACCATAGATACTGGGGCATGACTCGATAATAGTATAGGGTAGGTGGACATTTTCCAAAGTAGGCATTCATGTTCTTTCATACTAGAAAATCTATGCAATCTAGGACATAGAGCAAACTTCTTTAATTTATAGGTATATTTTTTCTCTCCTACCAAACTGCCACCAGTATCCTGTAGACCGAATACGTTTAATATTTTTTGGAAGGCTTTCCCTTTTACAGTCACTTTCATCTACCTCAGCCCTCTATTAACATACACTCTATCAGTAATTATATTTGAGTTTCCACCCAAAATACCAATTCCCTGCATAAATCCCACCACTTTTGAAAAAATGCCAAATATTTTTAAGCTATTGCTTTTTTTCAGGGGGTGGGGTGAGGTTTAAAAGTTTCCCAAAGAAATCCTCTGATCTCACCAATAACTTTTTATTAGGTTATCTATTTTCTTGCTACTCAAAAACAAACAAAAAACTCTGCAAACTGGTTAAACAAAAAGCAGAAAACAAGCTGTAGCTGCAAATTGAACAAATTTAATGTTAGCACTTTCGGAAAAGACAATACTCTTCCTTCTTCAGACAAACAACACAAACATCTGGGCGTAGTTTTATCATAACGCTACGTCGTAATTATTCAATTAATACAAAACTAAACAATATTTCCACTTAAAATCAAAAAGATTAGATAAAAATATATAAACTTGAAACCATTTAAAATATTGAATGGTCTATTAAAGACCAGTTAAAAATTATTTTGAAATCATCACTAACCAGCACAAAAAACTTAGTTTCCCTATTAAAACAAAAGTAATAATAATAATTAGCTATTTTCAAGTCATACTTGGTTAAACATGACTTCTTAGAGTAAATATTCAACGACATAAGCAAATCAAACTACACAATAAAAATACACAATAAAAAGTAAACAGTAAAAACTGAATAGCCTAAGCCCCCTATAAGTGATAAAGTAGCAGTAATATGGAAGTTACCTATTCAAAGTTAACAATTTTAAAAAACATTTGACAGAAACAGTTTCATTAAGACCTGGAGGCAAATAGGCTGTAGTCCTAATTTGCCATAATAACTCTTCTATTTCGAGTTTAATTTGCCATGGTCCCCCCCTGACATCTGGTCCTATTTGTTTTAAGATAGTAAACTTAAAATTATGATCTGGGAATTCATCTATGTGCCTAGCTAGAGCATTGGTCTTATCTTTCCTGCCTATGGCATATAAATGTTCATAGATACGTTGTTTAATCTTTCTTTCTGTCTTCCCGATATAAAAAGAGTTGCATTCTTGACAGCAAGCAGAATAAACAACTCCTTTCGTATCACAGGAATATTTACCTTGGACCTTATACCATTTGTCACGAATTCTAAATTGGTAAGCAGTATTAATGTGTTTACATTGGTGACATGCTCCACATTTAGTCATACCTTTAATTTTATTAAATAATGGCTTATTGGAATATTCCAACAGTGCCTTCAAATTAAGCCCACGTCTATAAGTAATTTTTGGTTTATCTCCAAAAATCTTATTCAGACTACTGTCCTCTATAATAAGAGTCCAGTTTTTATTGAGGATATCTCTAATAAGTGTATGGTCTAGATTGTAGGTGCATAGAAAGCTAGTTGTAAAACTTTGAGTTTTAGTGTTCTGGAAGTCCATGTGGGCGACTGTAGAAATTTCATCTTCGACTAAGTAATCCTTAGTGAGTAGGGGTTTAAAGTATCCAAGTTGTCTTTTTGTAGTGACTTCAGCAGAAATGTTAAAAACTAGGGTGGTAGGGTACCCCCTGCTAAAGAACATATTCTCCAATAAATGGCATTCCTCGATAAAATCAGTTTCATCAGAAATCATTCTAGCTGCCCTAACCATCTGCCCTTTAACAACCGCCCTTTTTTGATGGTAAGGATGGCAGCTAGAAAAATGGAGGAATGTGTTGGAGTAAGTGGGCTTCCTATATATCGTACTTCTAAACCTACTATTGTGAAGATCTTTATGAATATGAATATCAAGAAAATTGATGGTATCAGTTTGCAAATTAAAAGTAAATTCCAGAAAATCTGTTAAAGAAGTTATCATAATGATAAACTCTTGTACTAAACTAGTGGAGCCTTTCCATAATAAAAACATGTCGTCTTGGTACCGAGTGTACCAAGTGACATTGTTCTGAAACATAGGGTTATTAAAAAGTAAAGTTGTCTCCCAATGTGCCATAATACAGTTGGCGAAGCTTCCACCGCAGGGGGACCCCATAGCTACCCCAGATTTTTGAAGGTATACTTGTCCTTCAAACCACATAAAGTTGTTAGAAAGAACTATTTCAAGAAGAGTTTCAACAACATAAATTGTGTTGTTGTTCACATTCCTTAATTGCATAAAGTCCCTAATCCATTCTAAACCCAAAGTTTGGGGAATGACCGTATACAAATCTCTAACATCAATGGTCAGAAGTAGGTAATCATGATGAAATGGGATTTTGCTGAGCTCTTTAAGAAAGCTCCAGGAATCTCTACATATTTGATGCTCCTGCTCAACTAGCGGTTTCAAAATACTGTCAATATACTTGGCACATCCGTAAGTAATGGAACCACATCCATCGACAATAGGTCTAAACGGAGGGTCAACAATGCTTTTATGTATCTTGGGTGTGCCAAAAAGTGATGTTATTCTAGGAGCAGGCATTGTTAGAAAATTATAAACTTCCAGGTCAATAGCCCTTTCCAAAAACAGGTCATCCAGTGTACATTTGATTTTTTTATAGGCCATATTGACTTCATTTATGCTTACTAACTGGTAAGTTGTAGTATCGAGATGTTTCATCATACAATTAATGTATTATGGTCCATAAAAACTAAACCACCCCCCTTATCCGGCCTCATCACTCTAATTTTACAGTCTTTCAAAAGTTTGATGAAATCACGTTCATTTTCTTTAATGTTAGAACGTCTCTTTTTATTCTTCAATCTGATAGAATTAAGAGACCTAAAATCGATTTCACACATTTTTTCGAAAGAAAAAATATTAGGGTGTAGGGGGGGGGGTTGAACAAACTAGAGACCCTCAGTGAGCTGTTAATAATAGAACTTGGCCCCATTAAAGCATTTAGATTTATTTTTCTAACAAAAAGTTTGAGATCAACTATTGTGTTAACCAGATTCATGCCTGAATCAGGAACAAATGTTAAGCCCAGTGCAAAAAAGTCAATAATATCTTGAGGAATAGATAAATCCGTATAATTGTAGATATAAAAGTCACCTCCTGAATTAGAGAGAATTTGTGGATTCAATGTGTCAGTTATGACTATCTCCTCCGCTGATTTTTCTTGTTCCGCGTGCGACCTTGGTTCATAGACGTCCTCGATTTGTTCGATTGGTTGGACTGATGTGCTGGAAAACCCTGTTGCAAAGAGTTAGTTGCTGAGTGATTATTATTATTATTCACATTCTGATTAGTAAAAGAATTAGTATTGTTAGAGTCATTTTTATTGTTGTTATTTTTTATACGATCACTCCTACGAGGAACAGGTCCTTGTCCTAACAGAGTGTTAGATTCAGCGGGGAAAGTACTGGTATTCTCTCCTTCGATATTATCTCTAAAGTCATAAAAAGTGCCTTGATAGTTGTTAGATATAAAAACTGGTGGTGGAGGAGGGTATGCTTGCCGGCTGGCATATTGTTGTACATCCCTCGCAATTTTTTTCTTTTTAGCGTTAGTCAATTTAATCATAGTGGCCTCAATGCTGTTAAAAATCCTCATGTATTCATATTTATAGCAGGGAAAGTCGGCACTAGACTTGATTAAATTTTCTAATGTTTCAAGTTCGCCTTTTAATGAAACTACTTCAGATTTATAAAAATTAATTAGTGCTCTAATGAATTCATAACCTTGTTTGTTAAATAAATCTAAAAGCTCATGGTGAAAATTGGATCCATCAACTAGTCCAACAGGATATCTCCACTGCCTAAGTCCTTTCGGAATTATTTCCTTCCTTAAGCATTCTTCAAAATAAGATATTTCAAGCTGCAGTTTCCTACAGCAAAACAGTTTCTGATCAAACACATTAATGTGAGTTGGAAGGTTACTCACCGCTGATGGCTCAGGAGAAGTGGAATTAGGTAGGGGGTTGTTTTCAAAAAAGTTTTCTTTCAATAAAAAGTTTACAATAGAAGGTACAGATTCATTAGTACCAACATACGCATTATCTCCAGATGCTAGATTGCGATCCATTTGGGCCGTTAAACCATGCTCGGCTCTACTTGCTTCAGATGAGGTGTTTGTTCTCAGTTGGTTATGGAGTATAGGTACATTGTTAGCACTACTGGGTGCAGTATTGACCTGAGTTGGCAAGTGTTGCAAATTGCAATTCCCCAAAGTATGTCCCGGCTCAGTAGGACTGCCTGTTGGATTGGGAATAGGTGCTAAACTCTCCATACGCTGAGTTAAATTATCTACATGGCCCATAAGAACATGAATAAGGGCCGTTAGGTTCCCGACGGCGTTTGCCTCTTCGGATGCGGCAGTAGAAGTATTAACACCGCTAATAGCAGATTCTTCTTGTGAAAAAGAGGACTTTGAGTTAAAGCTCCACCTTGGTTCGCCATAAAATTAGACAGACAAACAAAAAAACTCTGCAAACTGGTTAAACAAAAAGTGGAAAACAAGCTGGAGCTGCAAATAGAACGAATTTAATGTTAGCGCTTTCGGAAAAGACAATACTCTTCCTTCTTCAGACAAACAACACAAACACCTGGGCGTAGTTTTATCATAACGCTACGTCCTAATTATTCAATTAATACAAAACTAAACAATATTTCCACTTAAAATCAAAAAGATTAGATAAAAATATATAAACTTGAAACCATTTTAAATATTGAATGGTCTATTAAAGGCCAGTTAAAAATTATTTTGAAATCATCACTAACCAGCACAAAAAACTTAGTTTCCCTATTAAAACAAAAGGAATAATAATTATTAGCTATTTGCAAGTCATACTTTGTTAAACATGACTTCTTAGAGTAAGTATTCAACGACATAAGCAAATCAAACTACACAATAAAAATACACAATAAAAAATAAACAATAAAAACTGAATAGCCTAAGCCCCCTATAAGTGATAAAGTAGCAGTAATATGGAAGTTACCTATTCAAAGCTAACAATTTTAAAAAACATTTGACAGAAACAGTTTCATTAAGACCTGGAGGCAAATAGGCTGTAGTCCTAATTTGCCATAATAACTTTTCTATTTCGAGTTTAATTTGCCATGGTCCCCCCTGACATCTGGTCCTATTTGTTTTAAGATAGTAAACATAAAATTGTGATCTGGGAATTCATCTAAGATTCTAGTTGTCTACTGATGTACTATGTTCTTCATCTGGAAATATGTTGTAAGTAATTGCTATGTAAATTGTTATTCACTATGTAATCCAATGTATATACTGTCTGTTTATTTTAACTGTGGAGCTTTTCTCCCCGGGCCTCCGCTGAAAATGGACCTACGTCCAGTCGGACACTCCCGTTCAACAAATTTAAATAAATAAATAAATAAATAAATATTCAAGTTGAAAAAGGAGAACTCCTTTGCCAATGACTGCTCTATCTAGTTGGGATAGAAACAGAAAGACCTTTTGGTGTAGAAAAGGAAGGAGTTTATTTTGGGTCTCACTTTGTCTATATGGAAAAGGGTGTTTAGTGACAGATCAAACCATAGTCCTAGGTATTCAAAGGTGGAGTTTGTCTGAATGAAATGGTTGTGTAGGTCAAAGATAGTTAAAGAGTTAGGTGCTTTGTGAATTTTCTGTAGAGTTCCATAAAGTATAGTTTATATTATGTTTTATCTATATTAAATGCAGACATATTTTTATTTAAATTATATTGTTTTTTTAATAATGTAAATTTCTTTCATCTCTTTGATGGTTGCTACCATATAGATCTAAGCCCACCTGAGATCCTCCCTTTCTATAGTATTTTTAACTGCATTCTCATATTCTTCAATCCCTCCGTTTTGAGTGATTGTCTCAGATCATACCCTTTTATGTTAATCAGGTCACCTCTGCAAATCACAAGAAGTTTCTCTCAGTAAGACAACTCCCTTATAAATAATTCGCTCTCCTTTTGCATCATCTACAATCTAATCTATGTTGGTTTTCATTTTTAATAAACAAAAACCAACAAAAAGTGTGCATAAAATGCTACATGCAGTCCATACTAAATAATACAGAAAAGCTATTAATTTATAAAGCCAGATCAAAAAGAAGTTCCCAGACTAAATCTAGGCTTACCAACCTACCATTCAACACAATATAATAATAAACGTATTTAGTTGGCTGACGGGCTTGTTTCTATCCATCCATTTAAGCATTTTGCCTTTCTAGAATTAAAAAAATAAGACTATAAAAATATGGAAGAAAAGGTGTTTGTAGAGTATTATTAAGTCTGTAGCTGGTCGCTGTCTCTTCCATCTGCCTTCTCCCTTCACTCTGCTGTGCTAGGCTCTCATAGACACTCTTTGTATTTAATTCCATCTCTTTCTGTTTCTCCTGCATCTTTCTCCTAAAGACAGGAAATGGTTTTAGTGGCTCTTTTCCCCTCGTCTTCTCAGATGAAGTAGCTGCAGTGTCACTTTCTTTATTTTTTAATTTCATGGGGGGGGGGGTGTCGATGACTCTGTATTTATTGTTCTCCATTTTATTCTTCTTCACAGTCCCTAAATGTCTTAACGTCAGCTAGGAAAATATTTTGAGACAGGCTGGATAGAGCAACTTGAATCCAAGTTTAAGTTTCTTACATTCCTTAAATACTGGAATAAATCTATTCATTTTATGCATTATGCCAGCTGAATAGTGCTGTTCAATTAAGACTCTTACCTTAAATTAATAAAGTCTTACACTTTTACCATAGCTTTGACAGAATTCTTTCTTTGAACTGATATCTTCTAAAATTAACAGTGATGTATCTTGGGAATCTATTTGGATATCTTCTGTGGGTATAAACTCTGTGCACTCAATCAATATGTTTTGTTGGGGAATGTCTGCCCATTTTGCAATCTGACCTGCCATAAATTTCTCAAGTCACTTTCTTCTCTTCCTTCATGACTGTTACTGAATTTTACATTTTTCTCTTTGCACTCTGTCCTCCAAGTCAAGCAGTGATTGTGAGGAGTGGTCTTGATGCGGACAAATTCAGAGTATTCAGAGATTGCATTCTTAAGTTCCTCAAGTCTCTTGTAATTTTTCTTGATATAATTCAGCAGTCGTTAGTTTTTACTACTTCCTCATACAATCTATGCAATGTTTGGTCATTGTCGATATGTTTTTCTCTTCCATATTTCACTCCTTGTCTTGAGATATTGTTACATCTGGTGTCTCACAAATTCTGTCAAAATTCAGTCAGACCTGGAACAGATTTTGCTGCTTTTTATATTTCCTTTCCTTTGATCATCTCTATTGTACTTTGACTAGAGCAGTTCTTTTGTCAGCCACCTTTTGTGGCTGAAATTCTGGATGTGTTATGCCATTAGGGTCTTGGTGGTGCTGAGTACTTTAATAGTAGGAAGATTCTGTACTTTTAAGATTCAATGGGATAGAGCAGTAGCAAAACACATCAACAGATGACACTGTATCAGCAGTTCTTTCATCGGCCACCTTTTGTGGCTGAAATTCTGGATGTGTTATGCCATTAGGGTCTTGGTGGTGCTGAGTACTTTAATAGTAGGAAGATTCTGTACTTTTAAGATTCAATGGGATAGAGCAGTAGCAAAACACATCAACAGATGACACTGTATCAGCAGTTCTTTCATCAGCCACCTTTTGTGGCTGAAATTCTGGATGCATTATGACATTAGGGTCTTGGTGGTTGTGGGGGAGAAACAGGTGGCTAAGAGACTCTGCCAGTTGCATGAGGATGCCAGTCTAGGTATTGAGCAATCCACCACTGTTCTAACCAGCTGCCACACCATGGGGTGACCCAGAAAGGCCACTTGTGACCCTTCCAAATGAGGAGCCTTCATCACCCACAGGAGAAATAGTACCAAAGACTACTAGTGGCCCTCCAGATTACTTCCCACAGAGTTAATTTTGTCATCCTGCAGACAGGCTGGCCTGGTGACTACTGGGGACCCAGCTGTTGATGAGGTGGCATGCGTAATGTTTGGTGACATCCGCCACACCAGTTCCTACTCCATGGCTGATGCTTTGGAAAATGGGAGCAAAAATGGAGAGAAATAAACATGAAAGAAACTATCTAAATGTAACACAAAGAAAGAAAGAGAACATAACACAAACTACATTGGTCTGTATGATGTAGTTATGCTTTGTTAAAGCAGAACCTACTTGTAAAACACCAAAGAAGAATGCAAGACCTGCCACTTGTACCACTAAAGAAATATTTATCGCCAAATAAGCGTTTTCATCTTTACATAAAAGACTTCATCAGATAAAAGCCATTTTAAATTATACTATTTAAATAACTTTTTAAAATCCCATGACTGCCAAGCCCCAGAAGAAACCTTTCAAACATTTAAAGAACCATCATACATATTGAGATCACCAAACGTTAAATAAATGTATACAAAAAATGAATACACTATTTTTAAAAACAAACTGCATGCTCTACCATATATGTATGTATGTATGTATATATATATATATATATATATATATATATATATATATATATATATCTATATATCTCATCATCATCTTCCTTCTTTCGGCTGTTCCCATTAGGGGTCGCCACAGCAGATCATCTGTTTCCATTTCTTCCTGTCTTCTGCATCATGCTCTTTCACACCAACCGCCTGCATGTCATCTCTCAGTACGTCCATAAACCTTATCTTAGGCCTTCCTCTTTCCCTGTTACCTGGCAGCTCCATCCTTAGCATCCTTTTCCCAATATACCCAGCATCCCTCCTCAGCACATGTGCAAACGAACGCAATCTCGCCTCTCTTGCTTTGTCTCCAAACTGTCCAACCTGAGCTGACCCTCTAATATACTGATTCCTAATTCTGTCCATCCTAGTCACACCCAGTGCAAATCTTAACATCTTTAACTCTGCCACATCCAGCTCTGACCCCTGCCTTTTTGTCAATGCCACCATCTCCAACCCATATAACATAGCTGGTCTCACTACCCTCTTGTAGACCTTCCCTTTCACTCTTACTGGTACCCGTCTATCACAAATCACTCCTGACACTCTTCTCCACCCATTCCACCCTGCTTGTACTCTCTTCTTCACCTCTCTTCCACACTCGCCATTACTCTGAACTGTTGATCCCAAGTATTTAAACTCATCCACCTTTACCAACTCTACTCCCTGCATCTTCACCATTCCTCTACTCTCCCTCTCATTTACACACATATATTCTATTTTAGCCCTGCTGACCTTCATTCCTCTCCTCTCTAAGGCATATCTCCACCTCTCCAGGGTCTCCTCAACCTGGTCCCTACTCTCACTACAGATCACAATGTCATCTGCAAACATCATAGTCCACAGGGCCTCCTGTCTGATCTCATCTGTCAACCTGCCCATCACCACTGTAAATGAGAAATGGCTCAGAGCTGATCCTTGATGTAATCCCACCTCCACCTTAAAAGTATCTGTTAGTCCCACCGCAGTCCTCACCAATGTCACACTACCCTCGTACATATCCTGTACCCCTCTTACATACTTCTCTGCCACTCCCGACTTCCTCATACAATACCACACCTCCTCTCTAGGCACCCTGTCATATGCTTTCTCTAAGTCCACAAAGACACAATGCAACTCCTTCTGACCTTCTCTGTATTTCTCCAACAACACTCTCAGAGCAAACATTGCATCTGTAGTGCTCTTTCCTGGCATGAAACCATACTGCTGATCACTAATCATCACCTCCCTTCTTAACCTAACTTCCACTACTCTTTCCCATAACTTCAAGCTGTGACTGATCAATTTTATCCCTCTGTAGTTACTGCAGCTCTGCACATCACCCTTATTCTTAAAGCTAGGTACCAAAACACTTTTTCTCCACTCCTCAGGCATCCTCTGACTTTCCAAAATTGCATTAAACAATCTGGTTAAAAATTCCACTGCCATTTCTCCTAAACACCTCCATGCTTCCACTGGTATGTCATCTGGGCCAACATCCTTTCCATTCTTCATCCTCTTCATAGCTCTCCTTACTTCCTCCTTGCTAATCTGTTTCACTTCCTGATTCACTATCCCCACATCATCCAACCTTCTCTCTCTCTCTCTCATTCTCTTCATTCATCAGCCCCTCAAAGTACTCTTTCCATCTACTCAATACACTCTCCTCGCTTGTGAGTACGTTTCCTTCATTATCCTCTATCACCCTTACCTGCTGCACATCTTTCCCAGCTCTGTCCCTCTGTCTAGCCAATAAGTACAGGTCCTTTTCTTCCTCTTTAGTGTCCAATCTCTCATACAACTCTCCATATGCCTTATCCTTAGCCTTCACCACCTCTCTCTTTGCCATGATCCTCATCTCCTTTTACTCATGTCTACTTTCTTCATCTCTTTGACAATCCCACTTCTTCTTCGCCAGCCTCTTCCTCTGTATACTCTCCTGTACTTCCTCATTCCACCACTAGGTCTCCTTATCCTCCTTCCTCTGTCCAGATGTCACACCAAGCACCTTTCTAGCAGTCTCCCTTACTAGCTCTGCTGTAGTTACCCAGCTATTCGGTAACTCTTTACTGCCTCCCAGTGCCTGTCTTAACTCTTCCCTGAACTCCACCTCACAATCACCCTTTTTTAACTTCCACCATTTAATCCTTGGCACTGCTTTCACACTCCTCCTCCTCTTCTTGATCAACAACGTCATCCTAAAGACCACTATTCTATGCTGCTTAACTATACTTTCCCCTGTCACCACTTTACAGTCTCCAATCTCCTTCAGACTGGCCCTCCTACATAGGATATAATCCACCTGTGTGCATCTTCCTCCACTCTTGTACATCAGCCTATGCTTCTCCCTCTTCTTAAAATATGTATTCACCACAGCCATGTCCATCCTTTTCACAAAATCCACAATCATCTGACCGTCTGCATTCCTCTACTTAACACCATACCTACCCACAACTTCCTCATCCCCTCTGTTCACTTCACCAATATGCCCATTGAAGTCCACTCCAATCACTAGTCTCTCACCCTTGGGTACACTCACCAGCACTTCATCCAACTCACTCCAAAATTTTTCTTTCTCATCCATCGCGCACCCAACTTGTGGAGCATATGCACTAACAACATTCATCACTACACCATTAATTTCAAGCTTCATAAACATCACTCTATCAGACACTCTCTTCACCTCCAAAACACTCTTGGCATACTGTTCCTTTACAATAACCCCTACCCCATTTCTCCTGCCATCCACACCATGATAGAACAATTGGAACCCTCCTCCTATACACCTGGCCTTACTTCCCTTCCATCTGGTCTCTTGCACGCACAGTATATCAACCTTCCTTCTCTCCATCATATCTAGCTCTCTCCCTATACCAGTCATACTGCCAACATTCAAAGTTCCTACCCTCACTACTACACTTCTAACCTTCCTCCTCTCTTCCTGCCTTTGGGCATGCCTTCCCCCTCCTCTTCTTCTTCGGCCAACAGTAGCCCAATTTCCACCAGCACCCTGTTGGCTAACAGTACTGGTGGCAGTCGTTGTTAACCTGGGCCTTGACCGATCTGGTATGGAAATATGAAATATTTTCCGCATAAGTCATTTGGCAGAGGTTTTACGCCAAATGCCCTTCTTAACACAACCGTCCCCATTTATCCGGGCTTGGGACCGGCACAAAGAAATGCACTGGCTTGTGCATCCCCAGTGGCTGGGTTATATATATATCCTTTCTTTAAAAAGCAACATGTATATCTAAATAAGCTTTTAATTTTAATACAAAGGAAATGGATGATAATTCATTTGACCCTGGCCAGCTTCCAGCATTCAAACTATGCTGCTAGTAATAGTTCTTCTTTCTATAAAATTAGTGTCCATCATCCCCTCTTATATTAGGTGTTACTTTGTCCAGTACTGTGAATTTATATTCATGTCCTGGATTTCCATGTGTGTGTGTGTTTAAATGGAACGTTTGTAACTTTCTTCTTATTTCATAGCTGCGATTATATATCCTATCCTTTAACTTTACTCCGTCTTACCTATATAAAATCCATGGCATGTTTGTCTGAGAGCTACATAAATAATCCCCAAAGTATCACAATTAAACTTCACCTGTGCTTTAAAGCATTGAACATTAATTACAAAACTCTCACCTATATTTATAAATTTACAATAGCTGCAACGGCTGCATTTACTCATCCTATTTCAGTTTTGGTGTTATTCTTCACTGCCTCAGAAATATTCTTCATACTTGGACCTTTTCTGTACACTATTTTTGGATTTCCCCCATCTTCTCCTTAGCCATTGTGTCATCATTCATTATATTCCACTTTTTACACAGAATCCATTTTATAAAGTTACTATCCAATGTAAATGTTGTTATAAAAGAATTCTTATAGACTTTGCTTTTTGGGATCAGACTCTGCTGCATTATGGCTACACTGGAATCCTTTTTACTGTTCAAAATGTGGATAAAATAATTATTGTCCCTTTTATTTATGGCCTCATACATGATATTTTCATTAAGGCATCTGGATAACCTCTCTTTCTAAACATTTTCCTTAACAAATGACACTCATATAAAAAGTGCTCATCCAATCATGTCATGCGGGCCGCTCGAATGAATTGCTCCTTGACTACATCTCTTTTTTGCGTCATTGCGTGGGAAGTAGTATGGTGTAATAAATCATTTGAGTAGGTTGGCTTTTCTATAAATCCTTGAAATATAACTACTATATTAAGCTTATCCTTTGCCAACCATTCATCAAACATGCTATACTTTTATCACCTACTTCATGTGTGAAGCTCAAAAAATAGTGCTTTGTTTAATATACTCCAAAAATAGTCGTTTTTTTCTTTACAACCTTTCCACACAATAAAAATGTCATGAAGGTACCTTATGTGCAACCTGCATGATTCCATCATACTATTGTTAAATAGGAAATTATTTTCCCACTGAATTATTATTATGTTTGCGAATAAGGAACCGCACATGGACTCCATTACCACGTCTTTTTGTTGTAAATAATACTGCTCTTCAAAAATATATAACTATTTTTTAGTACAATCTCTAATAACTCCTCATATAAGCTTATTTAATCCGATGTCATCCCTTTATTAAAAAAGTAATCTGTAAACCATTGGAGCCCAATCTCATGTGGGATTACTGTGTATAAATCCTTTACATCCACTGTTAAAAATGTGAATTCATCTTTATATTCTAAGTTATCTATTTTACTTAAAAAAACCTCAAGAATCCTTGCAGACATGCTGCTCCCGTTGTACAAACCTTTTTAATTTCTCATCCAAAAATTTAGCACAAGCATATGTGATAGAACCACGAGCATCCACTATGGACACATAGGGCGATTATACAAATGTTTATGAATTTTTGGCACACCAAATATGGTTGGTACCATGGGGATTGCTATATTGAAATAATTAAACTCCACAATTCTTATTTGTTGTTGAATAAACAAATCATTCAGTTTTGCTACAATTTTTTTGTATGCTATATTTACTTCGTTCTTAGAAGCCTGCGTGTAGGTGTCTTCAAGTAACATCTGACACATCCTAATCAAATAATCAGATTTCTCCATCATCACTAGCCCAGTATGTATGTAATGGACAATGAAACATGGAAAAAATATGTAAACTGAACACAATAAATAATCCAAATAGAGCCAAGCAGCAGAGACAACCATGCAGCATCAAAGACACCAGAGATTCAATTATTCAGTTATAAAAAAAGGAGAACTTTAATGTGTACACTGGTAAGCGCTTTCACTTGTAGCTTCTTCAGACCATTAATGAAACCACATACTCTAACAGCTCTTTCTAATATATTCAAAAACAGCCATTCAAAGCTTTCAGACAATTATTCAATTACTAAAAACAATGAAGTTAAAGCAACAACGCTACAATAAAGCACCTTGTATTCATTATTAAAAATAAAACTATACTATGCATACAAAAATACATATCTATAAATATGTAAACACCAATTAGAATAAAATACATATATTAAATAAAGAACTTTCAGCTACAAGATTTCATAAAAAATATATATGTATATGGTATATGCATATGTAAAAGAATTATGTCTGCATATCATTGCTGGAGCCTTCCTGTGTCCTGAAAGAGTGCTCTTCAAACTATCTGGAGATATACAGAGCTGAGTATATTTTTCTGGCATGTCAGAGTTGTGTACGGGTAATTGTTGTTTGACTAATTTTATATCATTGCTGGCTGACGTCAGAGTTGTGCACTGTTATTTTTGCTTCACTGTATAGTTTTTCATATCTCTGCTGAAGGTGTTGGTTTTCCCATACCCACCCTCCTTATTCCTGTTTTGTTGTTTAAATTTGGAGGCTTTTGCAGTTGCCCGCCCCCACTGTAGATTTGATCTGGGACACTTCCCCCAGTCCCATCTCTTTACCTCATTCTACCAAATAGACTCCTTCTGCACTTGTTTTTAGTCATTTTTAATTTAATTGCATTTTTTAAACTGTTTGGTCTAACTTTGCTACACACTCAAGTGTGCTAGCTTGCACTGCATTTGAATTGTTTTGACTGCTGTTTTAGCTACTTTTCTGTATATACAAAATAAAAATACCTTTCCTGTAACTAGTGTAGTCCAGATTCAGATTTGCTGTATCCAGGACTGTATGTAAGCTTCTGAGCCCCCCAAGCTTTCTGTGTTGGAGGGAAGCCTTCTAGCTTATCAGTGGGAGTGGCAAGCACTAGGTAACCTATCTACCACATAAGGAGTGGTTCTGGCCCAGAAATTGTAGTTATTGGCCATTTGGGCAGTTTTTCCATCTCTCTCAACTTTCTGATTTAAAAGCCCACATTTGCACTTGTTTCCCCCCTTTCCTGTAACTAGTTTAGTCCAGATACAGATTCTTAGTTTTAGCACTTGAATTTGCTTATTCGTGATCAGCACCTGTTCAGAACTTGTAAGCACTAAATAACCTACTAATTACTACAGCACTCAACCTTCCTCATTACCTAGAGGAAAACAGTTTTGGTACTTACTTTCCTCATTTGCTTAGAGAAAAATAGCTCTTGTACTCACTTTCCTCACTTATCTAGAGGAAAATAGTTTTTTTTTATTCAGGCATGTCCAAGGGTCAGCTCCCAGTGCTCTCTCCTGTCTATCTGATGAATCTGGGCATCTTGGGGCAATGTAGAAATTGCTTCATGTACACAGACAACCCTCTCCTCCTACCACCCAACACTACAACCTGTGAGCGATGCACTTATCTAGCCAAACTGGAGGTAAAGCTCTCTCCAATCAAGACTGAACTTGACAGTCAGGAGGAGAAGGTAAACACTTGCACCACACCACACTCATCACATAGTCTCACTAAATCTACACCATCAAAATCCACACATAGAAACACAAAAACATTCGCAGAGGCTCTCAATAATAATCTGCTCAAGCAACAGAGACCTCCAAAGCAGAAATGCAAGTAATCTCCACCCCCCAACACAACCCAAATGACACATAGCCTGCAGACTCAGTGTGCCACTCAACCTCAGCCAATAAGGCAAAACAACGTACCCAACACACTAGTCATAAGCAACTCTATATTCAGGCACACTGATGTCCCACTCACCAGGCTAAACAAGGAGATGGTTGCTGTCAGCTGCCTGTCGGGTGCCAGGATCCGCCACATAACCCACGCACTCAGGTCTCTCCACAACAAGTACAAATATGACTCTGTCATTGTCCATGTTGGTGTGAACGACCTGAGACGTACCTCCCTGGACTACATGAAAAGAGACATGGTAGAGCTCTCCAATCTTGTAGCCCAGGCAGGTATGACCCTAGCCCTGAGTAGCATTCTGCCATCACCCAGAATGATGCCGCAGTACAAGGACAAAATGATTGACTTCAACAATTGGCTAAGCTTCTGGTGCCATTCTAAAGGGATCCAGTATCTGTCTGCCTGGGATGACATGGTCGACAGAACATGATGCTTTGCCAAAGATGGCCTGCACTTGTCACCCCTGGGATTCCAGATACTGGCTAAGGTTCTTGCCGCCCCTATAGTGCCTTTTTTAGGCAAGGTTCAAATGACAAATTCACCACCGTAACAGGAACAGGCAAGCAAAAACTGAGGGTGATGCTACTCAATGCTAGAAGTCTAGATCTCAAAATGCACTCACTCGAGGCACTCCTTAAAATGGAGAACATCGATATCTGTGCAGTGACTGAGACCTAGTTCAAGGCTCCAGAGAGCACCCCTGCACTACCAGGCTATAACTCATACCACACGTTTTGGCCATGTAACCTGGACCGGAACACCAAAGGCGGAGGTGTGTCCATATTCATTAAGGATATCCACACCTCCAGGTTAGTTGCTCAGCATAATGCAGCCGAGGTTATCCAAGTGCAACTAACTCTGGGCAAAACTGCAATCCAAATTGTATCTTGCTACAGATCACCCACCATGCCCCAGGATTCCCACTCCTCTTTTCTTGATGTACTGGAAAATATTAGGGTTCAACCAAACACCCTAATAATGGGCGATTTCAACTACCCCACCATTAGCTGGGAAAACTACTCACGTACCAACTCCTTCGCTCAACGCTTTCTGGAATTCATAAACTCCAATGCCCTGGATCAACTTATCCACACCCCCACCAGGGGCAACAATATCCTAGATCTAGTCATTACCAATATGAGTGACCGGTGTTCCACACCTGAAGTCAACGCCTCATTGGTCCGATCTGACCATAAGCTAATTACCCTAGATATCCACATCCTGCCTCCACCCCCCCCATTAAGGAAACCATGGTAAAAAATTTCTCCAAAGCCAACTTCATGCTTCTTAAGACAGAAGTGGTGAACTTCATGACACCCATGCAGATGGACAATACAGTTACGACTACTGAATCCTACACAATTGCACTTTATAAGCACTTACATGAGTGCATGGATCATGCTATCTCAAACAGAACCAAGACGCTATCCTCCAAAAAAAGGAAGCCAATCTGGTGGTCCCCTGCCATAAACAAACTGTACAACAGAAGGAAGAAACTCTTGCAAAAGAGAATAAAATCCCACGAGTGGAGGAGCTCCCTGGTCAGCCTCAGTAAGAAGCTGCGATCCCTGATAAAATCCTCCAAAACTAGTTATGAAAACAAAATCGCCACTGATTCTAAAGACAGCCACAAAGCATTCTATAACTATATCAAGAATCTCAATGGCAACACTCAGATCTGCTCTGAGTTACAGCACAATGGCACTAAATATACAGACCCAACTGATATTGCCAACATCCTGGCAGATAGGTTCAGTGCTAACTTTACCCCCCTCTCACCCCCTAAAGAGCACATCTCTATACCGGAAGAATGCAAAGTTCCTGTAATCACGGCTGCTCAGGTAAAAACCACACTCTCCAAAGCCAAGAACAGAGCATCCATGGGACCAGACAACATCCCAGGCTGCATTCTACAAGAACTACAGAACAAACTGGCACCCCACCTAAGTATCATGTTCAATCGTAGCCTCACCTCAGGCTTTGTGCCTGCTGAATGGTGCACAGCAATGGTTATCCCACTCCACAAGGGGGGAGCCACCACGGACCCCGGGAACTACCGCCCCATTAGCCTGACAAGCCTGGTCTGCAAGGCCATGGAACGTATCATCCTGGAAATTATAAACAAAGACATTGGTAATCTCCAAACTCTGGATCCCACCCAGTTTGGGTTTGTAAAAGGCAGATCATGTCTCCTAAACCTGATAGACTTCTTTGAAGCAGTCACCAAAGCCATAGACAAGGGTAAGGTGGTTCACACAGCCTATCTAGATCTTGCCAAGGCTTTCAATACCATCCCCCACTGTGAAATTATAGATAAACTCACTAAACTAGGTATAAATCCCTATGTCACAAGATGGGTTGCCAACTGGCTCATTGATAGAACCTACACTGTGAAAGTAGCAGACTCCAAATTCGACTTCAGACCAGTGACAAGTGGAGTACACAGGGTTCAGTCCTGGGTCCTCTCCTGTTTGGTATCTACTTCTCTGAAGTACAGGCTAACACAGAAGGTCTTTGGCTAACGAAGTTCGCAGATGACTGCAAACTAGGAGACATAATCGAAACTCCTAATGATGTGGACATCCTACAAAAGTGCCTCACTGAGACAGATGCCTGGTGTCAAAGCCATGGCCTCAAGCTCAATGCCAAAAAGGGCATTGTCATCCCCTTTGGTAAAAACTCTGTACCCATGAACTACAGCATAGGTGGTAGTATACTTAACACCAAAAGTGTGATAAGAGACCTTGGAACACAGGTGGACAGTAGTCTCTCCTTTGATAATCACATCGCCACAGTAGTCAGGAAATTCTTCCACTTGGCACACCTCATCACAAAAGGTTTCTCATCCAGAAAAAAAGAGGTCATTGTTCCCCTCTACTCATCACTCATTAAACCCGTTATAGAGTACAACACCCCTATTGGTATGTACCTCACAGGACATCTACAACAACTGGAAAGGCCGCAGAAATACCTCACAAAGAGGATTACTGGCCTCAAATAGATGCCCTACGCAGACCGTCTCAAAAAACTCCAGCTTTACTCCGTCGCATATCGCCTACTCAGAGGTGATCTCTGCCTAACATACAAAGCTATGTCAAACCCAGAGCTGTTGGACATGCTCCACTTAAAGAAATCCCAGCCCCTCCGAGCTACACACTCTAGGGACCTAAACCTTGTCACCACAATAAACAGAACATGCCGGAGGGATAGATTCCTGTCCCAGAGACTTCCCATACTCTGGAATAAACTACCTATCTATATCAAACAAAGCTCCTCATTAGCACTCTTCAAGAAAAATCTTGATGATTGGATGGGAAATAGGAAATTCACCCCGGGGATCACCTTTGTGGCTCTGTTCGATAGTGGCACAGGAAAATAATTTTCTTGGGTGGCAAAAGCCAGGGTACCTTTTTGGCTGGGCTTGTATAGGCCCCAGGGCTGATAGCCTAGTACCTACCTATGAACCATTGAACCTATGTGCATAAGAATGAGTACTTTAACATTTTATACCATTTCACATAAATAAACTAAAACTGATGGACCTATCTAATGTAGATTTATCATACAAATCAAGAGTTTCATATTACCTAAGCGAGTATAGGGGGCGGAAGACTCAACTAACATGCAACCTCCTGGACTTCAGGATATGTTTCAGGGAGGCTCTCTCATTGAGTCCTCTCCCTCGATCTGCTATAAACCTTAAAATCCATTTCATTTCCCTCCATTCAGTACAGTGTCTGATATCTCCCTCCCTGGCAAGGGGTATTATAATATCTATTGCCATGAATTTGAAATTATGGTCTTCCCCTTTTGCCATTACATGCTTGGCAAGAGCATTCATGGAGGATATGACCCTAATGCCATACAGATGTTCTCTTATCCTATTTTTGAGCATCCTGTCAGTCTTACCAACATAGAAAGACCGGCAGGTATCACATACGGCAAGGTATACTACATGTGAAGTGGTACAGTTTGCCAAGACACTAAAGCTATAACTCTGCCCTGTATCCGAGTGCACAGATTTATCACTTGAATCTAAGTATCTACAGTAACTACATTCTCCACAAGGAAGTGTACCCATGCCTTGCTCATGTCCAAAGTCATGCCTATCAAATGGTTGGCAGAGAATCCTCTTTAAATTAGGTTTGTTTTTAAACCTAAATTTCGGTATGTCACCTACAATATCTTTAATATCAGGGTTATGCACAAAGAATAGTCGGTGTCCCTGCTGAATGGTTCTCTCACCAAAGAACTCCGAAATAATAGAAAATCGTAGTGAGATACCAACCACATAGGAGTAAAAGCAAGATATTCAAAGTAAATCACTTGTAGCTAGTCAAGGAGACTCTGGCGACTCAGAAAATGTCCAAAACTTTTATTAGAAGTACAAAAGATGAGCGCTTTCGCGTGGTCCATCCACACTTCATCAGATAACATTTAATGAACAGCTGTTGTGTTTATATACATCCGCTAAGCGCGGGAAAGTTTCTGATTAATTAAAATAAAATGAATCTTTTCTTTTTAAAAACCTTCATTTGAAATCGCACTTATTTTACAAACATTATTATAAGTCAAAAATGAAATTGGTAACATCTCTTTCTTATTAAAACATTGATTGAATAGAAAATAATAAAAAATAGAAATATATACAGATGGTATGGATGAAGTCATATTATTTTAAAAATATATATGTCTATTTATTTCATTATAATCTCATACAATACTAATTATACGGAAAAATGATGATTATGTCTACTGATGTTATTAGCTAAACCATCATATAAATCCATATAAATAAATTATATAAAATGGAATAAAGAATGAAATGGATGTAATGAAAAACACAAGAAAATTATAAGTGCACTCTGTAACAAATATTTATATAAATAGGACAATACCATAAGCGTTAAATGATATTGTTATCATATCAATTAAAAACAAACTTCGTGTTCAGACAGCTACATTTCTCGAAATCATTAGTTTTATGTGAGAATGTACTATAATTAGTTATATATTAATTTGTAAAATTAGTAATAGCTCACATTAAAATATATATTTCATAAGATATTTATGTTGCTATATGAAACCTGAAGCTGTATAAAAGCAGACATAAATATGTATATATTTTAAATTGACGCTATTATGCATATTAGAACCAATATATGTATGTTAAATAATAAAAATAATAATAAAACTTGCATTTGTGTTAAAAAATGCACTATACTTCACATGAATATAAAATGCATATAGGGCAATCACTTCCTGGATATTAATATTGGCTTAATGGATAAATAATTGTTTATTCCCGGGGGTATGTGTGCACCTAGTCTCAATATCCAGTTTAACTCTATGAGTGCTAGATCATTTTCTGAGTCACCACCTCTGACATTCTGTGGTAGCTCTTGCAGGACTCTGAAGCAAAATGAATGAGTTGGAAACTCTATAATGTGTTTTGCTAAGGCGTTAGTTTCCACAGCCTTACGAATGTCATACAAGTGATTATACATGCGTTCTTGTAACCTTCTCTTAGTTAATCCTACATAAAATGCCTGGCATATTGTGCAGGTGGCAAGATAGACTAAATTACGTGTGTTACAGCTGGCATAAAAATATGGCCTGAAAACATAATCAATGCACGGATGCTTGACAAATTGTACTTTGGTTATATATTTACACCTATTACAATTGTGGCATGGAAATGTGCCTTTGTTCATAGATTGAATACTATTCATTGCATTTCCTTCCTTATTCTTCATAATGTGATAATCACCACATAAAATTCTTTTAAGATTCTTGTTGCTCTTATAAAGAAATCTGGGATATCTGCCAACAATGTCTTTGGTCTGAGGATCAATAGTTAAGATATGCCAATTATCCTGGATGATCTGCTGTATATTTTTTATATCACTAGTATATGTGATAGTGTATTTGATGTGACCACCAATTCTGTCATCCCTTTTATAATTATTGAAGTAGCACTTTACATAGCCTGCATCTATGTTTTCCTTCTCTGCAGGTATTCTGTCTCCTAGGACCTCTTGTTTAATATTTTTGACCATTTTAGGGTCATAACCTCTATTAATGAATAGATTTTCCAAGGAATGGGCCTCTTTGCATAAATCTTCAATTCTGCTACAGAGTCTAAGTATCCTTATGAACTGACTTTTCACTATGCCATAGAAAGTATGTCTTGGATGCATACTATCAAAAGTCAGTATTGCATTTTTCCATATTGGTTTCCTGCACAGTGTTGAGACAATATTACCCTCTGATGTTAAAGTGAGTGTAACATCAAGAAAACTTATTTCTTTGATGGAAGTTTCTTTAGTGAAACGTAAAAATGTAGTAGTTGTTTCTAAATATTGTAAGAATGTTTCAAACAATTCCAAAGTGCCCTCCCAAACAATTATAATGTCGTCCACAAAACGCCTATAAAATTTAACAAACTTGAATTTCTCATTGTTAAAGAGATATGACTTTTCCCACCAAAGGACTACCAAATTGGCGTAAGTATTTGCGCAGGGGGTGCCCATGGCTACCCCCCATTTCTGCAAATAATAAGTATCGCCAAATATAAATGCATTGTTTACTAGTACTAATTCTAGAAGTTGGCATACTAGAATGATACTGTCATTAGAAAAAGTAGTCTCTTTAGTTAAAAGTTCTCTTATGTATTCCATACCAATGTCATTCGGTATTGATGTAAATAAGTTCTTTACATCCATTGTTATAAGCATGTTCTGTTGCCTACTATCTAATTCTAATTTTTCTATAATATTAAGAAGGTCATAAGTATCCTTGAGTATAGTAGGAAATTGGTTCACCACTGGTCTCAAAGTGTCTTCTATGAATATGGAGACATGTGCTGTGATCCAATTCTCTCCTGAAACAATAGGCCTAAAAGGGACGGGATACACTTCTTTGTGGATTTTGGGTATCCCTTTAATCAATAACCATTTAATATCAGGGTTAGTAGTTAGTATCCCCCAATGCTTACTGATTATATCATAAACCATTTTTGTTATCAGTGGTAAAAAACATGGGTATCCTGACTTCATTAGAGCAAGTCACTGGGATACCCCTTGTATCATGTTCAAACCTATTAGAAAAATAAGGGCTAGCTCTCCCTTGTCTGAGAGAATCTAATTCATATAACCCATCATTAATCTCATCACTACTATATCCTTGCTCCATGAGTCTTTCCTTTAGGCCATTCAACTCTGAGCAGAATCCCATATCAGATGCATTCAACCGGAAAACTCTCATCTGTTGCCCTTTGACTATGTTCTTAAATGTGTACTGAGGATGCATACTGCGTCTGTGTAGAAAGGTGTTCTTATAACATTTTTTCCTATGGATGCCTGTGTTGATGAATCCATTCTCTAGTCTTTCAACATAAACATCCAAGTATTCTATCTTATTATAAGAGGATGCCATTGTAAACTTTAAATAATCAGTCTTACTATTCATATTCATTATGAAGGTATTCAATTGATCCACAAAACAATGATAGAAGGGGATGTGTCTCCTGAAGGCATCCATAGAGAACAACTGATCCTCCTCCCAAAGGGCCAGGAACATGTTGGCATAGCTATTGGCACAAGAAGTGCCCATAGCCACGCCATCACGCTGTAAATACATGACCTGGTCAAACAGGAAGATGTTGTTCTCAGGGACAACCTCGAGGAACAAACATATCAAGTCTATTTGTCTTTCCCCATACTCGCTGTGTCTAAGTAGTGTTTAATGGATTCAGCCCCTACATTGTTGGGAATAACCGTAAATAAGGATTGAACATCTAAGGTGAAAAAAAGTAAATTTATTCCCAGATCTAAGTCACTGGTAAAACTGTATAAATCCAGAAGAAACTGCCTAGTGTCCTTCAAAACCACAGGGTTTAGATCTACTACTGGCCATAGAAACTTTTCCACATATAGTGAAGAAGGTTCTGTGCACCAACCCCTACCTGAGACAATAGGCCTCATGGCTGCTTTCTTCCATCTTTATGAATCTTGGGTAGACCCTGTATAGCTGGTGTCCCAGGGTATTCTACTTCTAAAACTCTACATAGCTCTGAGGTTATATGGCTAAGTTTGACCATATCATCCAACATCATATAAATCCTGTGCTTGAGTGTATTAACCTCTGCATTACTATTGACAGTGTAGTACTTGGAATCACTAAGCATATCCTTCATAGAACACTGGTAGCCATCCCTGTCCATAATTACAACTGGCTCACCTTAGTCGGCTGGTCTGATAACAATGTTCTTATCATCCTGCAATCTTCTCAATGCCTTCCGCTCCTTAAAACTCAAATTATATTTAGTTTTATTCCCTCCTCTCCTAAAATTCTCATTATTAAAACATTTGTACAAATCATCCTCAACTAGTTTATAAAAAGCCTCTACTAGGGAATGATTATTTGGCACATATAAACTAGTTTTTTTAAAAGTTGATAAATGTTCATTGTTGTCACCACCAAACTCAAGTTTTTCCTACTGAGCATCTTAACATCAATTAAGGTGTCTGTTAAATTACCATGACTTGTCGGAATGAAACTAAGTCCTTTATTTAATACAGAATATACATATACCACGCATGATAAATGTGGAGAAGAATAGGGATGTGGTAAAATACTGGGGACAACCCAAAGAATTTTTTTTGTTGTGGAAAAGAAGGACATTTGATAAGTAACTGTGGCAAAAGAAAATGTTATATTTGTGGGGACATGGGACATGATGCAAAAAAAATGAATGTGAATTGAAATGTAAGAAATAATGGATGGATTGCAAAAACAAAATTAACAGTAAGGAAAATGAAAAGAAAGAGAATAAAATGAACAAAGAGAAGACATTTTAAAGTGGTAGAAATAAAAGAAAATTGAGTGAGAAAAGGTAAAGAGGATGTAGAAGAAGGGTCTGAAATAAGTGATGAAGAAGACATAAATGGGGAGGAATTAAAAGGGAAAGAAGGAATTCTGTTGGTAAAAGCGTAAAAGACAGAAACATAAAATTTAAAGGGATAAGTACAAAATAAAAAAGAAAGGAAGTGGATGAAAAGGAATGTATACAACCAAAGACTGGGGGTTAGTATAACAGTTAAGGTGTTTGGCTCACAGACACAATGTACAGAGTCTGATTCTCACCTTTGGGAAGGAAAATTATTTGGCTTAGAATAGCCTATTAAAACACTAGCCCAGTAGTTAACTATGAATTTACAAAACCATGACTCTAAGGAAAATGGAAAATAAAAAATTTGAGTGCTTTCTGTAAATGTGAATACTATTAAGAGTATAAGAAGAATAACAGGAATTTTGGAGAGTGTAATACATTTGCTGTAGATGTAATTATACTAGAAGACACCAGATTTTCATCAAATGAAGAAAGGTTACAACAGACTAACTATGTGGAAGAAAGATAATCTGAATTTGGTAAATGTGTGATGTTCCAGAATAGCCATATTCTGTAGAAATACAGTAAAGATATTAGATGTAACTTTAGCAAAAATGTGAAGATTTAACAACTTTAGATTTAAAATGGACAGATCAAGTACATAGAATTATAACACTGCATGTTTATACTAACTGTAAGTAAAATGAAAGCTTATTTCATCAGATTTTAGACTATGTAGTGATAAATATGAATATTAGAATAACAACAGACTTTAACTGTGATTTAAGTGGCAAGTGTAAAAAGAAAGGAAATGATATGAGAAAACTGTTAGAAGTTATAAGATGTGGTGTGTTAAAACCTTGGGACAAAACATCATGGACTTACAAAGGAGATATGTACAGAACTGAAATAGAATAGTTTATAGTATCAGAAGGTTTAGTCATAGGAGAAAGGATAGTTGAAACAGGATTTTCTGATTATCTTGCAACATGACTAGAGATAAAAGAAAACAAGGAATATATAAAATAGGCAAAGGAATAAAAGGATTTAAAACATAATGATAGAAAGTGCTTTATCAAAGAAAAATAATTACATGAATGAAATCAAGAAAAAAATACCAGAATTGTTATATACACAAATATATTTTGCAAGGAAAAAGAGGAGTATCAAGTTACTTAAGAAGATTAGTAAAGGAAGATGTAGTGTAATGAGAGAAATAACAATGTAAAAGGAGAAAGAAATAGAAAGAACTCAGGAAAATATTATGAATAGTCTAGTACAATATGTACAAGAAGCATATCTAAAAAGAAGGTAGTGAAAAAAGCATGGAAAGTAAAAAAAAGTAAACGAAAAAAGAGAATAAAGAGGTGGAAAATTAGATTTTTTTAAATGAGCTAGATAAAGTATTAGAACAAGTAAATACAGATTTGGCTGCAGACCCAAATGGAATAGGATATGAAATGTATAAAACTCTAAGGGACTGGTAAAAAAATGATTTTTAAAGAATTTGAATGAATAGTTAAATTAAGCTTTTATGTATAAAGAATTATGTAGTAAAAAACTTAAATTCATATGGAAGAAGGAATACGGAAGAGAATTAA
Organism: Protopterus annectens; assembly: GCF_019279795.1. Lineage (NCBI taxonomy): Eukaryota > Metazoa > Chordata > Ceratodontiformes > Protopteridae > Protopterus > Protopterus annectens. Next base: position 394,282,793 of record NC_056740.1, on the reverse strand, counting down.
AAACTGGAGATCAATAGTATTGAATAATAATGATTATAAGATCTTTATGAAAATAATACAAACGAGATTTGAAACTAAAATGAGAAATATTATGGAAGATATCATATTTAGTATACAGAGGAAGATTTTCCACAAATTATTAATGATAGAGAAATTGTGGATGATATTATGAACAAAAAAGAAGATGCAAAAATCATGATAGGAGACCTTAATAAGGCATTTGACACAATTGGACATGGAATCTTATGGGTAATAATGAAAGAGTATAATATAAGTGAGAAAGTTAGGAAATTATGTATGCCGGCATATAGTAATAATAAAGTAAAAATATTTGTAAATGGCTGGTTAAGCCAATAGGTACATATGAAGAGTGGTGTAAGACAAGGATGTCCAATAAGTTGTATACTCTTTGTATTGGTTATAAATGTGATAGTATGTGAAATAAATTACAAAATGAAGGATGAGAATATATAATACCTGAAGGGTTAAGAATTTCAGTTCTGTTAACATATGCAAATGACATTATAATAATTGCAAAAAAAATGGGATCAAATAAGTAATAATTTGCACAAATGAGTGTTTAGTGATGATAGGGATGGCCTTAATGAAAGAGAAAAGTAAAGATGATGTAGTAAAGATCAGGAGCATATATTGTACAATGAATGACATTTTTGTGTTAGGTATAAAATTTGGGAATAAAGATGTAAGTAGAATTCAATGGGAAAAAGCAATAAAAGAAATGAAGCAAACACGTCTTTTCTGTAGAACATATAAATTATCATTCAGAAAAATGTATATTTGATTAATTCAGTACTGATGGGAAAATAGCATACTTAGCAACTGTATTTATGCTGGCATTAGTATTTGAAAATGAATTATTGCAGATATTTTTTTTCATTTATATGGGGTTCTAGATTAAACCCAGTAAAAAGAGGAAGTTTGCATGTAAATGAAGAAGGAGGTTTAGGGTTAATTAACTCAGTGGTATATGTTGCTTCATTGAATTTGTACAAGTGTTAAAGTGGATAAATGAAAAAAGATGAGAGATTAATAGTAAAACAGCATAAATTAAAGTATGATAATTTTTGGTGTATGTGGAAAATAAAAATTGATGATAGAGAAAAAGAAAAGTATGGTATAAGAGTAATGACAAGACATTACTATATAAAACTATGGGAGAATCTAACAGATGAAAAATTAAAGCTATAGAAATAAGTGAATGGATTAATCACAAAGCAGAATGTCAAGATAGTTTGTGGAGACTGGTAATAGATAAATTACCAGTAAAAGGAAATATGCGATATAAAAAGGAAAGTGATAGAATATGTTTACATTGTCAGGAAGAAGAAACTACGGAACATGTATTTTTGAAATATAAAAGAGAAAAAAGTTATGGGAAAATGATGTTAAGAAGATTTTTTGAAGATATAAAAGAACTGGATAAATGTATATCATTAAGTATGGATATTATAAGAAAATAAGTAAAGAATATGTTAAAAGAACAGATATAAAGTTATTCTATGTTATATGAGTTATATGGAATGAAAAAATAAATGAAATTATGTTTAATGGTAAATTGGTTTTAGCAACAATATTAAGTAAAATCAGATTGTTGTTATGGAAAAAGGAGTGGGGCTCTAATAGGGATGAAAACTTAGCATGATTATATAGGAAAGTATGAATATATGTAAACAGATCTTTATATTAGAGTATTTGTACATGTATAAATATTTGTAAATATGTAAATATTTTGCAAATGAGTTATTTTTGTATATAAATAAATTACCCCTATTCTTTTTGACAAGTGCCACTGGATCTTTTAGAGTTGCCTGAGCTACCACCAGCTCGAGCAGATGGGGCCTCAGTTCAGCTTAACATCTCATCCAAAAGACAACACACTTAAGAATGCAGCACCACCCCCCTTATGCTGCACTGCAGTGTCAGCAATCCATCTTCTTGGTGTGAGAAAAGAACCCACAGTCTTCTGCACCAAAGGCAAGTGTGCTGCCTGTTGTGCCACTGATACCATTTTTAGCATAGTTAGCATAATCATTGCACTAGAAACAACCCCCTTAATAACACAATGAACTTACAAAGGAGTCACTATGCTACAGACAGGTATGAACTACAGCAAAGTAAGGATAGTGCAGAAAATCCTAATATAGGGAAATCAGTGTCAGAAAGGAGTACTAGCAAATGCACACCACATTACAAAGCAATTCTAAGGTATGCACACCACATTACAGAACAATTCCAGGGTATGCATACCATATTACAGAACAATTCTATGGACTATGGCTGCTACACAAATGTCACACCATACTGACTGCTGTGCACCAACATTGCAATGGTCCTGGCAGGAATATTCTAGACTGTCTTGGGGAAGGAGTGGCAGACAGAGTTAAGGCACAGAGCACACTCAAGTAATGTTGCAATTCTGGCCGGGGGGAATTCTAAACATCAAAGCCACAGGGAATGGACTGAACAGTCACTGTTACTGTGGTGGGGGGAATCCATCCATGTCTCAGTGTCCAAACACAGCAGATTGTAACTCTTTGGGAGTGACAGCTGCACAGACCATTGGAAAAATACATGATAGTTAAAATACCTGCAGGGTCTGCAGATCAACAAAGACACCACAGAAAGGCTATGTTCCATACCTACATGGAAAGGGATCAGTAAAAAACATAGTGTAAATACTGCAGAGAGCAGGAGTGCATGTGGACCACATGTCTAGTCTGATATAGTCTCACAGAAGTTATGTTATTGCACAAGGCAGTGACTACCAAATGGGTTGCGGGGACAGTTCATAGGTAGGTACTAGGCTATTGGCCCAAGGGCCTAAGTAAGCCTAGCCAACAAGGTTCCCTGGTTTACACCACCCAAAAAAGTTAATTTCCTGTGCCCATCATGGAGAGCCACAGAAGTGATCCCCGGGGTGTATTTCCTATTTCCCATCAACTCATCAAGATTTTTCTTGAAGAGTGCTAATGAGGAACTTTGCTTGACATAGATGGGTAGCTTGTTCCAGAGTATAGGAAGTCTCTGGGACAGGAATCTATCCCTCCAGCATGTCCTGTTTATTGTGGTGACAAGGTTTAGGTCCCTAGAGCATGTAGCTCAGAGGGATTGGGATTTCTTAAGGTGTAGCATGTCCAACAGCTCTGGGTTTAACATAGCTTTATATGTTAGGCAGAGATCTCCTTGGAATAGGCGATGTACTACAGAGAAAAGCTGGAGTTTTTTGAGATGGTCAGTGTAGGGCACCTGTTTGAGGCCTGTAATCCTCTTTGTGAGGTACTTCTGTGGCCTTTCCAGCTGCTGCAGATGTCTTGTGAGGTACATTCCAAAAGGGGCTTTGTACTCTGTAATGGGTCTAATAAGTGCTGAGTAGAGGGGAACAATGACCTATTTTTTCCTGGATGAGAACCCTTTTATGATGAGGTGTGCCACATAGAAGGATTTCCTGACTACTGTGGTGATGTGACTATCAAAGGAGAGACTACTGTCCACCTGGGTCCCAAGGTCTCTTATCACACATTCAGTGTTAAGTAGATTGCTGCCTATGTGGTAGTTCATGGGTACACAGTTTTTACCAAAGGGGATGACACTGCACTTTTTGGCATTGAGCTTGAGGCCATGGCTCTGACACCAGGCATCTGTCTCAGTGAGGCCCTTCTGTAGGATGTCCACATCATTTGGGGACTTGACTATGGCTCCTAGTTTACAGTCATCTGTGAACTTTGTTAGCTAGAGACCTTCTGTGTTAGCCTGTACTTCAGAGAAGTAGATACCAAACAGGAGAGGTCCCAGGATGGAACCCTGTGGTACTCCACTTGTCACTGCTTTGAGGTCAGATTTGGAGTCTGCTACTTTTACAGTGTGGGTTCTGTCAGTGAGCCAGTTGGCAACCCATCTTGTGACGTAGGGATTTATACCTAGTTTAGTGAGTTTAACTATAATTCCAGAATGGGGGATGGTGTCAACAGCCTTGGCAAGATCAAGATAGGCTGTGTGAACCACCTTACCCTCATCTACTGCTTTGGTGACTGCCTCAAAGAAGTCGATCAGGTTCAGAAGGCATGATCTGCCTTTCACAGACCTGAACTGGGTGGGATCCAGAGTTTGGAGGTTACCAATGTCTTTGTTTATGAGTTCCATGATGATATGTTCCATGGCCTTGCAGACCAGGCTCATCAGGCTAATAGGTCGATAGTTCCCGGGATAAGTGGTGGCTCCCCCTTTGTGGAGTGGGATAACTGTTGCTGTCTGCCATTCAGTGGGCACAAAGCCTGATGCGAGGCTATTATTGAACATGGTGCTTAAATGGGGAGCCAGTTTGTTCTGAAGTTCGTGTAAAACGCAGCCTGGGATGTTGTCCGGTCCCATGGATGCTGTGTTTTTGGCTTCAGAGAGTGCAGCTTTTACCTGCGTAGTTGTGATTACAAGGACTCTGCATTCTTCCTGTATAGATATGGGCCCTTTAGGGGGTGAGATGGGGGTAAAGTTAGCACTGAACCTAATATCAGTTGGTTCTGTAATTTTCGTGCCGTTGTGCTGTAACTCAGAGCAGATCTGGGTGTTGACATCGAGATTCTTGACATAGCTATAGAATGCTTTGTGGTTGTCCTTAGAATTAGTGATGATTTTGTTTTCGTAGCTAGCTTTGGAGGATCTTATAAGGGATCCCAGCTTCTTACTGAGGCTGACCAGGGAGCTCCTCCACTCATGGGATTTTACTCTCTTTTGCAACAGTTTCTTCCCTCTGTTGTACAGTTTGTTTATGGCAGGGGACCACCAGATTGGCTTCCTTTTTTTGGAGGATAGCATCTTGGTTCTGTTTGGGATAGCACGAGCCATGCACTCATGTAAGTGCTTATAGAGTGCATTTGTGTAGGATTCAGCAGTTGTAACTGTATTGTCCATCTGCATGGGTGTCATGAAGTTCACCACTTCTGTCTTAAGAAGCATGAAGTTGACTTTGGAGAAATTTTTTACCGTGGTTTCCTTAATGGAGGGTGGGGGCGTGATGTGGATATCAAGATCGGACCACAGAGGAGTTGACTTCAGGTGTGGAACACTGGTCACTCATGTTGGTAATGACTAGATCTAGGATATTTTTGCCCCTGGTGGGGGTGTGGATACGTTGATCCAGAGCATTGGAGTTTATGAATTCCAGAAAGCGTTGAGCTAAGGAGTTGGTACACGAGTAGTTTTCCCAGTTAATGGTGGGGTAGTTGAAGTCACCCATTATTAGGGTGTTTGGTTGAACCCTAATATTTTCCAGTACATCAAGAAAAGAGGAGTGGGAATCCTGGGGCATGGTGGCAGATCTGTAGCAAGCTACAATTTGGATTGCAGTTTTGCCCAGAGTTAGTTGCACTTGGATCACCTTGGATGCATTATGCTGAGCAACTAGCCTGGATGTGTGGATATCCTTAATGAATATGGACACACCTCCACCTTTGGTGTTTTGGTCCAGGTTACAGATAGATATAAAGGAAATGTACAAAATAAGCAATTTATTGATGACCCAAAAAAAACGTTTTATAGAGAATTGGAAAGCAAGGCAAAAGGAACTGAAAGACCACCAAAAAAGAAGAAATAGATATATTTTGGGGAAATATCTACGAAGATCCTGTGGAACATAACAAAGATGCTAAATGGATAGAAGAAGTAAAAGAAAGAATAAGAAGTTTAAAGGTGCAGGATATGAAATGGGATGAAGTAACAATCACAGAGATTGAAGCAAAGTTAAGAAAAGCCTCTAATTGGAAAACCCCAGGCCCAGTTGCAGTACCTAACTTCTGGTTAAAAGTATTAACATCTTTATGTGAAGATTTAGCAAGGAGTAAGAACTATTTATATGTGCACCCCAAACAGACACCAGCCTGGTTAACAATAGGAAAAATAATACTCCTACTTAAGAGCAAACCTGCAAGTTATCCTAAAAATTATAGACCAATAACTTGCCTTCTGACCACAATGCTGACAGAGTTTATAGTCATTTAGAAGAAAACTCAATCATGGCAATTGAACAGAACAGTAATAAAAGAAAGTCATATGGAACAAAAGATCCATTTGTTGTTAAATGAAGTCATAATGGAGAATTGCAAAAAGGGGAAGAATTTAAGTATGGCATGGATAGATTAAAAGAAAGCATTTGACAGTATCCACATTCATGGTTAAAAGAGTGCTAAAAAATGTATAAGATATACCCTACACTGTTGATTACATCACAGCGACCATGAAACAGTAGCAAACCACTTTACATTTAAGCCAAGATAAAGGACAAATTATTATTTCAGGGATAAGAATTACAAGGGGTATATTCTAAATGATGCTCTGTCACCGCTGCTCTTTTGTCTTGCCCTTAACCCATGAAGTTGTTTACTTAACAGATTAGGTCATGGCTACAATACGGCTTCCAGAAAACAACAAAGTATAAAGACTTCTTATCTTCTGTTTGTAGATGATTTAAAACTGTACAGTTCATCAGATGAGGAACTGAAAGGACAACTGCATGTGGTCAAAACTTTTTCACATGATATAAGAATGTCATTTGGCCTTGATAAATGTGCAAAAGTAACCTTTAAAGCAAGAAAGTTGCAGCACCAAGAAAACACCAGTTTGGGATAGGAATGTGATATAAAAGAACTTGAGCAAGAGGGATTGTATAAATATTTGGGAATTGATGAAGGATCAACAATAAAACATGGACAAATGCAAATAAAACTTAGTAAGAAATAATTTAGAAGACTTAAATTAATACTGAAACAGCATCGACATCTAGGTACAAAGTCCAAGCTATTAACCGATTTGTTCTTCCTGTCCTAACTTACAGTTTTGGAGTGACTGACTAGCCCCAAAAGGTGTTGGATAGGTTGGACAGGAAAACAGGAAGGATGTTTCATGCTCATCAAATGATTTATAAAAATCAGTATATACCAAGATTATATGTTCCCCCTTCTGAAGGAGGTATGGGCCTCTTCGAAATTGATTACATGTATAGATCTGCGATAGTAGGACTGCATACATATCTGCTGACCCCACAAGATCCAAATGTAGTGAAAGTTTAGAAACGTGGAGAATAAGTCTAAGATGACAACCCTGCTTACTGGCATCAAGTGGGTATGGAAATCAAAGCAGAAGTAGAAAAAAATCTGGTAGCGGCTGAATGTGCCAAAAAAAAACAAAAAAAAGAATAGATGAGAAGGCGAGAAATGTGGGAAATGCATAAATATAGTTGCAAGTATAAAAAAAACTCTTGGAACAACCTCATGTTGATCTGGATCAAACTCAGGAATGGTTAAGGAGAGGTGAATTTAAACCAAAAGACGAAAGGTTAATATTGGCAGCCCAAGATAGTGGACTATGTACACCATGTTGGTTTACAAAGTCCATTGAACATGTGGGGGAAACAAACAAATGTAAGTTTTGTAAAACAGAACTGGAAACAGTTGCACATGTTGTTGCTGGTTGTGATATACTGATTGCAGATGGACTGTATACTGAAAGGCATAATAATGTAGCAAGACTTTTGCATTGGGGATTGTGCAAAAGTTATAATATTGAAGTAGCTGAAAAACACTGGAAACAAAACATTATAGAAAATGATTAAATTTATTTCACATGGGATTATCCATTACCAACAGTTCAAACAACAGATGTGAGAAAAACAAATATAGTAGTCCATGAAAACAAGACAAAAGTCACATTCATCACTGAAATTGCTATGCCCAGTGACTACAGTATCTTACACAAAGTCATAGAATACCAGGATTTGCAGGCTGAAACAAGGTCAGTGTGGAAGAAGGATACCCAGACAGTTCCAGTAGTAGTAGGAGCAACGGGTCTTATAAAGAAGAATTTACAGTCATACTTAGATATGTTACCAATACATGTAACTCCATACAAAATGCAGAAGGAGTTATTACTGGGTACATTGCTGGTGTTGCAAAGAGCACTTTTGGCTAACATCAAAGATTGAAACAACACTAATTTCATATACTTTAATCATACTTTGACTTAGGAATGGGGTCCATTTCCATCAAGGTATTAGAAACCCAAAAGATTTGGAGAAAGTAAAAAGCCAGAAGATATAGGACACCTACTGGCCAACAAATTCATCTTCAAATTTACCCCTTTGTCCCACACAACTCTACGGCTAAAAACACTGCATCAGTTGGCCCAGACAATATCTCAGGATGCCTTCCAAATAGCTTGAAACATCACCTACCAGGCCCTCTGAAATTGCTATTTAACTGTAGCCACCAGAAAGGCTTCATGCCTCATGAATGGAGAACAGCAACAGTCATCCCTCTGCGCAAACATGGGCCATCTACAGACCCGGGAAACTACAGACCCATATGTCTTACTAGTCTTAATACAAAGCCATGGAAAGAATTACCATGGAAATGATCAATAATGAAATTGTAAACCTCCAGACACTGGACCCAACTCAGTTTGGTTTCATCAAGGGTAGGTCATGTCTACTCAGCCTGGTGGACTTCTTTGAGAAGGTCACCAAAGCAATGGATGAGGGCAAAATGGTTCACACTGCCTACCGTGATCTGGCCAAGGCATTTGACACAATACCCCACTTAGACATTAATGACAAACTCAAGAGGTTAGGTACAAACCTGTATGTTACTCAGGACCCAGGAGGTTAGAAATGGGGAGTCCACCTCTACAAAGAGCCCAGTCACAAGTGGAATCCCTCAGGGATTGGTCCTTGGACTGCTACTTTTTGGAATTTACTTCTCTGAAGTCTAGGCCAATGTCAGTGGTCTCTGGTTGACTAAATTTGGAGATGATCACAAATTAGGAGCTGTCATTGAATCCCAGACTGACATAAATGTTCTCCAGGAAGTGCTGGTGCAGACAAACAACTGGTGTCAGAGCCATGGACTAAAACTAAATGCCAATAAATGCATAAGAGTATCCTTCAGGAGGTTATCCACCACTGGTAACTATCATATTGATAACACACATCTTAAAGCTGACCCAGTAGTCAGGAACTTAGGGACACACATAGACAGTAATCTAGCCTTTGACCATCATGTGTCTACAGCAGTGAGGAAATCATTCTATGTTGCACAACTTATAAACAAAGCTATGGCATCTAGGTCCAAGGAGGTCATTGTCCCATTGTATTTGGCATTCATCAGACCTATCCTTGAGTACAATGACCCCTGTGGTATGTACCTAACCAGGCATAGCCAACTATTGGAACATCCATAAATGTTCCTCACTAAAAGAATACAGGGCATAAGTAATATGTCCTATGCAGACCCCATCAAGGCCATATCTTTGTATTCTGTTTCCTACAGGCTGATGAGGGGAGATCTATGCCAGGTATACAGGGCATTGTCAGACCCCACTCCGATTGACCTCCTGCATATCCACAAAACAAACAGCACCAGAATTACCCATTCTAAAGACTTAAACCTTGCCTGTGATATAAATAGGACCTGCTGGAGAGACAGGTATGTATCCCAGAAACTACCCCGTCTCTGGAACAGACTCCCCATCCATGTGAGGCAGAGTTCCTCCCAAACCCAATTCAAGTGTAACGTGGATAATTGGATGGGGAACAGGATATTCATCCCTGGTTTCATACCTCTCAAGTGTACCTCATTATGAGGAACGTACCTCACTTGGAGTCTTAAAAAGTTCATGTTCCTCCAAGTTCCTCAAATGTTCCACATTGAAAGACTCTCACACATTCAGTGTTAGGAATTTTTTTAAGTGAAATCCATTGTAAATAGATATGAATCATATTAATTCATTAAACGATCTTCTTTATAAGTAAAACCAGCATATTTTAACCATCCTATGACCTTCCTGGTTGAAGTTGTTAGTAAGCCATTAGTATGTGTTCCACGTTTTGTCCATTTGTTCCACATTATGAGGGCTAGTGTTCCTCATTTTAGAGATCCAAGGTTGAGAGCTATGCCTGGTTTGGCACCCACATCTCTAATGAACAGAGATAACCTGTAAATGGTTCATCTCCTAGGCCCTTGTCTGTACATGATTTATCCCCCAGGCCCCTGCTTACACTTATCAAGGGTGTCAGAACTTGTCAGAGATTTGGGATGCATGGCTAGGCTGATAAAAGGCCCCTATGGTTGTTAACCTAGCAAACCTATGAACCTATGTGCTCACAGCACCCACAGACTATAATTATTCTCTATCCACCCCAAACCCCTGAACTGACAGACAGCAGAAAAAGCCACTAGTCCAGGGTGCTCTTCAGAGTGAAGAAAGAAAAATCAAGGTAAATATTGAAATTAAGGTTAAGTAAATACTGGATATGTAGGAGGAAACTTAAAGAAGACTGAGCATTTGTCCAGTTTTACTAAGGTTTTTTTGCCCCTCACATAAAACTTTTAGTCTGAGCTCTAAGTTTGAACATTTTTTTGTATTGTTATGCTTGATAATATTCTACCATGTAGTGATATTCTTATTTTTTGTGCTTAACCTGAAAGACTAGAATATCAACCTTGGCATGTACAATTGCACAACCTGTTCATATATATGTGTGGACTTTCCAACGGACTGACGGACTATTGTAAACCAGCTGCCCTGATATAGGAAATGATGCAGCAGTCACATAAAACAATACGACGTCTGTCTGCCTGACTCCAGGCTTTGTGTCTTTCTGCCCGTAAACATTACTTTAGAGAAATACTTACTGTTCCAATGTCCATTTAATTTCTTTGCAAGTTAGCTGTGGGTGTGTTTCTGACTTTCTTGACTTTTGTCTGGTTAGCCTTATAATTAAATAATAGTGCTTTTTGTATTCTTTTCGTCAAGTCCTTTAGTCATTTCTTTACAAAAGGTACCCCTTTATAATTCGTTTGGCTTACACAAATAATGCCTCAATGAGTCTGAGGTAAGACTGAAGCTTAACAATTCTTGCAAGATAGTTCCAGGTTAAACACTGTTTTAGGGGGAAACTGATCAGCAGAATAGAACGGTCTGCAGCTTTGCTAGGCTGCCCTGGGTAAGTCAATTACAAAATTAAAAAAACACGCACACAGCATTTTAAACAAGCTTTTCTCCTCCCTTGCCCAGAGGAAAATGGTCCACACTATTATGCTATGCTCTGTATCTGGTTCCTTTATCACAGACATTCACTGTGCAGTGCTTTTATCCTAAAGCAGGAACTTAATAAGAATGCTGCAGACAGAACTAGATGCACATTCTTATCACATTTGAACTGACAGAAGCACAGAGAAAGCAGGATGTCAGGGTTGGGAACTTTTCCTAAATAAGGCTCTTGTTGACCTTGGTCTTAAAAAGCACCTTAATCCAAAGAATGCATTAAAATGAATCTGTTTTCTAGGGCTTCATATGCAAGTTGCAACATTCTCACACAGCCAGTCATTCCCATGTTTTACTAGGCAAACTAAATTCTAGGTAGAGAAAGTATTGTCTTAGACTTAGAAGTGATTATGCAGTGAAATGGCAATTCGGCATCCACAGGAAAAATCATAACTTTGTACACAGAGGAAAATCAGCCTACTCTTAGATGAAAATGCTTCATCATGTTGCAGTATTGCTTTTCTTTTTTCAGTTTTGTGTATCTGAATTTTAGTTTGCTACAAATTCAACAGAATTCATAACCGCCATTAGAGAAAAAAATGCACAAAACACAGAAAATTAAAGATTAGGTTGTTTCTATGACATAGAGACATAAAGCACTGACTACATTCCAGATGTCTCAGGTTTGATTACCAGTCTGGGTGTTGGACGAGTGAGATGGGGAAAGGTGGAAATGAGTGTCTGATACTAGGTTTTTCATCCTGGAGGAATGGGATTGGTCTGCATCCTGCTGTTGGAGCAACATTTATGGATCAATTTACAGGCCTATGCTCTGTGCAAAAGGGCTGGGCATAAGGGGCATAGGGCATAGGTCCACCATTGACAGCATCATTCTTTCAGATGGCATAGCACCTGTGTAGAAAGTGCACCCATGTAGGAACTTAGCACTGTGCCTGTTAACCAAAAACACATGTGATGGAAGCAGAAGAAAAGTCTATTAATTTTTCATAGGATGATGGCTTGCAATCGATGACATGTTTATCAGGCCTAATTTCTTGAATTTATAGCTCTCAATTGCTTTACTCAAGAATTAGAGACTAAGTGAAAATCAATGGTGGGACAAAGACACAAAATCATTGACAATTTTTAAATAAGACCTTATTTCATGCAAAAAGTTGCCAGAATGACAGGTTTTGCATTAACATGCATTTTCTGAGCAAGAAGTGGAATGAAACTCTAACTTGTGGAATTACTGACTAATTCTTAGTGATTTACCAGAAAAATCAAAATTTTATGAGGGACAGGGCAAAATCATGAGTGGAAAATCAAGGACTGTCTGAAAAATCAGTTTTAACCAAACTTATGCTCACCAGTGAAACCACAATGAGTGAATGAAATAATCATCATCATCATCGGCCCCTTTTCCCCATTTTTCTACATGGGGTCAGGATGTCGTGCTAACTGTCATCATCACTGGTGATTCAATGCCACACGTCTACCTTCTGCGACACTCATGCCTGACTGTTGCAGATCTTGTGTCACGCAATCCATCCATCTCTTTGCTGGATGTTGTCATTTCATCTTAACTTTTTCCTGTCTGCCCCAACGTTTTTTCAGCAGCTCATCTTCTTCTTTTCTGTGCATGCACCTGAACCACCGTAATCTGTTCTCTTGGACATTTTCTGCAATCGAAGCTGCTCTGACCTCTGCTCTTATGTCCTCATTTCTTCGTCTGTCCCACAGTGTGCATCCTACCACTTGTCTCAGGCACTTCATCTCCATCACCTCTAGCTTCCTCATCTGCTCTGCCTTCACTGCCCAGGTCTCTGTACTGTACAGTAGTACTGGCCGCACCACTATTTTGCACACCTTACTTTTGAACTTCTTTGGTATTCTACTCTCACACTACACCTGGCACCCTATACCACTTGCCTGCAACCCTTTTGATTCTAGCTTTGACCTCCTCATTCAGCATTCCCTCCTCTTCAACTGCCTCCCTAGATACTTGAAGCTATTAACCTGTTCCACTATCTTCCTTTCTATCTCAATTCTCAGCTTCTTCTGGTTTCCCTAATTTGCTGCCATTAACACTGTCTTATCTGTGCTTAGTTTCATCCCATGTGCCTTCAGTTTTGCATTCCATTCCCCTACCCTTTGATGAAGTTCTTGCTCAGTCTGTCTATAATCTGTTCACTTTGACATTTTCTGCAATCAAAGCTACTCTGACTACTGCTCTTATGTCCTCATTTCTTCGTCTGTCCCACAGTGTGCATCCTACCACTTGTCTCAGGCACTTCATACAGCAACTTTGTTAATCTGTTCCCTCCAACCTGTTTGCTAATGTAGCCCATCACCAGTATGAACAACAGTGGGCTCAGAGCCGAATGCTGGTATACATCCACTCCCACTGGGAGCCCCTATGGGAGACTGAACACTGTTTGTACCTGAGTTATTGTACACAACCTGCACCAATTCTACCAGTGTTTCTGGAAATCTGAACCACCACAGTACAGCTTTCTTGGGACCTTGTAATATGCTTTCTCCAAGTCTAGGAAGGCCTATTTGGACTCTTCCTCACCTCTAGCATCTTCTTAACTATCTGTCTCACTGCAAACATCAAGTCAGTTGTGCTGCATTCTGATTTGAATCTCAACTGCTCATCTCCCATCTTACTTTTTACTACTCTGTATCTGTTTATCAATCACCCTCTCCAGAACTTGCATGCAATGTGACAGGAAATTGATACTTCTGTACTGCCCACAGTTGTGAATGTCCCCATTGTTTTTGTAAATTGGCATGAGTATGGTAATTATCCATTCGACTGGGATACGCCTTTCTCTCCACACTGTTATGAGTACCCCCATGAGCCATTTCTCCCCTATCTCACTCAGTATCTTTATCATATCTACTGTGACCTCATCTGAGCCTGCTGCTTTCCCTGACTTCATTTTCCTTAGTGCTATTCTTACTTCTTCTAGGGTGGGCTCCTCTTCTTCTCTCATTGTAGGCAGTTTCTGGGGCAGTACAGCTTCTGTGGGGTTTTCTTCATTCAGAAGCTGCTAGAAGCACTCCTTCCATCTGCCTTTGATGTCCTTTGGACTGGTGAACAAGTTGTTGCTGGCATCCCTTATGAAGACTATCTTCTTTATCTTTCTGTCTTTGCCTTGAAACCTGATATAGTTTCTATATGCCACCTACTGAGCACTTTCCAGAAGGTGACAGAATCCTCTGATGCCTTGTTCTTTGCTAATGCAACTCCTTTCTTAGCTTCTTTGTCAGGCAACCAGTATTCCTTCCTTGCCTAGTCCACCTTTTCTCTCTCCCACTTTTTCCTGCACTCCTTCTTTCTTTTGATGACTTCCTGGACTTCTACATTCCACCACCAGCTTTTCTTATGTACCTTTTTCCATACCTGGCTCAGCCACATATCTGTTCTTTAGCCCTCATAAAGGCTGTTTTGAAGCTCTGCATTCCTCTTCAGCTCCACCTATTTCTCCCACTTCTTGGGGTGCTAGAGCCCCAAGTAATTCCTTGAACTGTTGTACTTTCTCTCGAGTAAAGTTCTGGGCCTGGTCTCTGGTGTCCTTAAAAACTTCTCTCACCATTGCTTGCAGCTGATTGTGGCAACCAGTGGTTGATACTGTGGGCTGACTGTTTTACTGGGGATGACTTTGCAATCACTGCTGTATACCAGTGCCCTTTTCTTACTTGCAGGAAGTCCATCTGAGTTGCATGTTGACCACTCCTATATGTGATCTTGAGACTGCCTCTCATTCTGAACCATGTGTTGACTACTATCAAGCCATGGCCTCTCTTCTTTTATTCCTGTTGCACCACCCATGTGGACCCAGGCAGTCCTCTTATCCTGTTCTGTCTGTCCTGCTATGTGCATTCAGTTCACCCATTATCAACACTAATCCATGTTGTCCTGCTTTATCTAGTAGGTCCTGCAACTGATGTATGAATGCAGTCTTCCTCACTATCATAATATTGCTGTGGGGCTGGGATTATGAATACTGCCCTGTCATTACACTGGAGTCTGATTGGCATGAGTCTGTCACTAATTCTGATGGTATCCCTCACTGTCTTCTGAAGCCTGTCTCTCACCTCAATTCCCACACCATTTCTAGCATGGCCTTTTCCTGAGTAGTAGATTAGTTTATGTTTGGGAGGTTGATTGTTTTTACATCTAGCTTTCACTTAACAGATCTATCCTAGGTAACCCAGGCTGGCAACTGGACACCAGCCAGTAGATTATTGACCCAGGGCTGCAGGGCTTATGGCAGGCACACACTGGCCAATAGGGGCACATACACCCCTCTCACCATTAGCAGGGAGTCCTTGGTGTAAGTCAGAGTAGGCTGGGTCCTCAACCCCCTCATCACCAGCAAATACCCACATCCATTTATTTTTACACTGTCAAGTGGCTATTCCTGCCATGACACACAGTCTGTGATCTATGTTCTCCTATCTTGAGGATACTGTGCACCACTTTGGATGCCTAAAGTGGTTGGTCTATACAACTCTTCCCCCTATAGGGCAGCATGTAGAGTTTGTACTGCTTCCCACAGCTCCAATCATTGGTGATTTTGAGATTGAAGCACATAGCGTGTTTTTCAGAGGTGGGAAGAACAACACAGAGACACAGAGAGAACATGCAAACTCCAAACTGGCTTTGGCCAGAGGTCAAGATTGAACCTTATATCTTCTACATGGGAGGGGAAGACCTTAACCATTATGCCAACTGGATAAATGAAATATTCATGTAGTAAACAGAAGAGAAGGCTACCTCAGAAATTGAAAGATTTGTATTTTTCCAGCCATGAAATCAGAATGGTCATGAATAATAAAAATTGCATTGAAGATGTATATGGGAAGAAGAAATTCACGTGTTTGATCCAAGAATACTAACAAAAGTCACAGAAGAATAAAGCTGCAGTCCATTTCCATTTATATGGCACGTTGGATCCTGAAAGGCAAAACAGTTAATCTAGAAAATAGCTGTGTCCAGTAACCGATTATCAGATGATTTTGAAATACAGTTTGACAAGACAAGCTGAAGTAGCACACATCATTACAGTCCTGTTAAGGATGAGTTGAAAACCTCAAGATGAAAGTCATCCTTCAGAGTAGAGACAACTCAACTATAAAGGATGCTCTAACAAGACTTGCAACTTCTGAATACCTTCCAAAGGAGCAAATGCTTATACCACTTAAAAAATCACATTGCATAGTAAGCAATAGAAAATGCTGAATAAAAAGGCAATGTCATAGTTTTATTCTTGGTAATACACAGTGCTTTTCAGTGCTTAACAAAAGTAATTGCTGTTTCCAATGAAATCTGATAAAAAAAGTATTTATTTATTTAATTAACATTTGTTGACTGGGAAAGTTCGACTAGGATAGAGCCTATTTTCAGTGGAGGCCCAGGGAGAAATACACCAGATGCATGTCTTTATAATGTGGGAGGAAACTGGAACACCCAGAGGAAACCCACACAAATGCAGGGGAGAACGTACAGAGTCCACATAGAAGACACCCCATATGAAATCAAACTGGAGAATCTCTTCCTGTGAGGTGGCAATGTTAACCACTGCACCACCTGTAAAACAATGGTGACATTCAACAAGTACTAATAGCAATTGCCTTGTTTCTGTTCCCTGAAAATGTAGGTGTGTATATGTTCTTTTTCCTTACTTGGACAAGTGTTATCTATTGGTGTCCTGCTCTTTTAATTAGTTAATTAGAAATACACAGAAGATTACGACGGAACTGTTTATGAGCTGTTTCCTGGGGTGCTGGGTTTGATTCCCTTGGTCTCCATTTGCCTGACTGTGTCAGTCTTGAGCAAGTCACTTAACTAAACAGTGCTTCTGACTTCTGTCTGTCATATATCCATATAGATTAGTGTTCTACCCTTCTTAATAAAGACCAACAAACAAGCTCACTGATTGTCATGGGAAAGAGGAGGAAAAGGACTGGAAGGCAGATAAGTCACTTAATTACATTTTGTACAGTGTATTTAAGTCACTTTACATTTTGTACAGTGTATTTAAGTCACTTAATTACATTTTGTACAGTGTATTTAAGTCACTTAAATACATTTTGCACAGTGTATTTAAGTCACTTAAATACATTTTGTACAGTGTATTTAAGTCACTTAAATACATTTTGTACAGTGTATTTAAGTCACTTTACATTTTGTACAGTGTATTTAAGTCACTTAATTACATTTTGTACAGTGTATTTAAGTCACTTAAATACATTTTGCACAGTGTATTTAAGTCACTTAAATACATGTTGTACAGTGTATTTAAGTCACTTAAATACATTTTGTACAGTATATTTAAGTCACTTAAATGTATTTAAGTCACTTGAATACAGTTTGTACAGTGTATTTAAGTCACTTAAATACATTTTGTACGGTGTATTTAAGTCACTTAATTACATTTTGTACAGTATATTTAAGTCACTTAAATACATTTTGCACAGTGTATTTAAGTCACTTGAATACAGTTTGTACAGTGTATTTAAGTCACTTAATTACATTTTGTACAGTGTATTTAAGTCACTTAAATACATTTTGTGCAGTGTATTTAAGTCACTTAAATACATTTTGTACAGTGTATACAGTTCCGATTAGAGACATGAGCCTGAATCGGCTCTGCTCAGACCTACTGTGCAGTTTATGAGTCACATACAGTAATGTAATGTACTCCGACAATGCTGCAGACCACTTCAAATGTACCTTAAGGAGTGACTGTCACAATATAAAGATCGGGGTCTTTGAGCAGTAGTTAAAAGCGTGTGTGATGGAGATGCAACATTGTTTGTCAATGCATGTTTTTGTTATTGTCTATGATAGGGATGCCACATGAGATGACAACCTAGCAACATACTGAAATACATTCCCTGATTGTCTTGCAGGTAGTACTACATGCAGTAGGGCTCACCAATACGTTCTCCACAGCAGAGTACCTGTAGGTTATGGTCCATCTGCCAAATGGACACTGCAAAGCAGGTCAGGTGCACAGCTGTCTTAGCACACCTTATCAGGAAACATAGCATGGCAATTTGAAATACATGTGTTTCCGGGATGCTTGTTGGTTGCTTAAAACCACTAAACAGCAGAATAAACTTGCACTTTGATAAGGTTTTTAGCAAATTAATAATAAATTAATAATTAATGAATCATCCCTGGGTTAGTGAAATAAGAAATGTACTGTGATACAGAATCAGTGTATTGTGCAGACGTTTTTCAGGCATTAGAATGGGGTCACCATGATGCACTGTAACCAAAGACTACAGGAATTTAAAAAGAAATAAACATTGTGGAAGTTGCAAGCAGTATAGAAGCTATGCAGAATGAGTTATGGAATCTGAGTGGACTGCTGGAAGTATGCATGAAACAAGTGGGAGTAATTACACTGGATAAAGCAGCATATTTGCTCTAGAGCTGAATTACTTGGTATTCATGTTTTAAATGCATAATAAGCAGATTGCAATCAAATACATGATCATAATTTTGTATATGTATATCAGTTGACATATTAAGAAAAGTGTTACTATATAGCATAATATTCCATTTGCATACAAAAGTAATAAAATGTTGCTGGTATTCAAGTTCAAATAGACAGAATTGAAGATTAAATCGCCACCTGTAGAATAAATTTGTTGGATAAAAGCAGGATGTTGGAACAGAGATGTAAGATACGTGAGGACAGTTTGTACGCTATTTTAATTAAGTATTATGGGCATGTGTGAGATACAGAGGTTTATCAGAAGAGTGGTATATTGATAGAAAGTATATTGCTCTTTGTCTTTTATATTATTTAGGGTATATGACTGGAATTGCTCTGTTTTGCTGGGCACATTATAGTGCATTGAGGTGATTATATATATATATATATATATATATATATATATATATATATATATATATATATATATATATAGTAATACATTGTAAGTGACCACTGTATCTGATGGTATATATTTATATAAGAGAGAGTATGAATATTTTTATGTATTTATTTATTACATTTGTTGACCAGGTATGTCCGACTGGGCCAAAGGCCTGTTTTCAGCAGAGACCTGGGGAGAAAAGCTCCACAGTAATACAAACAAAAACAGAAACATAGTGACAGTAAACATTAGTACAATAGAATTATTTACACCATCAAGAGACTGTAC
Source organism: Protopterus annectens (assembly GCF_019279795.1). Classification (NCBI taxonomy): domain Eukaryota; kingdom Metazoa; phylum Chordata; order Ceratodontiformes; family Protopteridae; genus Protopterus; species Protopterus annectens. The sequence continues at coordinate 394,263,551 of NC_056740.1, read as the reverse complement.
AATGCAATGTCCTGTACATATTGAAGACTCAGGGAGAAAACTCCACAGTAGTATAACACAATCAGTAGTACAACACAGTCAAGAAGCAAAACATATAATACAATCAATAGAACTGTACAATTACTGTTGCAGTAATAGCCAAGTGGCAGTAGATATAATGCAATCTGTAGAACTGTACAATTACAGTACAGATGAGCAAAACACTAGATAGTATTTAGGATAAAGTTAGAAGGTAAGGTGAGAGAGGTAGAACAGGAGTGCGGAAATAGATTAACCTGGGGAGTGGCAGGAGCACAGACAGTGTTTTATAAGCTGTTCCTTTAAGAGTGATTTGAATTGGTCATGTACTTTATTTTTTGTTATTGTGTCTGGAAGGGTGTTCCAGAGTTTGTCTATTTTGTGTGAATAGAAGAAGTCACCATGTTGGTTGTGGGAGTTGGATACCTTTAGTAGGAGTTTGTTGGAAAATCTGATGGATTTGCTATTAATATTAGGTTGAACTAAAGAGGAGATGGCAGGGCAGATGGTGGGATGGTAAAATATATTATGAGCTAAGGATAGCTGATTGAGAGATAGAAGGTTGGGGAGCTCTAGCCAGTTTAATATAGAAAGAGCTGAGCAGTGGTGGGATGTGTGTGGGAGATTAGTGGCAAATTTAGCAATCTTGTGATAGCATGATTCTAAATTGTTGAGGTCAGATTTTCAAAGGTTAGTAAATATGAAAGAGCTGTAGAGGAGGGTAGATAGAAGATATGTGCAAGAAGTGGCTAGCCCGGCGTTAGGAGTTAGGAATGGTTTGGCCCTGTATAGGGTACCTAGTTTGATGTGGACCTTTTTGATGGTTTGGGCAATATGTATATCAAATCTGAGATTGTCATCTATGGTAACACCTAAAAGTTTAGTGTGGTTAGTGGGGGTGATATTGGTACTGTTTGCAGAGATGATTGATAAAAAGGGTGGAGAAATCTTGTTTTTTTTGTTACTGAAAACTAAGATTTTGGTTTTGTTGGGATTTAAAATGAGTTGGTGTTGGGAGAGGTAGGATTCAATGTCCTGGCAAGAAGATTGCATTTTAATTGGAGTTCTTGGGGCGAGGGGGCTGAACAGATAAGGGTAGCATTATCTGCATACTGTACTATGGAGGTATGTTGGGTTGCTATACTGAGGTTGTTTGTGAATATGATGAAGAGAAGTGGACCAACAAAAGACCCTTGAGGTACACCCATATAAATGGAGATTAGGGGGAAAGAGAGTTTTCCCACTTTGTAGCCTGTTGACGGTTGGAAAGATAGCTGTGGAGCCAAGTTAGTGAAGGTAAACTAAGGCCGTAGGAAGATAGTTTATTTAGTAGAAGCTGGTGGGATATGGTGTCGAAGGCTTTAGACATGACAAGGAATATGAAAGAGACATGCAGGCCTTCAGTCATGAGGTGGTGGATGGTGTTAGTGAAGGTTAAGAGGGCAGCGCTGGTACTGTGCTTAGGTCTGAAGCCGTGCTGAGAATTGGAAAGGAGGTTATTGTTAAGGAAGTAGTTTATGAGCTGGTTGTGGATCCATTTTTCTAACATTTTTGCGAGGGGGGAACGTATGGCTATGTGACGATAGTTGGCTAGTTCTTTGGAGGGGCCACCTTTGTGGAGAGGTATAATATGAGATTTTTTCCATATGAGTGGGACATATTGTTCTTTAATAGAGTGAATGATCAGGATTGAAATGGGGTATTCAACTGAAGGGGCTGCAAGTTTCAGAAATGCATTAAGGAGTTTGTCTGCAGCTGTGCAGCATGGTTTAAGTTTGGACAAGAGGGTTTTCATGTACTTAGTTTGTATGTGTGAGAAGGAGAAAGGAGAAGGGGCTGTGATTGTCTATGGCTGGGGTGGGGACAGTGAGTGGTTGGGTTGGTTGGTTGTCTAGAAGGGAGGTGACGGTGTTGATGAAGTGGGTGTTGAATTGAGTTGAGACGGGACAGGGTAATTTGAGGTAACAGGAGGGGGGTAGAGGTACATCCTGAGTTTAGGAGTTGGTTGATGGAAAGCCAGAATTTTTCAGGGTTGTTTTGCTTGTTTTGGTGACTGGATAGGAAGTATACTTGTTTGTCTCTTTTTATTTGTTTTTTAGCTAAGTTTCTTAGTTGTTGGTAGTTAAGGAGGTCAGATTTGTCTTTGGATGTATGATAAGCTGACCAGGCTTTGTCTCTATGTCTCATTAGTAGTTTGGTTTCTTTGGTTAGCCATGGGAGGGGCTAAGACAAACTTTTCTGGTATGGGGCTAGATTATTAAGAATTGTGAGGAAGGTTTCATTAAAGTACTGAACAGCCTCATCAAATTTTAGGTGCTTAAGTGAGGACCAGTTACATTGTTGTAGTAGAAGGTTGAAAGTAGTGGGGGAGAAATTTTTCTTGGAAGTGATGTATTTGTAGAGGCTGTTGCTTTGGGTATACACACGTTTCCTATAAAGAAAGGTTGGATAGTGGTCACTAAGGGAGTCAGGTAGGCATCCAGCTAAGAAGCCTAGGTTTGGTTTATTAGTTAAGATCCAGTCTAATGTTGACTGCTTATTAGAATGTTTGTCTACATGGGTTGGGCAGTTCATTGTTTGGGTGAAGTTGATGAATTTAATAAAGTTGGATGGGTTATTAGTAGTGCAGGAGTACCAATCCAAGTTGAGGTCACCAAGAACAATAGTTTCTTGGGTGAATTTAGTAACTGCCCAATATAGTAGGTATTCTATAGTGGGAAGGTTATTGCTGGGAGGGAGGTAGGTGGCCATTATTATTATAGCTTTTTGGGGTTGATTTCAAAGTGGGTAATTAATATTTCAGAATTGGGTAGATTGCGAGGATTACAACTTAGTTGGGCTACCTTGAGGGCATTTTCAAACACAACTGCAATGCCACGTCCATGTTTGTTGATTCTGTCTGCTGTTATGATGTTATAGCCTATTGTTAGGATTTCACTGTCCTTAATGTGGGGCTTCAACCAGGTTTCTGTTAACACAGCTATCTCTGGTGAGTAGGTGGATAGGGTAGTGTAGAACTCAGTGGTCTTGTTTATGATGCTACGGAGGTTGAAGTTTAACAGGAGTAGATCTGAGTTAGAGGCTTTTGGGAAGGGGGTAGGGATGTGTGTGAGAAATAGATTGAGTACAGGTGGTAGAAGTGAGGCTTGTGGAAGATAATATGTGTTGTGTAAAGCTGTTGTTGGGGCCTGGGTTGGGATGGATGCCTGCTTGAAGTTTTATTTTGGTAATGGAGTGAAGGAGAAGAAGTTTAAAGTTGTTTATTAGTTTGAGGTATTTGGATGTTGAGGATGTAGAATTTTGGTTGTGTAAGAGTTTGAGAGGTGAGATGAGAGTGTTTGAGTGACTGAAAAGTTGAGGCCTTATGTTACTATAAGTGTGGAATTGAGAGTGGAGTGTAGGTGATTGGACGTGTTTGTCATGGAGTGAGTGGGGGGAGGTGAAGTTGTAGTTGAGGTATAGAAAGTAGATGAGCAGAGTATTAGTGAGAATAGTGTAGAGGTAATGCATGGTAGTTGGGAGGGGTTGAGGATGGGAGGGTAATTGGAGAATGAGAGGGGAGGAGTTGGTAGATAGATAATGCAGGGGGTTTTGGGAAGGTGGTGAGGATTGGTTGGGGTGTAGTAAGGCTAGGTATAAATGAAATGAAAGTGGGGGTGGGTGGGAATGGGGGTAGGGCAGAGGAGCAGAGTGAGCCTGAGTGCAACAAAGACAAATGGAGCGGGTTGACCCAGAGACAGGACTCAGGGCCCTTCAGAGACAATCAGCCAGGTAAGGGTGATAGTAAAAGTTTTGCAAGTACAGAAGCAAAGGGGGAGTTAGGTAGAGCTGGGGAGTGTGTCATTACAGAGACCGATGGGCAATTAACTTTGCAGAAATATAGTTACTTTTGGTAGGAGGAAGGGAGCGAGGGCAAGAAATGTAATGAGAGGTGGGAGAAGAGCTGATATGGTTAGTATGAGAAACAGGGAGAAAAATAAAACTGAGACAAGGTACTAGCAGGTGGGGATGGGGATGGGGGTGGGGATGTAGGTTCTAGTAACAGGAGAATGGAGGAAACCAGAAGATAGAACAAACATGTTTGCTCTATCTTCTGGTTTCCTCCATTCTCCTGTTGCTGAAACTTACATCCCCACCAGAAGATAGAGCAAACACGGTTTGCTCTATCTTCTGGTTTCCTCCAGAAGATAGAGCAAACCTTGTTTTAGAGAAAGCTCTGGGATAGTTAGAGTTTGAGCAAGGAGCAGAGATGGACAGCTGGTGCAGATAAGGCCAGTAAATATGTAATGCATGGGCATGGGGCTGGCAACTCAACACTGTAAAAATCCACTACCAATCATAAGCGGACCAGTGCTCCGCTGTGGTGAAGCCTAATAAGGAAAAGCCAAAAGACATTACTATGGTGAAAATATACATCTACTGTACTGATTCTTCTGTATTTTCTGGGATAATAGGGATATTGGATGTACTTGACAAATATAACTGGTTAAAGAAATTAATGTTTCCTCATCCCTAGCGTTTATTCTGATAGCTGGTCAAAGTGAAGACATGGACAAAGAAGGGGTAAGATATAGATTTATAATGAATGTAAAACAGATAAAGTTTTAATTCAAATGCAGAAGCAAGACATTTGATTAAGCTGAGAGAGGCAGATTGATGTGTAATGTGAAAAGAATATAACAGGCATGTCAATTGTGTTTTAGCAACTAGAAAGATAACAGTGCTATATATATTCAAGACACACATATGATTACAGAAAGACATTAAGGTTTCCTCATCCCACATTCATCATTGTGATGGGAGTCAAGGTGACATTTTGGTCGAAGCATTGGTTATAACACAGACTGCTAAACAAGGTTAAAATAAATGTTTGAGTGCACAATAAATTATGGTGTGAATGACGAATACATGGTGTATCAAGGTATATCAAGTACAATGTTACCTTTTGGGCTGAGCTCTGCAAGGATACAAGAAGAAGAAATATAATAGGCTAGATAATGGTTTATATAACACAAAACTTAATAATGAGATAATCAGGTAGAGAAAAGTTATATATTAAGGCCAGGCATGACCGTGGGAAGTATTGCTCAAGTTTAAGCACAATATTTTCTGAGTTAAATATAAAAGGCATATATATCTTTTGCTAATGGAGGGTTTTGGGGAGAGAGTTTCAAAAGCATCACTGTATAAGTAAAGGATGCAGAATAGCACAGTGAAAAAGGAGATTATAGAATTTAATATGCATATGAAAATGGTGCAAACTGGCTTTAAATATGTGAGGCATATAAATGTAACTATATATTTTGCAGTTGGGGTGGTTGTAAAAGTATTTGGTTAACTTATACATCCAGCTTTCACCATGGATGAGAACAGTATTGAAATGTGAATAAAGAAGTGATATATATTCATATAGGGTTTGTCTCCATAATGGACATAGTTAAAATGGTCAGCAGTATGCCCTGGAAAGTAGAGAATAATATAATTGTACTAAATCAATAGCACAGTAGAGCTAAGAAGAATGTTCTTATTAGCAATACACCTGGAATGTGTGTAAATTAAAGCAGAGTGATGGATATAGTGACATTTAAATACTGTAAATATGTTCACTTTAAAAACAGCAAAAAAGATCTAGCTAACAAGGGAATTCATATGTGTCCAAGAATGGCTGAACAGTGGACATAGCAGATGTCTATAATCCACATAGCTCTAGACACCTAGAATGTACATAGTATGAGGCTAATTGAGAGAACTATGTCAGCTATAGATAGGTGTTATTGCAGACGAGGATGGCAGTGTGCCATGAGATTTCTGTGCACGTCTGCCATGAACAGGTGCAATTCAGAAATACTTTGGCCTCATTTGTTATGACTGCAGAGCTGGTTACATTCACTTATTGTACTAAGTAAGGGATCTGATGTCACCGCAATTCCCATTGGCAGGAGCCAAGTAACATCACTGTGTGAGACAACAAAAAATACAATTGCTTTACTATGTTGCTGTGCTGTGCATTTCTTCTGACAGAGACTCTACTATACCTAGTCAGCTTTCAAGGATCACCAGGGATGTCACTTCTGTTTTTGCACTTCCCTAACCATCAGCTTTCCTATAAGGAGTACTCCCTGACTGGCACACTTATGAATCATAGAATGAGGGTTCTCAGACTTCATCTGCATAACTCTGCCATACTTGGACACTTCCAGGTGTGTGAAGTGTATGCAGACATTCACCAAATACAGGAAAAAATTGTGAGTTATACAATGGGGGCTCATTATTATTAAATATTGTGCATTCTAATTGGATATCAGCAAACTAACACTTCAAACCATCTTCAACCCAATTGTTACTTTCCCCTTTACCTCTCCTAACTCCTCTGATTCCTCCCCAGCCTTCACACTAAAAACAGTATCCACCAACTACATTTGATCCTTGCTACTAAAGCTTAAAACTTGCTCCCCCTCTGTTGACAATCTAACACCTCTCCTTCTCCAGAAAGCTGCCAACTCTCTTGCCCTCCCCATCTCAATTTTCATTAACTGGTCCATTACTGAATCCAAAGTTCCTACTATCTGGAAAAATTTCTACACCTTACCAATTCACAAGAGAGGTAACTCCTCTGAACTTGCTAACTTCAGGCCCATTGTAATCCTATCCCCACTCTCTAAAATTTTCCTAAAATGTGTACACAAGCAAATCCTTTACTTCCTCTTACACCATATCCCAAGCTGAGATCTTGAAAAGGCATTCAACACTGCTCTTACCCTTTTCTTGTGCACAAACTCTCAGAATGTAACATCTCTACTTCTACTATCTCAAACTCTCAGAACGTAACATCTCTACTTCTACTATCTCAAACTTTCAGAACGTAACATCTCTACTTCTACTATCTCAAACTCTCAGAACGTAACATCTCTACTTCTATTATCTCAAACTCTCAGAACATAACATCTCTACTTCTACTATCTCAAACTCTCAGAATGTAACATCTCTACTTCTACTATCTCAAACTCTCAGAACGTAACATCTCTACTTCTACTATCTCAGAACGTAACATCTCTACTTCTACTATCTCCTGATTCACTAGTTATCTTAATGACTGACTCCAATCTGTTAAATGGCAACTGCAACTGCAACTTCTCCTGCTCTGCTTATCAAGATGGGTACACCCCAAGGATCCATCCTTGGTCCATTACTGTTTAACATCTTTACCAATCTATTGTATACCTCATGCCCCCTATCATCACTGGTAAAATATACAGATGACCCCTTCTTATCCATAGAAAATTGGCTGACTAAAAACCAGCTTATTCTAAATCCAGAAAATACTAAAAGTTCCTTCTTTTCATTGCCAAAACTATGAACCATCTAAAATCTTCCTTCTCTATATCATCCCTCAATAACACCCCAATCTCTTTCGAATCACACAGCAAATTGTTAGGGGTCATCATTGATGACCAACTCAAATTTGATTTGCACATTCTCAATAACATTAAGAAAACCCACCAACAACTTGGACTCCTATAAGGGAACAAACACTTTCTATCAAATAAAGCTAGAGTCTCACTATCCCATGCCTACCTCCTTCCAACCCTATTTCATAGCTCACAAATCCTCACTAACCTACAAACCACTCTTCAAGCAAAACTTGAATCAGCAGCAATAAAGTAGCAAGATTGCAGCCAACCATTCCTACCAATCACATCACTGCCTTGCTCTAAAAAGTTAAACTGGCTAGAATATTCCCACCAGATGCTTCTATCTCAACTTCAAATGATCCACTCTATATTGTATCTGCCCTCTTTCTGCCCCAACATTGCCTCAGTAGTCTCCCTCTACTCCCCGCCAAGGTCCCTGCGAATCTCCGAACAAAACCTGCTCCAAGTCTACAAGCTTAAAACAAAAATAGGGCAAAACCTGTACAGTTACATCCTAGCCCAGTCCTGGAATAAACTTCCCTTCACCCACATCAATTCAAAACTGCTGCTTAAAATTATCTTCACAGGATATGGATCTGTGGCAGTACTGGAGGCATTGTACAGATCTGTGGTGAGGATAGTAGTCGCAGTACTGCAGGCATTGTACTGATCTGTGGTGGGTACAGCAGTCAGAGTATTGCAGGCATTGTACAGGAGTGTTGTGAGTATGGCAGTAGCAGTACTGCAGACATTGTATGAGACTGTGGTGAGTATTGCAGTAGCAATACAGCAGGCATTGTGCAGGTGTGGTAAGTAAAGTAGAGTCACTACTACATATATTGTACATAACTATGGAGGGTGCAGCAGTAGCAGAAATGCAGGCATTGTACAGGACTGTGGTGGGTACAGCAGGAGCAGTAATGCAGGCATTGTACAGGACTGTGGTACATACAGCTGTAGCATAACTGCAGGCATTGTACAGGACTGTGGTGTGTAGAGCATGAGCAGTATTGCAGGCATTGTACTGGACTGTGGTGATTATAGTCATTTCAGTACTGCAGACATTGTACAGGATTGTGGTGAATAGAGCAGTGTCAGTACTGCAGGCACTGTGCAGACCTGTGATGGGTACAGCAGTAGCAGTACTGTAGGCATTGTACAAGACTTTTGTGAGTATAGCAGTGGTACTACTGCAGGCATTGTAGAGGTCTGTGATGAGTATAGCAATTTCAGTACTACAGGCATTGTAAAGAACTGTGGTGGGTACAGCATTACCAGTACTGCAAGCATTGTACAGGTCTGTGGTGAGAATAGCAGTAGAAGAACTGCAGGCATTGGACAGGTCTGTAGTGAGTATAGCAGCAGCAGTACTACAGGCATTGTACAGGAGTGTGGTGAGTATAGCAGTAGCTGTACTGCAGGCATTGTACAAGACTATGGGGGTACAGCTGCAGCATTACTGCAGGCATTGTATGGGACTGTTTTGGGTACAGCACTGGCAGTACTGCTGGCATTGTACAGGACTGTGATGGATACAGGAGTACAAGTACTGCAGGCATTGCACAGGACTGTGGTGAGTATGGAAGTGGCAGTACCACAGCCATTGTACAGGCCTGTGGTAAGTACAGCAATATCAGGACTGCAGGCATTGTACAGGACTGTGGTAAGTTCAGCAGCATCAGTAATGCAGCCAACAGCTACTAGACATATATCAACCAAACAAATCTATTGGGAAAATACTCTATAAACATACTGTCACCAATGACTGGAACAACCCCCCCCCCTTAGCCTACAGTCCATTACCCACTACATCCAGTTTAAAAATGAACTAAAAACTTTTCTACTTAACTCCAAGACTTGCTCCTGTCATGAACCCGCCTAGTCTCCCTCTCTTGTCTCACACTTTTCTACACACCATTCTCTAAAAAAATTTTGATGATAGAACTTTATGTATGTATTCTATGTATTAACAGCTTTGTAATTGTTCTTTTCTGTACTCAACTTTAAAGTAACTTTTTAAAATGAAAGGAATTGATGAGAGCTGGCCAATCCAATAAAACTTTTTTATTATTGTAAGCGCTTTCAGCAAGGTGCTTACCTCGCCTACTTCAGACAAACGTGTAAAATCAATTAAGCCATTTTATATACATAGACTAATTGTTTAAGTTATTGTTTAAATTGTATAAGTTAAGTTATTTGCTGAAAGCGCTTACAATAATAAAAAGGTTTTATTGGATTGGCCAGCTCTCATCGATTCCTTTCGTTTTAAAAAGTTACTTTTTGGTTCTGGTATTTTGGTGTACGTTTCTGTACTCAACTTTGTTATTATTAACAGCTTTGTAAATCCTTCAACTATGTTAGTACTATACTTCTGCATGAAATCAATGTACTATTATGTAATTTTCTGGAGCTTTTCTCCTCAGGTCTCCACTGAAAATGGGCCAAAAGCCCTGTTGAACTAACCCGGTTAACAAATGACAATAAATAAATATATAAATAAATAAATAATTGTACAGGACTGTGGCAAGTACAGTAGTATTAGTACTGCAGGCATTGTACAGGACTGTGGCAAGTATAGCAGTAGCAGTACTTTATGAATTGTACAGGTCTGTGGTGAATATTGTAGTAGCTGTACTGCAAGGATTGTGTGGGACTGTGGTGAGTATAGCAGTAGCAGTACTGCAGGCATTGTACAGGTCTGTGGTGAGTACTGCAGTAGCAGTGCTGCTGACATTGTACAGGACTGTGGTGGGTACAGTAATAGTGGCACTGCACCCATTGTGCAGAACTGTGGTGAGTATAGCAGTAGCAGCACTACAGGCTTTGTACAGAACTATGTGGGGTACAGCAGTAGGAGTATCACAGTCATTGTACAGGACTGGGGTGAGCATAGCAGTTTCAGTACTGCAGACATTGCACTGGACTGTGTTGAGTAAAGCAGTGCCAGTACTGCAGGCATTGTACAGGACTATGGTGAGTATTGCAAAAGCAGTACTCCCAACATTGTACAGGACTGTGATGGGTACAGTAGTAATGACACTTCAGGAATTCTACAGGACTGTGATGAGTATAGCAGTATCAGTACTGTAGGCATTGTACAATTTCTTTTGTGAGTGTAATAGTACCAGTACTGCAGGTATTGTATAGGACTGTGGTGAGTAAAGCAGTGGCAGTACTACAGGCATTGTACAGAACTATGTGGTGTAGAGCAGTAGGAGTATCACAGTCATTGTACAGGACTGTGGTGAGCATAGAAGTTTCAGTACTGCAGACATTGTACAGGACTGTGGTGAGTATAGCAGAAGCAATACTACAACCATTGTACAGGTCTGTGGTGAGTACAGCAATGGCAGTACTGCAGCCATTGTACATGACTGTGATGGGTACAGCAGTAACAGTACTGCAAGGATTGTACAGGACTATGGAGGGTGCAGCAGTAGCACCACTGGAGTCATTGTATAGGACTGTGGCGGGTACAGCAGTAGGAGTACTGCAGGCATTGTACAGGTGTGTGGTGAGTATAGCAGTAGCAGTACTGCAAACATTGTACAAGACTGTGATGGGTACAGCAGTAGTATTAATGTAGGCATTGTACAGGTCTGTGGTGAGTATAGCAGTAGCAGTACTGCAAACATTGTACATGACTATGATGGGTACAGCAGTAACAGTACTGCAAGGATTGTACAGGACTATGGAGGGTGCAGCAGTAGCACCACTGGAGGCATTGTATAGGACTGTGGCGGGTACAGCAGTAGGAGTACTGCAGACATTGTACAGGTCTGTGGTGAGTATAGCAGTAGCAGTACTGCAAACATTGTACAGGACTGTGATGGGTACAGCAGTAGTATTAATGTAGGCATTGTACAGGTCTGTGGTGAGTATAGCAGTAGCAGTACTGCAAACATTGTACAGGACTGTGATGGGCACAGCAGTAGTATTAATGTAGGCATTGTACAGGTCTGTGGTGAGTATAGCAGCAGCAGTTCTGCAGGCATTGTACAGGTCTGTGGTGAGTACAGCAGTAGCAGTACTGCAAACATTGTACAGGACTGTGCTGGGTACAGCAGTAGTATTAATGTAGGCATTGTACAGGTCTGTGGTGAGTATAGCAGTAGCAGTACTGCAAACATTGTACAGGACTGTGATGGGCACAGCAGTAGTATTAATGTAGGCATTATACAGGTCTGTGGTGAGTATAGCAGCAGAAGTTCTGCAGGCATTGTATAGGTCTGTGGTGAGTATAGGAGTAGCAGTACTGCAGGCATTGTACCACACTGGGGGGTGGGGGAATGTGAGAACTCAGTTATAGGGTGAATCTTTCAATTTTCTATTCAATTTGTATTTCAGTCTTTGCATGATCACAACCTTTGGTAAAGACCAAAAGCAAAACGCCAAAAGAGATCTTATGGACACCCCAACACCATGTACAAATCTAGGAGAAAATGATATAGACAATAGAAATGTGGTTCCAAAAAAAAAAAAAAGAAAAAGAAATATGGTTCCTTCACATTTTAATTGGACTCACTCCCCATGGTGGATTGAGAAGCTCAGCAGGCTGGAAGGACCTTGGTATACTGCCAATGCTGTTCTGTGTTTGGTCTGGGAATCTAAAGAAGCTATTCCCTACACATGAGGTGGCACAGCCCTCTCAAAGGATTCTGGGGCAAACCAAGGACACATCAATGGGATTATATCTTCCACCTAACATGAGAATACCTTGTGATCTCACCGAATAAGCTGGAGATTGATGCTAGGAATAGCAAATTCTTGTCTCCCTGTTTTATTTGATTCCACCATGACCTTTCCTAGGAAGAGTAGTGTACGATCTGATCAGGGTAATGACCATCATTGTTTTTCAGTGATAGCCGTACAACAATAACTGAGTTGTAATTTACCTGGACTTGACTGATACTAACTTTGCACAGAGTATGCTGGTAAAATTAATCAATTGATTCTCTTAGTCTGTACGAAAAAAACATCAGGAGAAAGGGTAAATGTAACGTCACAGCTTCATTAAGAAGTATCATGGGATATTTTGTCATCCTGATGAAAACCTTATCAGGTAGATGTACCCTAAATTAGACCTATCCTACAGTGTAAGAGACACTGCAATGACAGTTTTCAAACCCAAGTCTAAGTGTCTCTTGGGGTAGAACCAACAGCCTTTTGTCCTTCTGACACCATACAAGTGTTTTGCTATAGCCTGTACCATGGTGTAGAGGATACAGCCTTGACTATGGTCCAGCAGACTAGAGTACAGTTACCAGTTCTGGGACTTGATAGCACAGTCAGGGAGAATGGAGTGGGTGTGCATGCTTGGGTATGTCTTTACATATTATCCATAATGAAGGCCAGGGATATGTTGGGAAGTCAAATGCAGAGGTGTGGCTGCTGGATTATCAGAAACAATTTTACATCTTTCTGGAAGGACATTACAGGCATGTAGATGGAGAAGACTGTTAGGATAAAAACACTTGGCAACACTATGACACCGCTCCAAGAAACGTCAGTCTTTTTTAATGTCCTCAAATGTGGCTTAGAATTAATCTGAGAATAGCGGCATCATATTCAGTAGCCCTGGCAGATGAGGACAGACCTTAGAAACAGCTGATATTTGCCTGCAGGGAGCCAAAAAATGCAGGAGAACAACTGAAGTGTACTATCAGCTGAGCCACTGGTCAGTACAAATGGTTAAATGTCTGCTTAGTATCACACACACACACACACACACACACACACACACACACACACACACACACACACACACACACACACACACACACACACACACACACACACACACACACACACACACACACACACACACACACACACATATACACACACACACACACACACACACACACACACACACACACACACACACACACACGCACACACACGCACACACACACACACACACACACACACACACACACACACACACACACACACACACACACACACACACACACACACACACACACACACACACACACACATGTACAAACACACACACACACACACACACACACACACACACACACACACACACACACACACACACACACACACACACACACACACACACACACACACACACACACACACACACACGACCACGACCACATATACACACACACACACTACCACATACACACACACACACACACACACACACACACACACACACACACACACACACACACACACACACACACACACACACACACACACACACACACACACACACACACACACACACACACACACACACACACACACACACATGCACACAAATTCCCATAGTTAAAAGGGTCCATTTCAGATGAATGCATTACATGCACCTGCATCAGCTAAGTATATTACTTTAGATATACTGTAGTAACACATGAAATAAGATACAAATGTGTTTAAAAATAACAATGTAACAATGCCAATCTGGCAATGTGGTGTAGTGATGTCATGCTAAATAGCTCAAATGCTATAAACAGTAAAAAAAAAAACTATAGGGTTTGAAGTGGCAAAAGATTCAAACCGTGTGTTAGTGGTTCTCCGTCTAACTTATAAAGACAGAACATATAGTTTTACACAGATGCTTGTATTACAATTGTGGTTCATAGTGATGTTCATAGACATGTTTGGATGATTTCTTTGCTTAACTGGGTAGGAAAAAGAAGAGAGATAATTTGTAATATTCTTGGAGGTGTTCAGTATGCAGGTGTGGACAGTGCAACATTTATCCAGGACATATTACACTACCATCTCTAATTCTACATTTTTGGACAGGCCTTGCTGCTTATATTATACGCCTAGGGATATAGATGAGAGAAACCAACCAACTGTAGCATTGGTTTTAAAATAATAGGAATTTTGTTTAAGTAAATCTTTTCTAGGGTGCAATTATGGTCAGCTGATTACACAATCTGGAAGTTGCATATACTGATTATATTCTTTTGCTTAAGCCATTTTATAAACTATAAGATTTTTTGTGTGGGACCATATAATATTGTAATGACAGTGAAAGGCCCATACTCACTGGTTGTACACTGTACATACCATAGTGTACTGCAAACTGCTTTAACCTTTTCTCTTATGATTACCAGTATTCATCAAGGGCTATATTTTTTGGATTCTTGTAGGAATGTGCCATAAATCACAATGGTGTAATTGCGGCATTTCAAAGCTGGCAATCTGTAGAAGAGTTAAACAAGATGACATACCATGGGATGTGTCATTTTAAATTACTCATATGCTATATTATGTATGATTTACTGCTAGAACATTGTAAACCCTGATCTTGACTCATTCAGTTCTTGCTCAGTTGTATTTCATTGATCCATAAACTTCTTGTGCAAGTGAGGATTACCTCACATGGTTCTATAAAATGGCTGGCAAAATTGTTATGTCTAGTTGGCTACCTTTCATTTATTAATACAGTGCTACCTTGAACTACTAGAAATCCCTCTCTGTCTTGTAGGTGTCTTAATTCTCAAAGTGCTAGCTTTTATAATTTGCACCTCACAAAACAAAGCAGTAAAAATTATGTCAGTTAATTACTACAAACAGAATGCAAAACAAATGGGTTGTGCTTTATTCATGTAGAACCTAAGACAAATGATGAATCAGTGCTTCATACCTGGACGTACTTAAGCCTTTCATCAAAGGTGTGCAAATGTATATGATCGCAAGAGTCCTATGTTCACACAAAGTCCCTGATGTTGGTCATACACAATGTATAGCTAGGCTTACGAAAAAATAAATACTGGTATGAGCTAATGATATTAAAAGGTGCTAAGGAGATGTCATTTGTTTATAAGCAATATCTACTATGTTCTGGCAATATCAGGGTTGTAGTAATTCTACAACATGCAATCCAAACACATTTTAAATATCACACAAAAATCATTCTAAAAGGCATTTTTAAATTTGTATATTGTACATTGTTTTCCACAAAATGAATTTTCTAGTGTTCTACATTTCACATACATTAAATTTCAAATTGAAGTTATAAAGGAAACCTGTGGGTACTGGCTGGAAAAATAAAACATATGCTGATTATATTGTGATTCTCTGTGCTGTGCCAGGGACCCTGCATTTCTTTAAGTAGGTAATGTCTTTTTATAATTTGTTCTACTTAAAACGGCATGGTGGGAAGTCATTCTAGTGTGATTTTGCTCCATTTCTGGTCCCATTACACTTATTAATAGTATGTTTTAAGCTTTACTTTTTTGGTAATCATGGTTGAAACTCTAGCTGTAGAGTATGTCCTTAACAGTACTGCCCTTCCTAGTTAAGATGTTTGTACTGTGACACACTGCTGCCTATTGGATAGGCTGTTAACAGTAGGCTGTAATGTCAGCAAGTTAGTACACATTGCATTCCATTCAACTTTAAAAAGCTAATTCATTTCAAAATGGAACATGCTTAACTCAACCAACAAACCATAAAACAAAACTGATTTAATTTTTCAAATAAGTAAAGCAAACAATTAAAAAGCTAGGAAATCACTCCACTGGTCACCCACAAGAAAAAATAAAGTCCGTTTTATTAAGTGTTGTCTTTCCTTATAGGGA